>NW_027526266.1:2939609-3496636 GCF_048455015.1 Haemaphysalis longicornis | reverse complement strand
TATTTAATGCTTAGTGTTAGGTATCTCCTTTCTGTAATGAATGCAAAGGCAAGCAGACATCAAGTAAATAAATAAATAAATAAATAAATAAATAAATAAATAAACTTCCAGAGCCGCAAGTTTGCTCCGACGGGTTGAGAACCCTACGCATTCAACCTTGACCAATAAAATATTTATTGCCCTATTCGTTGCAGTATGCAAGGTTTCCTGTATGCATGCTACCATTGCTATGTTATTGGTTTGAAACAAATTATGTGACTCTAATTTTACGCCTTTCCTTGCGTGAACACAGAGGGATACAACTGCAGCCACCTGAAGCAGGGCGTCATTCGCAACGCGTCTAGAATTTTTTGAACGTAGTATGACATTAGAAGAAAATTAAGTTCTTTTGGACTATTAAGTGCTGTGGACGTATACTCATGAAAACAACATTAAAATAGATTGAAAATGAAAGTACCTGTTCGCTTCTTCTTTGGATCAGCCCTGCGCAAGATCATCAGAAAAGTTGATCGAGTAGAAAATGTCTTTGCAAGAAAAATGGGCAAAAACTGGACATACTTTTTTGCGAAGGAGTTATATTAAATGCTCCTGAGTGTTTTGTTGAGAACGAAAACGCTTCGTAAAGGCATTCACGCCGGTTTTATATACATCAAAATTGGTCAAGCAACTGTTATAAAAATAGGTTATGTAGTCATAGCATGAAAGTGTTCCGGAATATTGCCCTAAAAGAAATTGGCTAAAAGCGGCGCAATTCGTCTCTCTGAAATTCAACCCACTAAAGTATGCGCCCTCTGCCGCCCCCCCCCCCCCTCCTCTTTCCTCGTTTATTACAGGTAAGCCGCCCCACAGAGGATATCAGGACCTGGACAATACATCTATTCAAGCTCTACAAAGAACTGAATATTTTCTGTGTCCGGCAGTAAAAAAGGCACAGCAATTAAAGGAACGACAATTTGTGAGCACTGTTTAATTAATGAATTTTGCTGTCAATTGAGGCTGGTAATTAAGCAAGGCTGCGCTGAAAGCTTGACAGCTGGTGGTTGCGCGCGAGCTCACTTTGATGTGGCTACATTGGACCCAAACTGCTGGGTTTGTGCTGCTTCTGCACTGCGCGAATGAGTCATCTGCTTGCGCGACATGCAGTGACCGGCCTCAGTACAGTTAACGTACTGTGGCTGAACTCCAATGCCCGTAGCACGGCCGTATTTCCGGTAGCTTTAGTCCGGCTGGAGTCCGACGAACGCATCTCGGCTGTCCTCCGGCGGCCGTACTTCGGCCGTACACGGGTGGCTTTGGAATGGCCGGAGCCCTACGGCTGGAATCTGGCCGTATGACCGTAAGCAGGTCGACTGGCCGACGGACACTGGCCGTTGGACAACCATGGGAGTACGGCCGTATACGGCCAAAAGGCCCACATTTGGAGATGGGCCGAACATGGCTGCCGGAAAACGGCCGGACAGAAAATCACCGGCCAAAGTACACCGGCCTGTTTTAGGCCGAACAGTCCTGTGCTGCCTGGGTTAACTGTAGTAAAAAATAGAGCCTAACAACACCCCTATGCCTCCTTTGGCGTTGTAGACTGCAGACCTATGTTTCTGTATATATATATATATATATATATATATATATATATATATATATATATATATATATATATATATATATATATACAGTCTAGTCTACTTATAACGATATCCAAGTGCCAAGAAAATCCCATCGTTATAACCGATAATCGTTATAAGCGGGTTGAGAAAAAAAAGCAACAAGAGAGATCAAAACATTTTATTAGCATGCAAGTGAGGTAGTGCAACTGCTCGTTTGCAGAAAAACCATAGTCAGTCAGCTTTGACTGCTTCACGCGAAGCTGACGCACATCTTTTTCGAGAGCATCTAATTGCTCCAGGCAATTAGATGCTCGCCGCAGCGCCACAGGCGAATCGGCCATGGCGTCCGAACGTTCAGTCCGACTCCGCAGTGAAACTGGTGAAACGTTGAACGGAGGCAGATGCGGAGAAAAAAAAGCACTCAGTTCGGCGCGCAGAAAAGGCGAGGGAAACTTCCGAGCTGCGAGCAGTGCGAGCCGAACTGGCCGAACCAGCCGAACGTTGGTTCGGCCGGACGCACGGACGAGGCCAAAGCAGCGGCTCCGGGAGGAGAGTCGGGAAGAAAAGCTGCTCCTCCTCTCGCTTGGTGCAGTCTACTCGTTTTCTGAGGGGTGGACGGGAAGCAAGGCGCGTCGCGTGCTGTCGGCGCCGAGTGCCGGCGCCAGCGCCGGCGGCAGCTCGCATTTTCGGCGCGCGCGGTAAGCGGATTCAATCGCTATATCCGATATCGCGGCTCGGGAGCTTTGTAATAAGCGGGTTATTTTACCATAGAAAGCATACAAAATTGGACGGTGCAATCGTTGTCCATCGTTATATCCGATATATTGTTATAAGCGGTATCGTTATAAGTGGATTCAACTGTATATATATATATATATATATATATATATATATATATATATATATATATATATATATATATATATATATATATATATATATATATATATACATATATATATATACATATATATATAGTCGTGTAGTGGAGTCCTTAGTTGCTGCAGGAATACGCACAAAGTAGAAGTACGCTCTTCGGAGACTTTATTTCCAACGTTTCGACCTGTCTCAGGTCGAAACGTTGGACATAAAGTCTCCGAAGAGCGTACTTCTACTTTGTGCGTACATATATATATATATATATATATATATATATATATATATATAAGGTAAAAGGTAAGTAGAGACAAAGACAACGAGGCAGACATTAAATTAAAAGTAAAAGTGTACAGAATAAGTTGGTTTCAGGGTTCTATATATTCCTAAACTGTAGCTTCGGCGAGAGCAGGGCAAGAGAAGTGATAGTGTGTACAAGGGGATCACGGTTGGTGAACAGCAAAAGAATGAGAGAAGTGGAAGAGGGAGGGGAGTAAAAATATGCAAATAAAAGCAAAATAAAATAAAAAGGATAACAACAACCCTTAGTCACGCTGTACGAACATAAGCAAAATGTGCCAAACAAGAAAGGAAACAACGATAAAAAATAGCAACGTAATTCCCTCCTCCGCATGGCAACAGTAATGAAAGAGGGGTCAAAACAAGATATGCTCATGCACGTGTTTGACTTCGGCGAAAAAATCTGTCACGCGGAACGAAGAAGATCCAGAGAAGATATCCCCATGCACACAAAGGCCGAACATCTTCCCATACACACCCGTTCTAAGAGTCAGGGTAAGGTCATTGAAACATGGGACACTTGGCTTCTGTTGGTGGAAGGAAAGGGTCACGATCAAAAGCAGAACGACAGCCAGTTTCTACAGGAAATGAGTGTACACTGATATACAAAGAGCAGCAAAAAAAGACATGGTCAAACATGTCATAAAAAGAAAGAAAACAGAAGGGAGGTACACGCGAATGACGCGGCACTGGGCGGTATACATCTGGCCGGCGCATGGTACCAGTTCGGGGGACGCCGAGGCGGGAAGCAACAAATATTAGAAAACAGCAATACAAAAAAGAACGAGGAAAGGAGAGCAATCACACACGCTTGCGTGCACAAATTGATTACAAGATGAGAGTGTCAAAGCTACCAATGCTACCGCAGCCTTCTACCCAGAACATAATGTCCAGACTTGTTTGTCAAATTTGGTTTAGTCAAGCCATTGTGCTAAAAAACGCGGTTCTAGCACAAAACTATACCCATCTACGGGGGTCACCAACTGATTGGAGCATATTTTTGAGGGAAAGAAATTAACAGGCATAACACTGGCCTGAGAAATGCAGCTGAAATTTTAATCGGAGAAAGACACGTCAATTTTTTTAAACTTGCATTGATGCCAAACGACGCTGACTTAAACTCATATATGAGAGAGGACCCGCGAACCTCGGGATCTTGATGCGTTTTAAAACTACATTCAAAAGTTGTGGCCTTCACTTGCTCAAACGAATGACCAGGAGTGTTAACATGCTTTGATAGAGGCAAAGAAGGGCAGGTTTTTGCATGAGAGCGGTGACTGTTAAACCTCAAACGAAAGCGTGTTTCAGCCTGGCCGATGATTGTTTCCCGCCGAGGATGCATTTCAGCAGGTATACGACGTTGGTGGAATCACAGTTAAAGTTTCCTTTTACATCAACATAATAGTTTGAAGCTGTGCTGGCTGCGCGCTGTTTGGTGGTGTTTTGTGGGCATACCTTATTATCGTAGTTTGTTACAGGGCATGTCCCCAGTAGAGTGTGGTCAGCTGATGCTGGATTTGGTGAGAACGTCGCCCAAATGTTTGCTGCGTCTATAAACAACACGTGGTGGCTTGGGAAACATTCCTTTTAGACGTTCACTTTGAGCAAGGATATTCTGCTGTTTCCTTAGTATGCATTCAACGTTCGTAGAAGAGGCCGAAAACGAGGTTTGTGTGTGGATTGGATTTTGGAGCTTTTCTATGGAGAATGTCGGCGCGGTTCAACTGGTTAGCTCGTGTAATCGCGTCATCGATCACCTTCTCTGGGTATTTTCGATTCAAGCGCGCTGTTTTAAGTTCCCTGCAGTTAGAATCGACATCCGCCTGGCTTGAGCTGTGGAAGTGCAGATACTGGCGTCCGTCGGTTTCTTATAGAGATTAATCTGAAGCCTGCCCTGAGAAACTGTGACAGTAACATCCACCAATTTTATGCTGTGCGTAGAGTAGGAATGTGACAGGGAGTTAATAGGATGCGCAAGGTTAAAAGCCTCAATAAACGCAAGAAGTTTCATTTCAGCGTGCTGCCATATCATAATCTATTATGTATATACCTTTTATTTATATACCCTGTGTGGAGCGCGAGGAGTCGCAGCTACGCGTCAGCTTCTGTGTTACGCATTCGTTCGAACAAACGGAACAGCCAGCTACTAGAAACCGAAAACAGCGAAAATACAAGGCCAAAACAGATTCGAGGCCTTCGGGCCTGTCGGCTTTGGCGAAAGGCATTACGATTACCGGTAATCATATATAAGGGAAAACAGTTTTCGCAACCTGTTCGAACGCTCGAAAGTATTGTATCACATACCTTTATGTTGCCATGGAATGCAAGTATGCCGACAGGCACAACGGGCTGCAAAAACTGCAGGTTTACTTCCAAATAACCCACTGGGTGTACATGTGTGTGCTGGTTTAATACCAGCATCTAACCAGTATGGAGGTTTATTTAGAAAACCGAGTCCCGTCTATGGCGAAGATGCAGTAAGACTATGTTTGTTCAGACCTGGAGGGATAGTTCGGTACATTTGCCTCAGCCATATCTTCCTAATATCTAGTTTTGCGTTGTAGGAAACGTGGACTCAAGAGGAGGAGCTAGAGGTGAAAGCTTTATTTAGCAGAAAATCGAGCTCATTAGAGGGCCAGGTCATCAGTTCTTGACAAGAGAGTAAGAGTAAGAGTAATTCTATTCAATTCATAGAAGGCCATCCCGTGCAGACCAGGATTTGTTCTTCACGCCTGGAAGGGTAGTAAAACAGTAAAGAGCTGCTTGGAAATAGTCATCGGTTTCGCTTCTTGTTATTTATATATGCACGTATACTATTTATTGCGTTCGGTAGCGACTAAGTGAAGCCTTCAACATCATAATCATGTCATAATTATTCAGGTTTAGAGTCAGTTCGTTATGATAGCGATTGTTACCATAAGAAATTGGGAGCACTAACGCCGCCTTCGAGTGCTCTGGACAACGTTATTTGGGGCGAGATCGCGGTGGCTTAGCACTAGCCTTCTCATTGTATTTGCATCTGACTAAACAACGCACACCACGGATATGTACCTTTTGGCACGTAGCCATCATCATCACCACCACCAGCCTATCTACGACCATTGAAGGGCAAAGGCCTCTCCCATTAATCGGCAAATATCCCGGTCGTGTGGAAACTGCGACCAATTTATCCCCGCAAAGTTCTTGATATCATCTGCCCATCTAACTTTCTGCCGCCCCCTGCCACGCTTGCCTTCTCTAGGGATCCTGTCTGTTGCCCTTAATGACCAACGGTTATCTGGCCTTCGCATTACATGGCTTGCCCACGTCCATTTCTTCCTAAATTCTACTAATATGTCCTGAACACGCGATTGTTCCCAGAACCACCCCGCTCTTTTCTTGACATTTATTGTTACACCTATCCCTTAATGCACGCAGCCATAACGAAATCAATTTGTGACGAAGGTAATGTATTCCATACAGCCAGAAGAAAATACCAACACGATCTTTGTGAGCCTCCCGAACATCCCCAAACCTACAAATAAGACGTTAGTAACGGTGGAGAAAAATGAAAGCATTGTTCACAGAAAAAGAAATCATTTATCTGAAACAAGTCACAACAGCAAAAGAAATTGAAGAGAGCCGTTTTGTTTCCGGCTGTGCGATACGCGTGTTAGGGCCGCTGCTTGATACGTAGCATTAGACTGTTCAGACTTCATAACAACATCTCAAGAATATTGTAGGGAAGCCTACACATTTTGAGTACTTATCAAGGAGCTCTCAGCGCTGAACCTCGCGAGTAAGCTAGAAAGGAGGGGTTACACACGATCTTCGGACCGATACTCTACAGAACGATGTCTTTTTCCTCGTGTGTTGCTAACTTGTGGGGCAGACAGCTTGATATTATTCGGATATGTCAGAAGCTGGCAAATTAACGGAATTACTAGAAATACGCTTTTTACTGCACGGAAGTATCAAAGCGGGCGACTTCTAGCAGAGGCACTACCTGCCCCTCTCAAGCGAAGTGTAGAAGACGACACCGGCTTGAGTCCCAAAGACGACAGCGGCTTGAGTCCCAAAGCCGACGTCAGAGTCAGGGGCCGCCATTCCAAAATATCACCGCCAATAGGCTAGAATGCCGAGATGTGCTTCCTAGTTTTTCACATTCCGCTTCTGTATGGGCCCAAAAACACTTATTTTGCCCTATCTGTGTACGTATGTAAGGCACTTGGCGCTTTTGCAAACCCCCATCGCGGTGCCGCAGCGGTTAAGGTGCTATTGGAGGTGAGCGCGACCACGAGCGGCGTTTCGAAGCTCGCCTACGCGACGTCGGCTTAGGGATTCTCGCACTTGTCGCCTGCTTCACTCGGGCTCGCTATCCCTGCTGTTTCGTTGCCCTTGGTTGACGTCTGATGCTCCGAACCATGCTTGGCATGTGCGTAACTTTTTATTATATTAACAGACATAAAATCGCAAACACAAGCTCAAGGCGTTAGTTAAAGTGCAATTTAGGATGCTGCTAAGGAAGAAACATTGTCGGCCTGGCCCCATTCCTTGCGAAACCGGTCCTGTGCGGAGCGCGAGGCGTCGGAGCTACGGGCAGCTTCTGTATTAATCAATGTTTCGAACAAAGGGAGCAGTCAGCTGCTAATAACCGACAACAGCGAAATTGCAACACCAAAACGGATACCATGCCTTCAGGGCTGGCGGCTTTGGCAGAAGGTATTACTATTCCCGGTAATGGTATGTAAGGTAAGAGTTTGGGCCACTTTGCCGAGCGCTCCAAAGTATTGTATCACGTCACCTTACGTTGTCATGGCATGAAAGTATGCCGACATGCATTATGGGGCTGCAAGAACTGTTGTGTGTATAGGCGTGTGCTGGTTTTATGCCACGTTTTTAGCCACTATGGATGTTTATTGAGCAAAACGAGTCACGTCTACGGTAAAGATACAATATAACTATGTTTGTTGAGACCTGGAGGGATATTTTAGTACATTCCCCACAGCCATGTCTTGCCTTTATTCATATTTGCGCTACAGGAAAAGTGCACTCAAGAGGGGAGGGGGATAAGAAGAAGCGGGAGGTGAAGAAACTCTATTTAATAATAAAATCCAGGTGATTAGTGGTGCCGGTGTCCAGTACAGGGGAAATGAGTTAGGGTAATTTTTTCCAATTCATAGATTGCCAACCCTGGTTTGTTCTTTACGCCTGGAAGAGTTAAAGAGTTGAGAGATGCTTGGAAACATTCATCGGTTTCTATGCTTGTAATATATGCACGTATACTATTTATTGCGTTCGCTAGCGAGTATATTGTTACGGGGAAGGTATTGTATTCACAAAGGTTGAAGGAGCAAGCCAGAGGATGAAGCCAGAGCAGAGCGTCCAGATCCACGCAACAAGCGAACCGAGTCCTATCGTCGCCAGCTTCCTCTTCTACCAGCTCAGAACTCATCAGCCCCACAGACACCGACGCATACCCGTCGGCTTAGTACAGAGCCCAGCATCTTCGTCGCATAGCCCCCGGCCGGGAAAGTACCAACTCGGTGCTGCCTATTGTATTGCGTCCAAGCTGGGAGAGTTGTAGGGCTTCAGTCGTCGCAATACATGCACCATGTCGGTCTTCGGCGTGGAAGACGACGTGGACGCTGCAGCAGGACTTATCTCACAAGTCATATCGGTGACCTGCCGGAGAACCTTGTAAGGGCCATGATAAGGCGAGAGAAGCTTTTCAGAGAGGCCCACACGGCGAGACGGAGACCATAACAATACGAGCGTTCCAGGAGGATAATAGACGCTGCGGGGCTTAAGGTCATAACGTGTTTTCTGCAAATCCTGCGAGGCCGAAAGGCGGCGCGGGCTACGACACGGGCTAGAGTTGCTCGAGAAATGGCTTAGAAGGCATATTCGGCAGGTGGAGTGGTTGATGAGGGCATGAAGGTGTGAAGCGGCAAAGTGGGCTCACGTTCATTGAGGAGATAAGAGAGAAAAACCAGCGCTATCGTGGTGCGAGGAGTTTTACGCAAAAGTCACGTATGGCAACGCCAAGTCCCAATCTTTGTGATCCACGGAGACATACGTGGAGGCGCCGAGAGCATGATTTTCAGGAAACCCTTCTTGCTTATAATTCAGGTAAGAGACTAACATCCGGAGCTTGAATATCGTAGTGATGTGTATGCCTTGTGCTTCTGCCGTGCCCACGGTCGCTGCTGCTTGCTCTTTCTGCAGTGTATGACTGATTTGTAGACCTGCTACCTCATTGTGGGGACGTTGAGTAGAACCCCGGCCCCACAGAAGCTGTTTCAAAAGATATTAGATGAAATTCGTCTACTCAAAGAAAACTCAGGTACCGCCACACAACGCTTGAGTAAAACTTGTGACAAGCTTTCAGCAATTGAGAGAAAGCTATATGAACTATCTGGCACCGTAACTAGTTACACCACTAAAGTAGACAGACTACAACAACAAGTGGACAGCCTCGTTTATAAAATCGGCGACTTGGAAAACCTCAGTCGGAGGGGTAATTTGATAGTGTACGGTATAAAAGAGATGAAGGATGAAAATGTGGAATTGCTAGAGCAGGTAGTATTTAGTGACATTCTTGGTGAAATACTAAAAGTGAAGAACGTCGGAATAGAACGTATTCACAGGATAGGTAGAAAAGCGGAAACAAATGTAGACCAGTAATTTTCAAGCTGGTGGACGGTAGAGACAATGCGAGGATACTAAAAAACTGTAAAAACTTTAAAGACACAGATTATGGCATATCGGAAGTCTTTTCGTCTCGCGTCCGGGCTGTCAAGAAAAAACTTTGGGATAGCACAGCCGAATTAAGAGAGAAGGGGATAAAAGTGACGCAGTCGTTCGACAAAATCAAAGTCGATGGAAAGCTTTTTGTGTGGGACGACACTCATGGACCGAGGGTCCCTTTCGCTCCGCAGAGACGATTGCCATCAGACCATGACCGAGCTGATGGCAAAGAAAGGAGCGACCATGATGTGCCTTCAAACACGAATTTTAAACCCTTTTCTGTTTTGAGAATGAATGCACGAAGTATTTTAAACAAGTCTGATGATCCGGAAAGTGTTCTCACCGTATACGATCCTGACGTAACGGCCGTAACAGAAACGTGGCTAGGTGACGAAATTCCAGACTCGATAGCGATACCCAGCTCCCACGAAATCTTTCGCTGCGGCCAGGCTTCGAAAGGTGGGGGTGTGGCACTAATAATAAAAAAAGGCCTGGACTATACTGCCCTTCTTCAACACGAAAACATTGAAATGGCTTGCATTGTTCATCACCATACGCAACTCAACATCTTCATCGGTGTATTTTACAGGCCACCAAATTCCAACATTACAGTACTTGACGCATTTGCAGTTTGTGTAGGCGAGTATACCAAGCGCTACACGCATATTGTACTCTGCGGAGATTTTAATCTGCCCCGAATTGACTAGGATTCGATGCGTGCCGTTCCTACCTGTGATCATTCCGAACAACTTCTTGATGTTGCTTTTCCTTGTAAATTAGGCGAAATTGTGCATGAAACTACTCGTGTTCCAACAAACTCAAGGTGACTACTTGATCTCGTATTCCTTTCTGAATCCGTTCAACGGCTTGGTGTTGATGTCAATGTTCTGCCCGGGATTTCAAATCACGAAATAGTACAGTTTAAAAGTCATATGTTGCCTTCGTCTTCACCGGCAATCACTAAGCCATATAGAGATTTCAACACTGCTGATAATAAAAGTATTTTGGACTTCCTCGAACTAGATTTCGACACCTTTAGAGCAAACACAATGACAGGTACCGCGACGTAAACGGATTATGGTTGAACTTCAAGACGGCCGTGCATACGTGTATCAATAAATATGTCCCACAAAAACAAAGAAACATTAACCGCCAGAGCCCTTGGATTACGCGTTAAATCATTCACTTAAAATGTCGTGTTAAGCGTCTTTCCCGAGCGCCCAAAACGCCTAACGTGTTGCCTTCCCTACGGGCCGACCTACGCAAAAAAAATTAAAGAATCAAAGTATCACTTTTTTAATGTTAAGATACACGGCTTTCTTGCCACCAACCCTAAGAAGTTGAAGTTCTGGACTCACATCACCCAAAAAAAGACCCAGTGCGCAAAATTAAAATAAACGACAGGGAAGTGTCCGATGCCTGCGCGATAGCAAGGGCTTTCAATGCCTTGATTTCGTCTGTACGAGTAACTCAGTGCTGCATTCATTTCAATATTACTGGCTTTGACATTCCCGATATAACTATTACCGAGCCGGGAATACTTTCGACTTTGCTTAACCTTGACCATAAAAAGTCCGCAGGTCCCGACAAAATACCAAATGCATTCCTTTACCGGTATGCTGAGTGGTGCTCGAAATACCTTTACATTATATTTAACGAAAGTTTACTAAGCGGTGTGGGTCCAGACGATTGAAAAACTGCAAAAGTTACTCCTGTGCATAAATCCGTCGATAAACTCTCTGTGAAAAACTACCTCCTCATATCCTTTTTGTGTACAGCCGGTAAAGCTTTGGAGCACTTTATATTTAAACACCTAGTAACGTATCTTGAGAGCAAGATCTTTCTTACGAGCAATCAGCATGGTTTTTGACATGGATTTTCTGCGGTTACGCAACTAATACACACGAATGACGACATCTCAACAGTTTTAGATAAGGGGGGGGGGGGCAAATTGACGCTATATTCTTGGACTTCGAAAAAGCTTCCGATCGTGTACCCCACAGCAACGTAATCTTGAAAATTGGACATTTGGTCCAAAATGAGAAAATAACTCACTGGTTCGACTCCTACTTATCAAGCCGGTATCAGTACGTTCAAATAGGTGAGTCAAACTCTCACTTGTCATCAGTTGTTTTTGGAGCCCCACAGGGCTCCGTCTTAGGTCCATTGGTTTTCATTATCTATTTAAACGATTTACAGTTCGACTGTCCGGTGCGTTTCCGTTTCTTTGCCGATGACTGCGTTGTATATCTCACTATTGAATAGGCAAATGACCAGAAAGTTCTCAACAAACCCTTAACAGCTGTTAGTAATTGGTGTGCCGATTCGAACATGAGCCTCAATACAACAAAGTGCCGCCAAATGACAATACGCGCAAAAAGTGCCCGCTTCAATTTGCATATAAAATTGACAATGTTGAATTGGAGATTGTTAGCGAGCTTAAATATATGGGGGGGTAACCAAGACATCAAATTTCACCTGGACCAAACACATACAGAACATTACATCATCAGCACTGCGCAGATTTTGGCTACTACGACACCGACTTCAGCACTGTACAAGCAGAACGAAGACCGTTGCGTATACTACGCTGGTGTGCCCCTTGCTCGAATATGCAGATAATGTTTGGGACCCACATAAAAGACGGATTCAGCGATGCTCGAACGGGTACAAAAGAAATCGTTGTGATTTATTCACAACGCATACAGCAGGCGAGTATCCGTGACAGAACTGCGCAGGCGTTCTCACCTACCAACACTAGAGTCCCGCCGCAAGTTACATCGACTTAAATTATTAACGGTTATTAACGGTCAACGGTTATTCAAAGCTTGAGTTCAATACCTACCTGAAATTCAACATGTCACACCCCACTCGGAACAAGCACAAGAAAACAATCATAATGCCTTTCACTAGAACAAACGCTCACCGTCTATCCTTCCCGAGAAGGATAGCAGAATGGAACACTTTGCCACGCGACGTTCCTAACTTAACTAATCAAAATGTTTTTTTAACGGCTGTTCAAAATTGAGTATGATTGAAGTGCTAGTCTTGTTCCACTTCTATTCTGTTGAACTAATGTATTAGCCGTGTTAGCTTGCAACCATGCCACAAATGCAGTTTTGCGCAGTGTCTTCCGATCTTTACATGGAAACGTCAGATTTTTTTCGCACTTCCTGGGCAATGCGCGTAGTGTACTTTGTTGTGTTTTGCATTAGACTAGCATTGCCGGTTTTATTGTATACTCATGTTGGCATATCATTTGTAACGATAAAAACTGGTGCTTTACGAATCGTGGGCAGTGTACTGATTGCGTGCACTTGTGTGTCGTAACACTCTGTACGCTTACTGCGTTATTGGTTCCCTGTTAACCACGGGCCCTGTTACTGGTCATGTGTAAACTCTGTGTTCGTACTCTGCGCTGTACCACTCCTGCTCTGGCTGCCAAAGTGCGGCTGACAGTACTGAATAAATAAATAAATAAATAAATAAATAAATAAATAAATAAATAAATAAATAAATAAATAAATAAATAAATAAATAAATAAATAAATAAATAAATAAATAAATAAATAAATAAATAAATAAATAAATAAAAATAGACAGCATGTCTGTACGCGTGCGGTTAAAACGTTCCGTAAGTTCATTGGTATGGGGATGGTAGGAAGTGGTGAGCTTGTGTGTCGTGGAACTCAAAAGTATCCACGTGGAACTCAACTTTGGACAAAAGTATCGTCCTCGGTCAGTGAGAAGTTGACGTGGAGCGCCGTGGTGTAAAATGACGTCGTGAAAGAGGCATTCAGCGACCTCAGTCGCACAACTTGTAGGTAGCACCCTGGTAATAGCAAAGCGAATAGCATAGTCCGTTGTCCCGGCAATCCACTTGTTTCCGGTGGTGAGACAGGGAAGGTACCAAGGAGGTCCATTCCTAAACGGTGGAACAGTTCGCTCGGCGCGTCGAGGGACTGTAAGGGAACAGCCGGTGCCGTTATTAACCTTTTTCGTCGTTGCCAGGCGTCACAAGCACTGACGTAGTGGCAAACCGACGTATATACGACAGGCCAGAAGAAGCGCCGCCTGACACGGTCATAGGTGCTTGTCAGACCTAGATGATCTCCAGTAGGTGCATCATGCAGTTGATGAAGCACTAATACTCGAAGGTGTTCCGGAACGACCAGCAGCAAAGCAGGGCCGTCAAGACGAATGTTGCGGCGGTAAAGCACCCCATCTTGGACTAGGTACCCTTGCAGCGAAGCATCGTGTGCCGATGAGCGCAGGTTGTTCATCATGGCCCGTAAAGTATTGTCACGACGCTGTTCACCCTCAATATGAATCAAATCACAAATAGCCAGGTCACAGGTGTCGCAGTCGGGGGCAGGGGAACCAGGTGGCTTTACGTGATGGCGGGACAAGTACTCCGCATCTTGATGTCTACGACCAGATTTGTAGAATACAGTAAAGCAGTATTCTTGTAAGGTCCAAGCCCAGCGCCCTAAGCGTCCCGTGGGGTCCATTAAAGAGGAGAGCCAGCAAATGGTGTGGTGATGGGTGACAACTGTGAATGGCCACCCGTACAGGTACGGACGGAATTTTTCTACGGCCCATACAAGAGCAAGACATTCGCGCTCTGTGATAGCGTAGTTCCGCTCTTATGACGAGAGAAGACCGCTGGCGTAAGCAATTACTATATCGCCGTTTGCTTGACGTTGCTCTAAAACAGCGCCAATGACGTGTACAGTCGCAGCTGTACGGAGTTCAGTGGGTGCCGCCGGGTCGAAATGTCACAGAATGGGAAAAGCAGTGAGTATGTTTGTGCGCGTTTGGAAGGCTTCCTTGTGTTCTAGGCTCCACGAGAAGGTAGCGTTCTTTCGAAGGAGATCAGTGAGTGGCCGGGCGATAGACGCGAAATTTTGAATGAAGCGGCGAAATTATGAACAAAAGCCTACGAAGCTTCGGACGTCTTTGGGCCAGCAAGGTTGAGGAATCTTTGTGACAGCCCGACCCTTTTCACACTCTTAATCTGGTTCCATGTAAGTTCCAGTTAAACGGGTCGATCCACATATTTTTATCTGGATTTAAACGAAGAATAACTGGAACGAGAGATATAAGTGGATCTTATCTGGAACTGTCCATTTGTTTTCTTTAGGTTTGTGGTTATTATGTGGAACCGAATAAATGAGGGGATGCGCTGTCTGCCGTTCCAGTTACTGTTCCACTTATGTCCCAGTAAAAATTTTGGACAGTGCTTTTGTATATTTTTTGCTCGTGTCTTGTTCCACATACCTTGTACGCTGCAGTGAAGTATGCACTGAATCGTGCATTAACTGGAACAATGAACCTCATGTATATTTGACGCGCTTTGGCGCACAAGCGCACGCACAAGCACTTGCACGCACACGCCCACAGCACAGACAGGTACAGACACGAACGCACACCCGCGCACCCACACATACACACACACATGCATGCAGTCACACACGCACACACGCACGCACCACATAAAATTTAATAAACTTCGTCGATATCTATGGGACTGTCTTAGAGCAGTTTACTTATATAAGACGGCTAAGACGTATTTTTAGTGACGTTATTTGACAGAAAAAAATATGTCCACTGCTATAACAACACCGTACAAAGCATGAAAGGTGCGAGAAAAGGGTATCTTAGCGAAAATAGAAATTCCACGAACCCCTTTCAGGTTGTCTGAGGCGCTCAGACCGCTTTAGTGAATATCGTCTTTTGCTAATTGCAGACGCGCAGTACGTCTGAAATCACCAATGACTTGAATTTGAGAAGGACCAGATGTCCTCAGGTTCTCCTTCGGCGTTTGGGACAGAGCCGTGGTAGTGCTGAAGAATTCATTGGGCTTTTGTGGATACTTCATAAAGAAATATATGTAGTTGTTGAGACAATTGCATATTCTGCATTTGGTTCACAAAGCGTCGCAGAAACATTGTTTTTTGCTCAATGCTCAGCCATCAGCTCGCTGCGTTGTAGCACGTGCACAATTTTAAGTGCTTTACAGGAACGTATAAATGGCTACAATCTGCTGTAAAATAGGTACTTAGTCTACGTTATTTATGCCCTGATGCGGTATATACATAGTGTTAACCGACTGTGCCGCATTTTACACTGCACGCAGCATGTCACGCATGCAGTTATATATGCTTGGATGTTCGTTGGCATTTTTCGTCTCGTGCATGCTATTAAGGGTGACTCACCTGATCCAATTCATATGGGACTCACTAATTCATGACGCAAATTCATGAGACTTACTAATTCAAAAGCACCATGTACCGATACAAGAAGTTTTACAAATTCACAGAAATGACACTAACGACCGGGTTTGCTTCTTCTAGAAATACAGTAGACCCTCGTTAAGACGACCTTGGTTAAAGCGAACACTGATTAAGAACCACAACATTTTTCTCTTGTAACATCCACAATGCAATACAACTCCGCTTAAGACGAATTTCGGATAATACGAATACATTTTTACGGTGCCTTCGGGTTCGTCTTAACGGGAGTCTGCTGTATATCATTTCTTTGCAGAGATAAAAAAAACGAGGTATGCATTTTGGTTTATCCAGTCTTCACTGGAAGGCGCTAGCGGTCTACCATGCGAGAGTTTTATTGCTTTGTTTCAATAAGAAGCGACATATATCTAAAATAAGCAAACTAGGACGTTGTGAATATCGGTATGTATTTGTAAAACTATTCGTATTGGTGCACGATGGTTTTACGTCCGTTGGTCATGACGTAGTAAGTCCGATAGGAATGCTAACAGGTGAGTCCCTTTTGATTTGCACAAGCAAAAACAAAAGCCTCTTTGCAGGGAGCGGTTGACTGGGTGAACGGAACTAAACTTGGACAACTAAATATACCACGTGATACCTGCATTATTTTGTATGTATTAATGCTGAAATTACATTGTAATTCCTAATTATGCTGTGCAGTAACGGCAAAAATGCGCAGAGGTAACTTGCTGTTGTGTCTTGTCATAGTAACTGAAGTTCATTGAATGACCCGCCTTCTCCAGCTGCTTCCCCAGTTGCTGTTTTCCTGTAGTATTGGTGTTCAGGAGGGAAAAGGGCTGGGAAACGGGCCGATGTATTATTACTCGCTAATTAGCTGTAAGTAGCTTTATATAACGTGGGTATCTAAGAGCGTCGCAGTATATTTTATTGACTACGGAAAGGCTTGTTTTCAAGAAAAGCAGTAAATGAAGCCACGCCCTTTTGCGCTCATTGTAAACAGTACGCAGAAATTGTCATCCAAAGTTAAGCTCGGATATCGCACGTACTCACGGCCCTCCGCGAGAAACAACTTTAGCCAGTACTAACGCGCTAACGCGGCTATGATCTGAGCTTTGTTTCGGCCTCAGCGGGCGTAAACGTCCGCTTAGACGCATATGCCCGTTTTCTTAATCACATAAAAGCCATCACGTGTGCCGAGTTTGTATGAGCTCTTATGCGGGCGCATCGCCAAAGCCTCCGCGAGAACGAAAGTTTGCCGAAGCCATGAGGAAAAGACCGCCACTCCAGTAGCGCATTCCATGCGCATGCGTCAGCAGCAGCACGGCAGAGCTGTTTTTGCGTTGATTCACGGTACAGTGGGGCTGCAACGGGTACGACGACGACGGATGAAAATCGGGACTGCGTCAACACTTTGAACGACAGCAGCGCTCCCATCTTCCAGGATTCCCTCCGCTAATTTTACGGTCTTCCGCATGCAGCGCCACCAGTGGCATTCCCAAGCGGGTTTCTCAATTGCTCGCGCGATGCGCCTTATATTTACTAAAGAAATTCTCGGTCACGCTGGCGAGAACCGTTAGCGCCGTTAGCAGTTTGATTGGGTTGATTGCGGCGTGCAATTGCGAATTTTTTCATATCCCCGGGCTGTATTTCCTGTTCGACGAAGTGGAGTTTTGCCAGGAGGCGCAAAAAAGGTGCTGGTAACGGTGCTGGTAACGGTTGTTGCTGGTAACGGTTGCTGGTAACGGTGCTGGTATGTGCTGGTAACGGTTGTTGTTCAGTGACATCCTTGTTAACTGCGTCCGATAAACATACCGCTTCTCAGCCCGTTCTTCGTGTGTCGTCCATGCTTGTGGTCGCGGCGTGTAACATTTTGTGTTGGAGAAACGTTTGCAGCCGTAATTTACCAAAACATCCGTACTCGTGGGTCAGAGTCGGCTGGACATTTCTGACTGCGTACGTTAGCCATTGCTATAAGGAAGTTGCTGGTTTGCGCGTTTCATGATTGGATGTTCCCTTACTGTGTGGCTTTGCTTAGTTTTATATTGACGGTTGCTGTGTATCTCTGTGGTAGCGAATCTTCTCGGGTTAGTCGCTCGCGATAATCGCGCGTGCACACGTGTACAACTTCCAAGGCAGTTTATCGGAGCGTCCGTCCTTAGATTTATTGGTATTTTTAAAACGCGTGGTAATTCCGGCGTTGTGTTAGTCTGCTGAGTAGAATGCATTTACTGTGGTTACCAGACCGGAAGTCTTCGACCTTGCCCGTTGCGCGCAAGGTAGACGCTATTTCGAGTTGTGTTGATGTGCTTTCAAGGCGTCATCTTACGTTTATCTGTTCCATGTTTCCATGTTTCATGTTTATGTTAAATGTTTCTTCCAATTCCTTTGACCAATTGAGATGATCTATTTTAAATAACATTGCCTGAAGTGTAGAGAAATGGAAGGGACAGTTGTTGTCTTAGCAGTACCGCAGTAACAATCGTTTCTTTTGTAGAGGGGAAGAAATGTGGAAACACGCAGCGGGTATATAGTAAGTGTGCGGCCGTTTCTATGCTGTTAATGTCAGTGGTAACTTGAGACTTCAGGAAAATTATCCAATATCTATAATTAGTGGTTGCTACTTCACGAACCGCGTTAGAAATAAGCCACTCTTGCATTTTTATGCCGTCAATGTCGGTGGTAACCCGAGAGTCGAAATAATTTCAGGCAACGCTCAGGTGATAAGTTCTTGCATCACTATGTGCACCCAACATTAACCCATTTCTGTGCTTCCTTGAACTTAGAAAATATACTGCGAAAGCAGATTGCTACATTTTGTTTTCGATCTGCATAACCTGTCCAGATGCAGACTATGGCTGACTGTGGAGACAGTTGTCTCTACACTGGTAGTTTGCGACAATTGTTTTCCTTTGTCTGAAGAACAGAAATTAAAACGAATTATTTCCATTCCTTACATATACCTGTGAAACCATGGCTGTGGCATTCACTGTGGCTGAAGACATCTTCGGCACGCCGAGGCGTCGTCGTGACAAGTGTGGCAGATTATGAATGCATTGTGGAAGTCATAAAGCCACGAAAGAGTGCCTCTTGAGTGTTGCGTATTATACATACGTTCACCACTCCGCATGGAGCAATGACTGGTGAGCCTAAAAATGTTCAAATATTTTTACATTTAAAATTGTTTCGCCTGAAAACGTTACCAGGGCTCGTGCTGCAAAATAAATTTTAGCACAACTAATCAGGCATTGTATGAGATCTTGTAGTACTCGCTTCTTAGAGGGAAGCGTAAATTTATGCTTCGATATTTTTATACTGTTTTTATTTTCTAGGAAATAGGGCGGAGCGGGACTTAAAACAATGGAACAAGGAATGCATACTGCCATTTTCCTTGTTCTTGAAGGCGTGTGTTCACAAAAAGGAAACACATGAAAGCCGTTGTACGGGATGAAATCGTTGCATTCTACAAGTAAGTACGCACTCCCAGTTCTGGAACTTTGATGGTCCCTTTATAGGTAGTTGCAATATACGTAATGGCTTCGGAACACCATTTCAGTGACAACTTGACCTGTAGGTGAAAACGATAGTAAGACCTTTTGGGAACACGTTGGCAAAACTTTCCTGGAAATGCACTCCGAGGAGGCCCTGCCAGGAACGCCTGTATCTTAATTTTAGTTTGGTAAGTTGGCATTTTATTTTTGTGGGACTAAATTTATGGTAGTGTTTATTGAAGCTGGCATTTTATTTTTGCAGGGCTGAATTTGTGGTAGTTTTCTTTGTAGCAAAATCTTACTGTAAAAGTAAATCTTGAACTCCAATATTGGGAAATACCTTCACATTCAGCCTGTTTCGGATGCTGCAACATGTGGACAAAAAACTATTATTTTGCATTCAAGTTTTGCCAACATTTTGCTTTCACATTGAGAGTTGCTGCTGTGATAACACGGCACCACGGCCACGCCCAGTGCGGTTGCTTTCCAGAATTAGAGAACGGCCATTGACAGTCTGTGCTGATATTTTTTGTACATTGTTAGCCGCATTCCCGGAAAAGAAACAAGAAATAGCTGATATTTCAATCAATTACTGTGCTATAAAAGAGGTATCCTAAGCAACTCACTCATTTAAAGCCATCGTCTAACAAAATTTTCTTGTTCCTTCCTTAAAGGTACATGACTTGGTCCAGTTATTCTCGAGGTCCAGTTATTTTGAGAGAAGAAAATGGCAGCGTAAATATCGTCTGCAAGAAACACGTCATGGATTTTCCGCCTGCGTTGTCACATCAAGATGTGGTCATCCTCCTCGCCGTATATTTCATCTTAATCCCCTGAAACTTATGCGACTTTGGAGAGGTCTTGGGACATTTGCAAAGAGTTCTTGGCCATTTAACAGTGGACTGGTGTCATTTAAGTTAAAAGCTCTGTTGAAAGACTTGATGTGGTCACTGTACTTGGGGTTTTAAATTATTGTTAGACGTTGAAGCCTATTCGGAAAGATATGTCGTGGTTCAAATGATTGGTAGATGCAAGCGGCATGTCAATTGCAAAAGTGAAGTCGTGCTTTCCTTTGCAATTTTTCAGTATTGGCACAAAGCGCAGGCTGCCTTTGCAGCTGTTACTCTGTTAATGTAGTTAATGTCACTGCACTGTAACGTTTTTATTATTCAAGTGCAGCTCGAATTTTTTTTTCTATGGCAGTGCTGCTGTTGATGGATGCAAACGTGAGAGTAATTATTTACACAGATGGTTTGGGGCTTTATTAATCAATTTTTGTACTCTATCTTAGCTGACACCTAAGCCCTAGAAGAATGCAAAATATACATATTTGGCTTGAAAAAGTTGTTTACTTTCGACTAAGTTGCATTTCTTGCTTGTTAGAGGCAGTGCTATGGTCAGCATACTGTCGTCATGCTAGTAGGGTTTGTATAGCACGAAACTGTGAATTTTACCTCAGATAAATGTTCCGGCTGGAAAAATGCTTCCAAGTTCGCTTGGTAAAATTGGTCACCTGTATGTTTCAACGCTACCTGGCTTGGTTATTTGGGATGTCTGAATTGTTCTTGAGGGAATTAATAACGTCTTTAGAGTTAGACTGCTTGTTAAATTTTAAAATGCGTAACATGCTCCGAGATATCTGGTTTGTAAAGTTTTGTAAGATTCACACTGGGTGCTATGAGCTTTTTTTGAATAAGTTATTTTAAATAGCTACAAATTGTTGGGTAAGCAACGAGGCTTCAGTGAAAGGCTTTTTCAGGGCGCGTATATAGTCGGTTTTGGCTACAGTTAGCATGATATTACAGTTAGCTTGGTATTGATATATGGTGTATGTTTTAGTTGTGCAATAGTGCCACATGCTTCCGGAAAGTTTTTCTGTGCAAATGTTATATTGTTAGTATTGGCTCCGGTGTTCTTTCTCTACACTCTTGCAGGTCTTGTGATAATCCAACCGTGTATGGCTTGTATTTTTGGCTTTTCCCTACAGTTTAATAGCAAACTGCATATTTTGGAACCGGGATGCGTAAACATGGTATGGCAAGCGCTGTGGGTACTTCCGCATTTGCCGTAGCTGATTTCATGTGATAAAACGGCATATTTTATGCTCACTGTTGTGTAATGCTTTTTGAGTTAGTGCGAGGGTAGATGTACAAGTCTGTTTGTGACGCGGTTGCGCTTAAAGCCATCTTTATTACCCATGTTTTTTTAGCAAAAAAGAATGGTAAATATTAGCCAAAATAGGAGAATGCCACTTAGATCGTTTTGGCCACTTGATATCGTTTTTGTATTTCATCCTGTACGCTGGTCATTTTCTACCCAAGTGGGAACAGATATGTCTCCGTATCTCAAATGTACGCCATAATACGAGCGAATAAAATTTGCTCAGTGTTTTGAAAAGCATTGTATCAGTGCTAATAGTTGGTTTGGTAATGTATTTTAATGCGAGTCTTCTTTCTTTTACATGCAGCCAAAACACAGAACAGGATGCGGCGGATGGAGCCAAAGTCTCTGTGTGCCGCTCCAGGTATCTCAGACCAACTTTTATATAGAACTGTGCTCCGATAGGCAACTGTTGGGAACTGTCAGGGACCACACTGCTGCGGCGGCTTCTGTTTTCCAATTGTTAGTATCACTGTGGGCCATATGTCAAGGCTGCGTTAGAATGGTTCTTGCGGTTTCCTTCTGATACCAATGTATCCGCCAGCCTGGCAAATGACCTCAGTTTATACCAACAGGAAAGCAGATATATTGCCAAAGTGGAGTCCCATAGACAGCTTATCAACGTCTATCGGAACACCGTTTTATATAAACAGCTGGTCTGAATGTACCTGGAACGGGGCACCGGATAAAGCCATAATCATTTTACGTGGATCAGTGATCCGTATACTTTTATTTGGAACGCCGATCCAGATAATTTAGCTGCAAAAATATGTGGTGCACTGTTCCACTTACATTTTCAGGATATGTGGAACACGGTTCCAAATATATAAGTGGAACTTTTTTTGCAAAAAAGCTCCAGTTACTAAGTGGATCTTATGTGGATCCAGATTAAGAGTGCAGGGTCGGGGCGGACTCTAGCGGTGTCAACTAGATGGCCGAGTACTGCGACCTTGCGACGCCTGAAGCGGCACTTCTTGGAATGTAGCTGTAGTCCTGCTCGTCCGAAAACGTCAAGGATCGCCACAAGTCGTTCGAGATCGCTTTCAAACGTTCGCAAAAAAACAATGACGTCATCAAGCTAACAGAGACAAGTAGACCATTTAAAGCCATGAAGCAGGAAGTCCATCATTCTCCTGAACGTGGCTGGCGCCATACATAAGCCGAACGGCATTGTTTTAAATTGGTAAAGACCATCCGGCGTTACGAAAGCTGTTTTTTCGTGATCGAGCTAATCTATGGAAATGTGCCAGTATCCAGTACGGAGTTCTATGGAAGAAAATTACTTGGCGCCGTGGAGGCAATCCAACGCGTCGTCAATGCGTGGAAGGGGCTACACGTCTTTAGTAGTATCTTTGTTCAGATGACCATAGTCTACGCAAACCCGCCATGTACCATCCTTCTTCTTGATCAAGACAACGGAGGATGCCCATGGAGTAGTGGAAGGCTCAATAATGGCCTTGCGAAGCATCATGTCCACTTCCGCTTGTATACCTTGGCATTCCGTCATGGACACGCGGTAAGGCCATCTGCGTACGGGATTGGCATCCCGTGTGTGAATGCGATGCTGAACAGCAGTGGCCTGCCCCAAGGGGCGATCGTGAATGTCGAAGATGTCTCTAAACGATGTTAATAAATCAAAACATTTCCCTGCGTGTACAGTTGGAAGATCTGCGGCTATCATGGGTTCGAGATCTAGCGGCACAGGTGCAGTGGGCTTGGCCTCGCACTTACAGTCTAGGCCGGTGACATCGGCTAATGCAGTCACCTCGCACTGTGAAATTGTACATAGCGTAGCTAGCGATATTCCTTTGGGATAATTTGAGGTGTATAGTCGTAATTGGTGAACGCAGTCAGACGCCACCACCGAAAATCGTGGCGACAGCGTGTGGCGTCATCACATTACGCGCGATGAGTACGTCAACAAAAGTCGCAGCGAGATTATCGCCATCGCGGACAAGGGGGTACAGTTGCAAGGACACCAGTGTAGTGGCTATGGGCGGTAGACGAACGTCGGCTGAGGAACAGAAGTGCTGCCTCCGGCCATCGTCGTGGCCGCGATAGGAAGGCAGCTCCAAGTGGAAGACTCCAGCCGATCAATCGATGAATGTTCAATGGTCCGCGAGAAAATTGAGGCCAAGAATAACATCGTGAGAGCATTAGTATAGCAGAGTAAACAACACTACAGTTTGTCGGCCAGCAACAGTAACGCGCGATGCACACATCCCGGCAACAGTAGGCGTACTTCCATCAGCGACTCGTACAAAACGGGAAGTGGCAGGCGTAAGCACCTTTCGAAGGCGGCGCCGAAGCTCCGAGCTCATAATAGACATATGTGCACCTGTGTCAATCAAGGCGGTAATTCCGACTTCGTCAACTTGAATCTCCAGTACATTTTTTTGTGTAGAAAGTCTCAACAGAGTATTTTCTGTGGTCTTCGGGCGTGCAGAATCACCTCTGGGAGCTGCTTTATTTAGTTTTCCAGACGGGAGCTGTTATACGGCGTCGGCGAGAGTGGACGCCGGGGCTGTAACGAGCGGGACTGACGGCGCTGGGGTGGCGGCGATCGGCTGTATCCGCGGAACGGAGCATCGACATCTGCTTGTTGCCGCGGAGATGGTGGTGTAAACCGACGAGGCGTCTGATCAGGATAGGTGTAGCCGGAAAGGACTTGCCGGAACGGGAAAGGTAAACGCTACTGGCCGTAGAGTGCCACATGCCAGACTAGGCGGCAGTGGAAGGAAATTGGTTTGTCGTCGGGCGTCCTGTATTCCGAAAGGTAGCGGCTACGATAGGTGTATGGTTGTTATTCATTGCGGGCGGGGTAGGTCGAGGAAAGTTGAGGCGCGTGAACGCTTGGACCTCCCACAGCGCAAAAACGCTGTAAGGTGAGGTTGGCTACTTCTCCTCGGACGACAGCTTGGATCAGAGGGATGATTGGCAGGCACGTTTCTGACTGAGGAAGCGTCGTGGGGGCCAAAGCCTCAAGCTCTCGGGTTGTATGCCTGCTCAGACTTCCCGCCGTAGCTGCGCTTGTGTCAGTCTCCGGGGGTCGATGTTCGGAAAGACAACGATCCTCGCGCGATGACGCTGGAGCGGTGTTCGGAAGTCGGCTAAAATTTGTAGTCAGGCGACGTTCTTTCACCTGCTCAAACCGGCGACATTCCTTGATGACTGATTGCATGGTTGTGCAGCCCTTACACATGAGTAAATTGAAAGCGTCGTCCGCTATTCCCTCGAGGATATGCTCGACCTTGTCTGCTTCCGTCATTTGATCATCAGCTTTGTGGCACAACGAAAGCATGTCCAAAATGTGCGCCACAGAAGGCTCGGTAGCAGTCTGTACAGATGAAGCCAGTGCCTTCTTCACGGCAATTTGACGGCCTACGGGATTCTCGAGCAGCTCGCGCAGCTTGGATTCACAGTCGTCCCAACTGGTGACCCCTTGTTCAATATTCCGAAACCAAGTCCTTGCCGCTCCCCTCAAACAGTTGTCCACGTTCGCAAGCATGGTTGTGGGATCCCACCTGTTATGAGCGGTAACGGGCTCATACGTCTTTAGCCAGTCTTCAAGGTCAGCCTCCTCTGTCCCGCTGAACAAACTCGGGTCACGCTGTTGGGGGATAACGATGAATGGGGATGCAGTCGCGGAAGTTCCCTCGGACGGCACTGTCGGTCGGGGAACTAGGCGTCAGATGCGGAGCTCCGTGCTGGCTGTGGCTTACCCCGCACCTTATCAAAATGTTACGGGGAAGGTATTGTAATCACAAAGGTGGAAGGAGGATGCCAGAGGGTGAAGCCAGAGCAGAGCGTCCAGATCCACGCACCAAGTGAATGAAGTCTTGATCGTCGTTGGCTTCCTCTTCTAGCAGCTCAGCACTCGTCAGCCTCACAGACACCGACACATACCCGTCGGCTTAGTACAGAGCCCAGCATCCTCGTCACAATATCAAGAAATAAACACCGTGATCCTGTCATAATTGTTCGGGTTGCGAGTCAGTTCGTTGTGATAACAAAGGTTACGATAGATATTTGGTGCATGAAATCCTCCTTCAAGTATTCTGGACAAGGTAGGCTGGGGTGCGATCGCGGTGGCGTAGGAAAAAACCTTCCAATGGTATATTCATGTGAATAAACAAGGCACGCTGGGGATATGAACTTTCTTGCAAGTAGCCAAAACGGACGCCAATTTGTGAAGAAGGGAATGCATGACATGTATACAGCCTGAAGAAAGCATCCCCACAATCTTTGTGAGCCTTCACGCAAACATCCCCAAACCTACTAATAAGACGTTTGTGACGGTTAGTAATTATTTAACTAATAATAAAAATATGCGTTGGGCAGAGAAAAAATATTTAACTGATACAAGTCAATATTACCGAAAAAAATAAGACAGCCGCTCTATTTCCTGTTCTGCGATGCGCGTGTATGTAGCAATAGTCTGTTGAGTCGTTATAAGAGCACCTCAAAAATATTGTACGGAAGACCACGGATTTTGAGTACTTATCTGTGCGCTTAACCTCGGGAAAGGACGGGTTGAACACGAGCGTCTGACCGATGTTATGAAGAAAGTTGTTCTTTCTTTCCTCGTGTGTTGCAAACATGTGGGGGATACAGCTTGAAATTCTTCAGATCGGTAAGAAGCTGCCAACAATGACTGAGTTACAAAAAATATGTTTTTAATGCACTAAAGCATCAAAGCAGGCGATTTCGCGCAAATTCACTGCTGCCCCTCACAGGCGCAGTGTAGCAGACGACAACGGCGCGAGTTTGTAACCCTACATGAGAGCCAGGGGACGCCAATCAAACATCTCACCGCCAATAAGTAGCTCTACGCGGTGTTGCTGAGACCTAGGTCATGGGTTGGGTCCTGGCCGCTGTGGTCACTTTACACATAAAGGCAAAAATCAAAAGCCCCCCTGTGCCGAGACTTCGGCCAATGTCAAAAATCCCTAAGTTGTCAAAATAAATCCGGATCATCAACAACAGCATGCTTCACAGCCCAATACTTGATTCGGCGCATTAAGCCACAAAATCAATCAAATCAGCGTATGTGCGTCCAACGTCAAAAATCTAACTGCACAGCCTGTAAATGCCTCCATCGATTTCTGCATTTATAGCTGTTCATTGGCACCGTTTTTATTGCAAGTGGGCTACAAAACCTTGTCCTGCTGTTTCCAACGACTTAATGAAAACTTAAAACACAAAAGTGAATTACAAAGTGAGTCTCCATTTTGCGTATAGGTTAGTCTTCATTTCTCTCCCCCTCTTTGCCCCTAAGCATGTCACGACTTTCCAGGTAACAAACTACCATTTCCTCTGTCTCAACCCACCTGCTTTCTTTTTTTCAGTGATCTTTATATTCATGGTGCTGTCGCTGCCATGCTCCAAGTCAGAAGTGCTTCCAGAGACTCTTTTAAATACACGGTTGAAGATAGCCAGTCTTGTCATGTTCCTATAACCTTGTTCCCTCCAAAATGATTTGGATTCCACTTATTATACCATTTGAACACGTTTTCGGAGCTACAGGAGTGAACTGAGATTGTTCCAGATGTACCGCACAATAGCACTGCCTGAACAATGAGTTCTGCGAAAGGGAGATCTTTCGTTACGCAGTAGTAGCCTACGGCTATTCGGAGCAAAGTCGAACCCCTCCGTTCATTCATATAGCCCTAATCTTTCCGAAGATCTTGGCACGATATTTCCGCAAGATGCAAAAATTGCGAACACGTGACCAGAGTAATAATTGCGCGCAGATCATGTGATTAGAAAAGTTCGGGAAGACAAGACTCGAGATCATGCGATCGTAAGCATTGGCGCAAGCTGCACATTTGGCAATATAAATATAAATACAGCAAACACAAATTCGGAATATTTTGCACAGGTTTAGGGTTTCTAATATAGTGGCAAATATTGTAATACAATAAAGTGAAGTAAAAATGCTTTAGAGCTGTCATAAAAACGCGAAAAGCAAGTCCTAATAAATACACTTGCCCGAAAACAGCGATAAAACGGCAAAGAAGCGGGAACATATATATGCACGTTCCTGCACATAACGCAACGCGGGTACATCGAATGAAACTCTCTGCATATTAGGTTAGTGGAAAGGAGAGTTTAAACGAAGCAAACGCAGAAAATGACAGTAAACCATAAACACCACATTTTTGATAAACGGACAGAGGTGGTTCGATAAAACTGCATTCGACAAAGCGTTGTTCTATAAAGCGGGCATTTCTTCGATAAAACGGCGTTTAAAACGGCGTTGGATAAACTGTCTGAAAACCGTTCGGTATATTTTGTAACTCTTGCGCGTAGATTTCATGTGTGACTACGCTCTTTACTTTTGTTTTTTTCTGCTTGTTATCGTATTCCGACTTCTATTGCGAACTTCGTAGCCATTACTCATTTGTTACTCGCACGTTTGTGCTTCATGATCCACACAGCTTCACTTTTGTAACTCCCTTACTCAATGCGCTCCAAAGAGCCTGTAAAGTATTTTAAATGAACTGCAATATTCCATGGTCATTCATTAAACACCGATGTATTGTCCCTTTCGACACAGTTCCTTAAACAAGAAATTTAATAATTTTCGGCATGGGACTAACTTTCTATTTGCACACCTGAAGCACAATAACCTAACTACGCTTTTGTAAGACCGAAGCGGAAGTGGCATTGTGTTTCAACCATAACAGACGAGCACGAAAATTGTTGTTGGGCTTTTGTGGAGTTTGGCCGGTCCTCCCTGAAAAAATTCGTCTAGGACCGTTCCTTTTCACTCTTCTTATCTCAAGATAATCTCCTGCCAGCGGTGTCGGTATTTGTATAATATACGTAGTTCGGTGTGAGTTTTAAATTTCGTACTATATTTCGCCCCATGATTCTTTTCCAGCGTATTCTAATATAAAAAAATAAAATTTAACGTTAATTTACCCACACGTTCTAATGTTCGAAGTGTAACTGTAACGCGTTTCTTTTGCAATAAAAGAATTTGTAACGGTAACTCGTTTCAAAATTTGGAAGGAACGAGGAAGAAGCTTTCGTTAATCTTTTATAGGAACGTGTAGTACACTGTTTGATGGCACTATCAAGGCAAGGCGCACATAAGAACTATATATTTTGGAATTGTATAGGTTGCTGCCGGCCAAATACGTTTGTTGAAGTACATGAACTACTTCCAGAGGTGAAATGGTGCGTTTCGGCTCTCTATCCTTGACTGCCTTATCAGAGAACGTTCTCCCCGACTGTAGTTTTTATCTTCAGAGCTGGAGCAATTACTCCCTTACTTTGGGTATTATAGGAATAATGAAGAAGACAACACTCATGACACATACAAATGAAAGAACATTATTAGCCTCGAACCTTCATCCGTAAATAAAACCCGTTTAGTAGAAAGCATTTTAGTCACTAAAAAAATAAAGATACTTTATTTGCCTAAACCTTGCATTAAAAATCCGACCACCAAAACATACATGAATGGCGTGAAATTCACACATTAGAATCAAAAGCGCTGTGGTAGTACGCTAAACATGTCAAGACAATATGTGTTTATATATTTAGATAGGAAAGATATCGCAATAAATTAACGTCGTTTTTCATAGACCAATAATAGTCATGAGCCTTTTGCATTCCAGCCGATTATTCAGCCTCGCGAACTGTCCCGACCGCAGCACACGGTTTTTGGGGGGGATCTGCGGTTTTGTCAATATCGGCTCGTGTGTTTCAGAATTAATGAAATACAGCGTATGGCGCTTAAGTATGTAGTTCTTTCTTCTACTGACAATTACGGTACAAAGTAAAAAAGCGTGAGATTTTGGCGAAACATACCTGAACATTTTTCCAGCAACAGAGACTTTTACTAAGCCAAGGGAAATAGCTGAGCCCAATGCACGGAGTGCATGCCGTCTTGACATCATTTTCTAAAAAATGTTTGCTTCACCTCTTGAATAAGCGACCACTCCAGTTAGTGTTGCAAAGTATTCTCATATTAGAACCAAGCTTACTATGCTGCACAGATAGAAAACTTTAAAAGTCACATGGTACAAGTTCAAGCAAAGGCTTTTCAAGCACGAGCTATCAAGAATGAGCTTTCCAAAGTTTTGCTATAAATTCTGGTGCTTCAGCATAGTATGATAGTAATGCTGAAGACCGAATTTAACTTCAACAAATGATATATGCTCGGAAGTAATGACCTTAAGTAACTGCCAACTCTAAAGGGAATCAAAATTTTAAATTCATACCTTCTCCAAACCTCACATTGCAGCTGCCTTGGAGCCCATAGGTTTGGCTGGGTTTTGCTAGAATGCCTTTAAGAGCATGACATAGTGTTTTGTACAGAAAAACTAATATTGAACTGTCAAAATTCATTTTGATATTTTTCACAAGTGTTTTGAACCATTCAAATATATAGCTGCTTAAGCTCTTGGTTGCGACGCCCACGGAGAGAAAAAAAAACAAGAAAATTCGGAGCGCTCATAAACATGCGTTTCGTGACGAGCGCCCGGCGTCGTCCAGGCTTGCGCGTGGGCTGATACCACGTGAGGGACTCGCAGAAAGAAAACGAAAATACTGAGCGCACGTGAGCGTGTGCCTTGGCACAAGCGCTTGGCATCGGCCAACCTCCCCTTCAAGAACACTGTGCCCATCATTTGTGGCATATTCTCTCGCGTGCTCTTCAACTCGGCAGTTCTAGTACGCTGGCAGCGAAAGTGGGGATCACCGAACAGCTCGCGCTACAGACGGCGAGTTCGCGAACGCGCTTGCCGGGGGTTCGAGCGCGGTACACAATGTTGAATATATAAAATCCAATTGGCACTGGCAAGGGCTTGTTTTAACATTTTATATCAAATACGGTGCTGCGTTTTGTTCGATAAAACCACACAAAAAAACATACCTTACACATTTTTAGGTACAGAGTCTGTTGTTTTGGTCCATTTTATGAACTGGTTCCAGCGCAACAGTTTCAAATGCATCCTAACACAAAAACATACAACCACCATGTTAAAAGTGGTTGTCTATTAGCAAGCGTCTTCTAGATTGGCCAACAAAAGACATGTTACAATAATTCTTTCTGCAAAAATTTTAAGCAAGTGGTAATGAGAAAATGTGTGTTCCAATAACTGTTCATTCTCTTTTTGCTTTGTATGGCAGGTTGTTAAAATATTTTCTTTGAATAAAAAAAGGTAATAGTTAGCCTGCCTATTGGTTTTTCATTAAATTGGTGTTCAAAATGCTGTAAATATTGGTTTCAAATGTTTAACAAGTTGCGCTGACTCCAGCTATTTTTTTTTGTAACTCCTTACACTATGTAGCTAGTTAACACCAACTACAGTGGTTGAATGTTTGAATGTGCCGTATAAAATGCGCAGCGTAAAATGTCCCGTATAAAATTTGCACTATAAAATGTAAAAACTGTGCAGAATAAAAAAAGTTTATTTTCACAAGCACACAAAACATTTTTTTGAAGTCGGAACACACTGGTTATTCGACAGTATTCTTATGGTCAGTTCCCTCCGCACACGTCCCTCAGATACTCCTTCATTGTTTCTTGGTCGCCCTCCATGCACAAGCCATCAATTTTATCAACGCCATTAAATGGCACGCATACCTCGCCGGGTGCACAATCAGGTTGTTGTAGGTCGCACTGAAATGATAAAAGCGTAGTGTGTATTAGAAAATTATTTTGGCTGTTCAAATAAATTCATAATCTGTTTTAAGGCCGAAACTGCAAAGAACCTTCTGTTTTACTCCACCAAGAATATTTTTTGAATGCAGGTGAAGTAACAGGTCTAACATAAAATACCTTTTTTACAGACAAGAGTGGTATAAATATTTCATCCGGTGACATGCAAACTTCAGTTTTCTGAAGTTCGAAAAACCAAAGTGTTTTTGAATTTATAAAGGCGCACTTGGGGCCATGACTATTGAGGTCTCAATATCCTCACATACACCGCACTCGGTTTTGGGTAGTAAAACATAAGTTGTTTAAAACTACAATTTTGAATGTATTCATTAAAAATTTTTCCAAAGGAAAAAAACTGTTTAGTATAGTGAGTAATTCTTTGCTAAAGCAGTGGAAACGTTTTGACTCCCTTGTTCCTAAAAAGTCACAGGGTATATTTTTCGGATTGCTTGTGTCCAACGTTTGCGAAACGGTTACCATATGTGTCGCTCAGAAGACTGTGCTTAAACATAATAACGCGTAGAATGAAATACCTATATAGTACATATCCTATGATTATTTACTGTATACCTACTATTAATGGACACGGGAGAGCGGACACCACGCGGTCGTCGCTCAACAATCACTTCCTGTTCCTTGAGCAGCTCACCACCTCCTTGTGTGCATAGGACTCGCCGTTTCCAAATTCGCCACCACCTCCTGTTATAGCCGTGCCGTTCAAACAACTGCCGCCGGCCGTCGAATGTGTCATCTCTGATCTTCTTACTATGGGCACCGCTACTATCACCCCTCCCCGCCTCTGGCAACCTCAAATTTTATGACGTTATTGTTAAAGTGTGCCTTAAACCCTTTAACTCACCTCGGCTCATTTGGAGGGACTTAAATATTACTAACGTGCAACGCCGACATAATTACCATATCAGTACCAAAAACGTTGCTCAGTGCACAGAAGTTCCAAACCTCGGCAGCGATTTCAGTCTAACACAAATTGTTAACATATCAACGCAGACTGCTGCTACATCTGCTAGCACATCGGACTTAATTTTTTCACTGCACCAGAGTTTCTTTCCCCTGTAACTTATCTACCAGACATAAGGGGCCGTTCCTTTGTTCATTTACAAGGAAAGCTCGGGTATCTTGAAACACTTCTTTTAATCCAATACGAGGCTACAGCAGAGCGTATGCGGCGTCAGTCATAATTTATTTAGAGGCGTTCCTCAAAGGCATTATTCCTAACATTTACGATCTTACGGCTGAAAAAATTCGTCGTCATTAAAAACAAGCTGTTTTCTATAATAGACAACTATGGCTCAAAAAAAAACGTAGCAAATTCCCTACGTTTACGTTGGTTACCAAACTCACTGAAACGTTACGATAAGAAGCACAAGTTTCCTAGCGCGCAGCGGACAAACTGTACTGAGAATTGGGCGGCCTATTGTAAAGTAATAGTGAACTTAACATAGACGCTTCGAATCTCAATGATCGCCGTGTTTTGATCCGCGTCCATCATTTATCACCGTTAAGCTGAAGTTTTGGAGATTAGCCAGAAGCACTCAAGATAATTTATTTCAAAATTTTCAGCCAAATTTTTTCGTCTCCCTAAGCCATTGCTGCTATATTTTAAACAACACACTTTACTCTGCTTTTATTCACATCTTTTCTACCGATATTTTATCTTTTATACCTAAGAATTTTCTGCCACAGATTTCGTTGTTATTGAATCAATTGGTATTGATGCAATTATATATGATCTCAAATGGCCCCGCTCTGCTGGCCATGGTATTATTATTTATAAAGTCATGAAATAAAAACAAACGTAATATTCTGCAATTCTGAGAAAACGTTTTGATCAGTCTCTGCACCATTCTACATTTCCTCGCATCTGGAAGCGCCCCCTGTGCACGGATCTGCTGATGTTTATTGCTTCAGTAATATTCGCACCATCTCATTAGCATAGATACTTTTTAAGTTGTTGTAACACATCAAATATTACCAATAATTGAATTTTCTGAGACTAATAAAATTTTCAATAGCTCTCAGCCCGAGTTCAAAGCATTGTTTTCCTGTGAAATCAAACTTTTAACAGGTACTAACAATTTGCTTTCAGTATATGTCTGGGAATTGGAGCTGACTGTATGTTCACAGATCTCGCTAAAGCCTTCGATAGTGCCACACGTAACTTGTTAGCTTTTAGCATCAGGAAAATAAACATTGATGTGACATTTTCAATGAAATAAAGACTTTATTTTTAACAGTTACCAATTTCTTATAGCAAATGACCACTCATCTCCTTTATCCACAGTAGAATCAGGTGTGACAAAGAGATTGGTACTAGGACCCCGTTTTGTGACAGTGATCGAGGCTCATCAATTAAGATATTGATAATATACTGTGTAATACAACAAAGTAGCCGACCCCGCTGACATTCAAAATTTCCAAAATGACCTTAACAGTGTAACACAGTGGCGTAATAAATGGCTCATTATACTTAACATTAAAAGTGCAGCAGTATGAGAATATACCATCGTGAATTATTTTTCTGTGGATCCTATCAGCTTTGTTTTTAAGAGCATTGTGTGTAGCGTAGATCATCTATACCTTTAATTGTCGAGTGGTCCAGACGAATTTTATTGCACAGCTATTACAGACACGAAGGCGTATTCACCGTTAAGAATTAAAAAGTGTATTACGTCTTGCAAAACTAATTCGTAGACCTACCTGGCGACTGGAAAATTGATAATATGCTTGCCCTTCGTAATTACGGTGAGCGGAACTTGATAGGCGAAAATTGCCTAATTTTCTCAACAATCATCTGCTGTAGGTCCATAGAACACGTCATATTTTTATAACTAGCGAACTTCCATGAACCATTCCCTTTTTTACACCTGCTGAACATAGGTTTGGGAAAAGCTTTTGCTACGGAACACAAATACTAAAACTTACAAAGGACATTATTTTGTACATGACCTGGCTTCTGAAGTAGATTGCTTATGTTTAAAGCCTTGCAAGGCATTTGACAATTTGCATCATCTATTGCTTTTGCGGAAACTACGTTGGCCGAACTTTGACCGTAATGTATTAATGTGGAGTGAGTGTTTCTTGAATAAATGGTTTCAATATGTGCTTGCTAACATCCATGACGCTTCAACAGTTCGCGGAGCCTCTACTACTCTCGAAGTTTCTGGGCCTCGCTCTCGTTTAGGAGGATGGCACACAAACTACTTGCGCACAATGAATAATTTGTTTACCCTCACCACCAATAAATGGCTATGAGGGACGGTATCCTTTTTTTGGTGATGGTTCGCAGCAACACCATATACCGCGGCTAGTACAAGGGCCATGATGATAAAGTGCAGGTTTGGTTCATTCGAATGATCGCCTCGTTTGAACTACAGAGACTCCATTTTCGACGCTAAATTCACTTAAGTAAGCTCTATAATTTAGAAGCGGTCTACTAGCTGATTTCCCGCAATAAAACGTATGACCCATTACGTGTGACGGTGCGATAGGCAAAGGACGGCAGAATCAAACGCAAGTTGCGAAGAGCGAATAGGTTTTGGGAGAGAGCTTTTTCGTTTAAATATAATGTTCAGTTTGATATTAGTATGAGTGGAGCTGCAGATAATGAAAGTCTTGAACGCACACGTAAATATAGAAGCGCCAGTGCGTACTGCACGAAGGACGCTTGTTTTAGCGTTACAGTAGCCTGGAGCATTGGAATTGTCTCAGACGACTCTGGCCAATTGGCCCAAGTGACGTCGGCTCACGTGACCCTGTTCATCCATTATACTGAATGTGTTAACTTATAAAACTACCTCTCGCACTTAAATTGGCCAGGAGCAAGTCTGGTCAGAAACAAAGCGAGTGCGGACAGCGCGTCTGAATAGTATTGTATACCCAGCCATCTGGAGGACGGATAATAATCGAAGCAACAAAAGACCCTTCGCCGTCAGCTGCTGCCCTATCCGACAAACAGAACTTTCTTTCAAATACCTGCCCACGATATGTCATCGCTGGCACCCCGAAAGAGATGACAGAGGGAGATTTGAAATTTGCTAATAAATTGTAAATTCTTAAGTAGGTTTTTTACTGCCAGACCAGTGCTGCTGTCACTATAAAACGCCTAATGTTTTAAATAAAACAAACCTTTTTTTCTTAGTATCTTTAAACTACCATTTCCTGATCTTCGTGTACTACACCGTGAAAAAATGTAGTAATTATGTGTTCTTTTGCGAAATCGTAATGACGTTTCGAACTAGAGTTTCCAGTTGCAAATGCCTGTCATTTGCAATACATGCAATGTCTTGGGCTTCTCTCGTTGTGAATCGTTATGCCTCTTTCTAGTAATAACCGTTTCTTTTTGGTATTAATAACGTCATTTAAATATTAGGGCGCCATTTACATGTTATACTTGTCAATAATTCGGCACATGACTATTATCCTGGCGTTTTTTTACCGCAAGCTCGTATATATAATACAAAACTTGTCAAGAACCTCCGAATCTAAGTGAGAATTTGTATCAGTTACTCATCTATACCAAATTGAGAAACGCAGTTTAGTTTACAACTCTTTTACGAACTTGCTCATCGACCCCAAGGAAGCTTTTGAAAACCGCGGAGTGTGTTTTATTCTTATTAACTATGGCCCCTCATCCGGAATAACACTTCCGAAACGCGCTGTATCATCACTGCCTCCTTCATTGCGCGGTGCCTTTTCGCGAATATGCATTTTCATAAAAATATACGAGCTAATTGCTACACCCGAGGACATTTATTTCTGCTACCAAGTTATATTGCAGTCAGCATAGACAATTTGGGAAACGTTTGCTTTGCTTCACACCGCAGTTTACCATTTTATTTATGCAGAAATGTAATCGGATTTGAAGAAAGTACAGTTTCCTCTAATACTTGTTACGAACGTAGACAAATTTTAGAAGCAACTGTGTGTGTGCGCGCGAGAGAGAGAGATACAGAGAGAGAGCGGTAAATTGAAAGAGAGAGATAAAGACAAAACAACATGTATTGAGCTTGAAAGGGCGAGTGGAACCGTAGTCCGTAAAACCATGCGTTGTCCCAGCCATCTTGGCCCGCGTCACCAGAAGAGTCTAATCCTCCTCCGGTTGACAGCTGGTCAAAAGTGGCTTCACAGGTCAGCAAACGAACGGGTGAAGAGGGGTGGTACGGCTAGGTTGTGAGCGCATTCCATGATTATATGTTGGAGGGTATGTATCTTTGAACGCATGTTGCATAGAACAGTGCACTGCGCGGGAAACAATGAAGTCATTCAAAATGGGTGTACGTACGTCGCTCGTTTCTAACTACTACACATGGTGGTAGGCTTCTATAATGTGTTTTAAGCGTCCTTTGTTCCAAGTTTATTGTATTTTGTTAGGTTTCTTTAAATGTAAGTCACGTGTTTTTGGTTCCAATTTATTTTGTATTGTTAAGTTTTGGATGCAACTGTTCATGTTTATACCAAATGGCTTCATTTATACGCGTTTTCTACTGAAACCAATGTTATGTGAGTGTGTATTCACGCAATGGTTTTACTGTAACCGGTCCGTATATTTTGTTGCCAACATTGTTTTTCTTTTGTATTTACCGTTTTACCGCTTATATCTAAACTCATTTATATACGTTGCACGTCTCCCCTCTGAAATGTCGAATGGGCCTTAAGGCTATCTGAAATGAATAAGTAAATAAATATCCGAGCGATTTTCTCAATCTACGCGACATTATTTAGAGCCATTTAGGAGGAAGGCACACAAACAACTTCCCCACAATGAATAATTTCTTTACCCTTTTCACCAAACAATTGCTCTGAGGGACGGTATCTTTTGTCTGTGATGGTTCGCAGCAACACCAGATGATAGTATTGATATACTGCGGCTAGTAGAGCTAAATATACAAGCGCCTTGACGATAAACTCCAAGATTAGTTTATTCGAAGGATTTCCTCGTTAGAATTACACAGACTCCCCTTGCAACGCAAAATTCACTAAAGTAAGCTGTATAATTAGGAAAGAAGTAAATGGTCATGCGATCCAGTAGCTGATTTCTCGCAATAAAAATTAAGACCCATTAGGTGTGACTGTGCGATTGGCAAGGGGCGGCAGAAACAAACGCAAGTTACAAAGAGCGAATAGGTTTCGGGAGCGAGCTTTTGTCGTTTAAATATGTTGTTCATTTTGAAGTTAGTATGAGTGGAGCGGTAGATAATAAAAGCCTCGAACGCACAGGTAAACATACAAGCGCCAGTGCTTAGTGCGCGAAGCACCTTTGTTTTAGCGTTACAGCAGCCCGGCACATTCGAGTTGTCTCAACCGACACTGGCCAATTGTCCCAAGCGACATCGTCTTACGTGACCTTGTTTGTCGATTATACTGAATGTGTTATGAAACTACCCCTCGCACTTAAATAAGCAAGGGAAAAGTCCAGTAAGAAACGAAGCAAGTGCGGACAGCGCGTCTGAATGGCATTGTGTAGCCAGCCATCAGGACGGATGGTAAGCGGAGCAACAAAACACCTTTCGCCATCAGCTGCAGCCCTAGTTGACAAATGTAACTTTGATTGAAATACCTACCCTGGGTATGTCATCGCTTCACCCCGACAGAGAAGATTTAAAGGGAGATTTGAAATTTGTGAATAAACTGTAAATTCCTTAGTAGGACTTTTACTGCCAGACAATTGCTGGTGTCACTATAAAACACGCAATGTTTTGAATAAAACAAATTTTTTTCCTTTATGCCCCCTTTAAAACCAGTACAATTAACATTAAATGAGAAAGGCGTTGTTTTCGTACGATTACGCTGTCAATCCGCCGATATACAGCGAATGAATAATCGCTAAATATTGCGCATGTCGCAACGCGGCCACGATAAGCTGACTTTGCTGCTATTTGCATTGTAGAATACTCCACTGCTATCGGGAATCCACGTCAAAGGAATTGCGGCCGCTTCTCGTCAGTGCTTTTCGCGCATCAAAATACTACTGTGCAAGGAATGTACGGCCGGGTAGTCAAAGTATGAATGATTTCGACAAAATGCGGATATTGGTGCGCAACAAAACCATGAGATAGCGCAAAACCTGTGCTAAAGGGTAAAAACATAACCACTGATGCCTTATTCAAACTACCGTTGGCATTGCTAGCTTCGGGCGCACAAGGAAAGCCTAGCAGCGCGGACTAAAGCTGGACCGATGAGAGCACGGCGAGAGAAACTTCAATTGCACGAAGAAGACCAATGAGTTTCCCACGCATTCCCAAATACCAAACGATCAATACACGATAATATTTTTTCGTGTGAACTCTGTTTGGAACGTCAGTCTTTAACATAAGCGTTTTTATTACGATCTTTATGTTTTCCAGAACCGGCAACTTTAAGTCATCAGTCTGCAACTGATATCTTTGGGGTGTTTATAGGGACAGTGAAGCCAATTTGTCAAGCTCCTGCTTTTGCTTGCGTTGCTTGTATGACTCATATAAATACACTTTTAATGGCTTATTCGATCGAGAAGGCAGTATTTATATTATAAAGCCCTAAAGAGCAAACCTACTATCGGTGGTTTGCGGTAGCTGCACGACCTAACAGCAGCGACGCCAGTAAAAGGTGCTACGTGATCGGACGATGTCTAAGATTGGTATTCAAACAAGTTTTAGTTCTGCGTTGCAAGTTGGTTCTGGGAACCAACATGCTTGGCATCCGACGTTATCGTTGGATATGCATCCTCGATATCTCAGTAATCGGCATACCGCGCTTCTTCAATGTTGTCGGCTGTAAAATGCGTCAGATAAACCTACCAGGATGGCTTGGAATCGTAGCAATTACTAGCCGAGGCTTGCGCAGTGGATGGACGCCCTCCGCGGAACATTAAGTCTGATGCACTTTTCCCCCTGTTGCATTTCATTGATCGGATGAACAGAAATTGCCCAGAGGAAGCGGAGTACGGACCAAGCGAGTTGACAGAAAGGAAGAGATGGACGACTAGCAACATTCGGACGCCATGTTTGTAGTAATACTTAATTCAGTCCCATGTCAATAGAGATTTTCTTTTTGCATCGCGGCTTCGGACACTTTTCTTCCACATCTTACGGTGCCGAAACCAGGGAAGGAAGGCGTCGAGGCCACCAAGCTGGCGGAACTGGTATCAAATAAAGTGGAAGCGTTGGCGTCGGAGATAAGGTGGGTGAGATATCGGCAAAGATTACAAGATATCGGACCATCGTTCTCTTGAAAAACACTAATGGTGCAAACGGTGGACGGCTACAAGCGGCAGAGCCATAATGGTGCTGTCCAAAGGTGACCGACGGAAATACACAGACAATAGCACGATGGTTATGGCTCCTCACGTCTCACGATTGCCGTCGAAGTGAACCCGCGAATGGTGATGTGAGTGTCGCAACTTATCACGCAATCAAAGAGACAGTCCCTCGACAGCTTAAGCGGTTTTACATTGCCTAATATGCTGCTTTAAGAACGAAAGGAAACAAGAGACAAAGAAAGGATAATAGCTCGATAACTGTGCAGCGACGCAAAAGAGACATTTGTCTTGAATGTAATTTCCAGTGGTCGGGGTATTAGGTTGAGGAGTTTTGTGAACCAGTTACCAAAAACTGAAGTTTTGTTAAAGTAGTTAAACGAGAAAATTTAGCCGTGTATACACGTCGACTATTTCAAGGAGGAAGTCAATACCAACATTTTATATGAAGACATGATAATTCACGTATTGAGTCGACTGTTCCACCGATTAAACGATAAGGCTGACAACAGGAAACATTGCTAGGTCATGAAGACATTGAATGTATGGCAACCTTCAAGGAGTTTGTTGCATTGACAAAGATGTGCTACGAACCACCCAATGTTAAATACGCTGCTGAAGGAGGGCACTCGCCCGCACTGCTTCGCTCCCATCACATTTTCTGTCACAAGCTAAAGGGGGGAATATGTTAAGTTCCCCTGCTACACTGGACCTCCAAACTGAAGATACCTTGCTTACAATGTCACCTGAAGAGTCCTCGGAAATGACTGCAAGCAACATTGTCTGCGCATCAAGAACAGAAGCATATTCATGAGCCCCATATAGCAAATGTTCCGACCTTGTAAATACAACAGATGCTCCTGCGGAAGTAGAACGGAGAGATGGGACATTTTTAGTGGACGACCCAGGATTAAAAGTTTGCCATTGCAGATAATGGGCATCGCAAGTGGATTAAAACAGGTCACAACGGCCATTGTTTGAAGAGTGGCTAAAAAGAATCACACATGTACACTCCAATTACCAAAACCTCAAGAAAAACACGAAAGGCGCTAAGCAACTCCCCTGAGGCCCCTGTGAACATCCCTGAAAAATTCGCATCCGAGTTCGAGACCATTGAAGAAGGGAAGCGAGTTGCAAACTGGATACGACGTCTGCACTGAAACTCCAGTCGTGCGTCCGAAAGGCGGGATCTTGTGGCACTCTAGCCATCTAACTGGTTTGGCGGATTTGACAGTGACGGCTTTAATGCATATCGTGCTCGGAGCTTGTAGGGTCTAATATCTCACCGATAGACACTCATATAACCTTGGTTTTCGGATATTCAAGGGTTACTAGTTAACGTCATTTATCTGTAGGGCGGGGAGGATAATATGTGGAAGAAAGGAGTTCGAAGCCGCCATACCGAAAGACAATCTCTAGTTACATCAGACTGAACTACTTGACACTACCAACATGGCGTCCGAGCGTTTTTAGTCTTCCTTCTCTTCCTTTCTTTCGACTCGCTTGGCCGTCCCCCTCTAACTCTGGGCAATTTCTGTGCATCCAAAGAACAAATTGTAACCCCCCCCCATCTTTGGAGCTTGCATGGCTCATGCCTGTATCGTAAGAAGTGCGTTCCCACTAAGCCAAAGGTCCGCTGATTCGCGATTATGCTTACTGCTGCCCGCAAGCAGTCGGTGCTTATGGAAAGAGCACGCTTATGGCAACTCAGCAGGCACCAGAAATTGCCAAGCCGAAGCATGACAGATCATCAGTGGCTAATGTCTCCGAGCTTGGGAATACCTCGGCCGCCATTATTGGCTTGTGTTTGGGAAAGGTGACAAGCTAACAACTGGCGAAGGTCTGGAAGGCCGATATTGGACAACGCTTGGCAAAGCACGTTCACATAATAATGCGATGCGTGGACGTCATGCTATTTTCATGCACATTTTGGCTTTCTGTACAATCATTAGGGCCAATGCCTATTGTATGAGTTACCTTGCGGCCTGATTATAGTTATTTTACGCAAGCACCAAAATATATTATTGCACGCATTGATTATTTTTTGTGGAATGGCGAGTATAAAACCAAAATTATGCCGCGAGCAATTTATAGAATAGGCACTGACCAAAATGATAACGGCGTGCATTAAACAATTTTTTCAACAATATTTTCAATTATTTGAAGTGAAGGCGTTTTTCAAGTTTTGCGCGAAGAGTTCCAAAGCATTTGTACCTCAATTCACTGAAGATTTCATGCAGATTTTATTATGAATTGAAGTTGTTGCATTAAATAAAATTTAATTTCAAGGAGGCTGCACCACGTAGCACAAAGGAAAAGAATATCGAAGGATTTAATTTACTGCCTCTGATGAATCCGCGTGACGATTCTTTAGAGTGTCGGTGTACGTATTTATAGCGCTTGCATAACGGCACTGGGCGCAATAAACGAAATTTCACGGAAGAATTTATTTAACATCCCTAAAAGATGCATCAAAACACGCCAGCTCTCTTTGCTTACTCTTTCATTATGCACATCACATATTTATCACATTACACATGGTTAGCAACTGCAAGAATAGAAAATAATATTCTACAGAAAAAAAATTACGCCCACTTCCCCTCGCGAGAACCCTGGTGTGATGCGAAGCTGAGGGGGGTTCAAGCGCCACGGAGAGCAACCGTCGACCGAAAGGCTGCCGGAGAGCGGCACACCGATTATATGCGCAGCGCGCCCGAAGGAGAGGAGACCGCGGAGAGAGAGAGAGTACTGCACATGCGCAGCACCACGCGCAGCGGCACCCACCGGTGGAGTGGGAGCGCGCTGAGTCGCACACCCGCAGATGTTGAGAGAAAGAGTTCGCTCTCACCTGGGCACGCGCTGGCGCCAGTGCGTCTGCCGCGGCTATGACACAACACAATCCAACACAATCCACTTTAATCCAATCCAAATCCAATCCAATCTAAGCCAAGCCAAGCCAAGCCAAGCCAATTCAATCGAATCCAATCCAGCGCCCCTCGCGAGAGAGTGTTCGCTATCAGAGGGGAAAGGGGGTGAGCGGAGGAGAGTGCGGACGCCGACGACGACGGACGCACGCCGGAAGGACAGGGCCGCCGACAAGAGATGCTCTCAGCGTCGCATCTAAAATTGCCGGCAATCCACGCTGTGAAGGTTTAAAGCGAAGCTTTAAACGATTCCCACAACAATTGCCCATGCGACGTCACTTGAATTCACACATATGGCTCTACAAAGAGTGAAACCAGAGATTTTGCCGGCCGTTACCTGGAATCCGCGGGGTGGTTTCCCGATCGCACCAGCATCGGCGACGGCCGGGCAAGAGCGGTGGACGCCGCCGCTAAACCCCGGCCGTGCGTCGGCGCAAAGAAAACGGAGAGCAGCGTCTTTGGAAGGGTGAAAAGGCAGAAACTAGCCATCCTGATGTGCTCTCTCACGGCAACACCACTGCGGAACCCACCGAAGCGATTCGGCATATGAATTTAGTCATTCTCCTTTACGCCGATAAAAAATACTTACTTTCATAATTTTGAAAAATTCCAGAAAGCTGAGGGAGCATTTGTAATCGCTATTTAAAAGAACCAGTTCTTTTTTCTTTGCGATAGAATGCCCGTTGGCACAAAAATATCCTCTTTATAAGTAGAGATGGGCACCGGTCTCCTGAAGGAAGTCAAGAAGGGACCGGTGGTGGGGTCCCCAAAGCCACCGGTGAAGGTCGGGGGTTCTTCCAGGATAGTGGCCTGTGCCTCTCAGGTATCGCTTTCTGGCTCAGTCCAGTGAAGGACACGCCTATCCGCTTGCGGACAATCTCATATGGGCGTGTCCTTCACTGGACTCAGCCAGAAAAGGATACCTGAGTGCTCCTTTCGATTTTTCGATATCCTTTCAAATACAGCCGAATTGCTTTTCACGAATTCAGAAAACGGAGTCCGATTCGTCGCGAGCAGTGCGCAAACGGTAGCGTTTCTGTAGTGGCCAGATGAGTGCATGTGGTCTCTGCCTTTTCTTTTCCCGCCCTGCAAACAATCCTTCACCCATCTTTGCCTTACGACCACTTAATTTCTGCGGGACCGGGCTACCCAGGAGGTGCTGTCGAACAAGTTATTCATGCCGTGCGGAGGAAGCGCGCAATATACGCAAACCTGCACCAAAAGAGGCCCAAAACGACCGCCGCTAAAGCAGACGACTTTGCCGTACCATCGGCGCGCCCGCCGTCAAGCAGGCCTCTGCGCCGGGAACACTGGGTAAATTCGCCGCGCCATCTGTAGTGTGCTCCCTGAGTGAAACCCTCTGCTCCCCTCACCCCACCCCCATCACCGGCTCCGCCGAGTTCGGAGTTTGTTTCCCGCCGCCGTGAAAGCAGCTGTGGCTGGTAGAGGTAAAAAGCTTTGCTTTGATACCTTAAACAAGAAATCAAAACACAAAAATTTTGCTAAAAAAGGCTCATACACCGCCAATTAATTCCTGCTGTGCTTAGCAACTTCACATGCTTACAAAACAAAAAAATTCAGGTAGATGTAAACAATGACTTATGTAAGAGGTAAAATGTAAATGTAAGACCTATGTACGAATTATGTAAACTTATGTAAGATGTAAAGATGTAAACAAAAACCTCCTGCCATAATATTATTATGCCCTTACTTGTTTACCAACAAAATTAACTTACTCCTTCAAAAGCCTCTATGCAAGACCCATATTATGGGTAAAGAAGGCTGTCAGGCTGTATAATTCTTAAGGGGATCGTAACTCGCGCTTTATTTTGCCTGTTGAAATGATGAGTGTCTACAGTGCTACATCAGTGACCTGAAATACACGTGTGTTTCTTTTGCGACGTCACAGAAATTTTTCTCTATGGATGTTGCTAGATTGGTTGGTAAGCCTCTGTTACAAAAACTGGATTTAGCCTATGCTCCAAAACTTGCAATACCGTTCCGGGGAACCCCACTCTGACGGGCCGGCTTCTAACACTGAAAATAACTTTACATTGGTTAACAGTCGAACGTGTGACGATTTAGCACAGCCACACGATTTCCCACCTTTGTGAGATGAACTGACCGTGGTGCTAAATGCTTTAGGAGCACATTAAAAAAACTGAAGAGGAAATTTGATTTTTTTCAAATTAATTGACTAGTCTTGTGCAGCTGAGATGTGTTTCTTGCTTTTCTTGTAATCGTGTGTGCAATTTTCGGCGCTATGCGTTGCCCTCGGAAACCAAACTGTGGTATCAGTGAGTACATCACTATATTGTGCTCGTGCAGCAATGCAGGCATTGAATTGAATTGATACAGTTATGTTATAATATATCACCTCTGTAGAAAAACCCTACTTTGTGTGTTTAGTTTTTTTACTCTATTTTTCTTCTAATAGGTTTTTATTTATTTCAGTGTTAAAAATAGATTCCAATTCAAGATAGGGGGCAAAAGGCTGCACATCCTGAGCAGTCCCAATAGGTGTGGGCCACAGAATATAACAGACGCGTAGCTGCCTCGCGTCGCTCCGCTGCGAATATTATGATGCAAGGCACTTCTCACATAAAGGGTTCTCTTCTAGTTTTCGTTACTATTTTGGTGAAATCGTGTTTTGGTTTGGGTTGTTCAACTGTGTGCATGTTGCTTGTGTTCTAGCAGCCATTGTTTCAGAGTTATACAGTAATTTTTATAGCGCCCTTGGTACTGTGCGTTTGTGAACTTCTCAAAACTTACCTAACAAAAAAAAAATATATATAATTATATATATATATATATATATATATATTTATATATATATATATATATTATATATATATATATATATATATATATATATATATATATATATATATATATATATATATATATATATATATATATATATATATATATATATATATATATATATATATATAGGGCAGCAGTCTAGAACGCCAAAGGAGGCATAGGGGTGTGGCTAGGCTCTTTTTCTTTTTCACCACGGTTAATGAAGTAAACATTTTTTTGTAATATACAGAAGAAAGAAAGAAAGAAAAACACGCGCCCAGAGTCACGCCCCGGGGGCTGAAAAGAAGATCCTCTTCTCCCCGTGTAGTCAGAGTGGCGCTGGCTACCACCCTCAAGCGTCAGATACATTTCTAGTAAATATAAATAGCCTAGAAAGTGAAGGAGAACACAGTCGCCCAGATAGCCGAATTGGTAAGGCATTCGACATGTAATCGAAAGGCGTGGGTTCGGTACCCACTCTGGGCGCGTGTTTTTCTTTCTTTCTTTCTTCTGTATATTAAAAAAATGTTTCCTTCATTAACTGTGGTGAAAAAGAAAAAGAGCCTAACCACACCACTATGCCTCCTTTGGCGTTGTAGACTGCTGCCCTATCTTTCTGTATTTCCTCAACGAGCCCCTCATTTCCTTACTATATTATTCTGCGAAAGCCTAGCGAGGGTCTCGGTTCTGGCAGCCTTGATGCCTAGGTAGCATAAGAGGGCTTCCCGCCAGTTACCCGCTCATGACAGGCTGTAGACGCTCCAGTCACGCCCCGGGGGCTGAAAAGAAGGTCCCCTTCTCCCCGTGTAGTCAGAGTGGCTCTGGCTACCACCCTCAAGCGTCAGATACATTTCTAGTAAATATAAATAGCCTAGAAAGTGAACGAGAACACAGTCGCCCAGATAGCCGAATTGGTAAGGCATTCGACATGTAATCGAAAGGCGTGGGTTCGGTCCCCACTCTGGGCCCGTTTTTCTTTCTTTCTTTCTTCTGTATATTAAGAAAAATTCCCCCGCATTTCCCCGAAGGGGAGTATGAGGAAGTGCGAAGCACGGGGTGATGCTATAAGGGGGAGTTTTGTTGAAGTTTGGTGGCATTTTGCCCGTTAGTTACATTAACACCCCCTCGTGATCACGTTCGGCTTAACACGCCTCGTTTGTCCCTCTGCGGAAATCTTGGTGAATTAACGTGTATGTTCGAGAGATGCTCGAGAGGGAATGTAATCACGCACACACACACACACACACGCAAAGTAAAGTGAAACGACAGTATTTATTTCAGCACTTGTTTGTGTTGTCGTTGTATGCGACGGTCATTACGACCGCCTTGTGGTCGCTAAGGATTGTTGCAGGACAGCCTCTTACATTACAGTTCCTAGCAAAGGCGAACTAGCGGGTTTGTAGTTTCACGTGTACACCACGCAGTTATCAAGCCGCTATAACGCCGCTGAGTCGCTAACGCACGCCGCTGACGACGTAGTTTGATTGCGTTAAAGATATAAGGCGCGTTACTAACACTGATGTCAGCGTCGCGTCCGTGGCTCAAAGTCAAGAGAGCTCTCAGAGGGTGCAGTCATGCACAAAGACGGCTCCTCGAGAGCGGAAGGCGCGAGCGCGCCGAACCGGTCCTCTGCGCCTCCCGAAGTGCCCGCCGCTCGGACGGGCTACCGTACCCTGCTTCCCACCCTGCCGACGGGTAAGCTAAGTGAAAACTCGGTATTTTTGCATGGCGACCCGTCGGCACGGCCGTACAAGATCGACGACGTTGCAGCGGCTCTCAGCGCTGTGACTGACTTGAAGAAGATCACCGGCCTAGGACCTTTTCAGTTTAACCATGTATGGATGGTTATGTTCCAGTCGCCCGAAGAAATGAAAGAACTGGCCTCGAAGGGGGAAATCGAGGCGAAAGGAAAAAGGTGCCTGGTCGTTGACCCGAACAATCAGGAAAAGACAGTGAAGCTCCACTGGGTACCCACAACCATGCCAAACGAACTTCTGGTGCACCACCTGGAACGCTTCGGTGTCGTCAAAAGTGTTTCGTTCGAGAAGTGGCGACGCCCAAACATGGACCACATGGGAAGCACCACGAGGGTGGTGCAGATCGTGCCGAGGGACGCGAACTCCCTTGATGCGATACCCGACCAGGTCACCATCTACGGAAACCTGGTCCTAATAGAAGTACCCGGCCGGCCTCCCATGTGCCTACGCTGCCAATTGCGCGGCCACATGCGCCGGCAGTGTACAACGCCCTGGTGTCGCGTCTGTCGCACGTTTGGGCACGACAGCGCCGCGTGTGTGCAAAGCTACGCCGCCAAGGCCAGAGGCAAGCGCGCGGAACAACCTCTCGATGAGTTTATGGACATCGAAGAAATGCAAGAAACAACGAAACCACAGCCTTCCTCCCAGGCAAGGGGCGCTCAACCCGCCAAGGAAAATGAAAGGAATGAAGGCGCCGACAACGTCTCCCCCCTGGCGAGACCTTGGATACAGCTGCGGGGAAGGAGGGAGGTGTCCCCGACTTGCCACTGGAGAATGACGCAGCCGCAACCCCCCGCCCCCTTCTTCAAAACACCGCCGGAACCGAGCAAGAACAGGCAGCGGAGGGGGAAAACGAGCATGAAACCAGCCGAGAAGAAAAGAACGCGGCGCCGGCGCCCATCAGCGACCCGTGCCCCTCCACCTCAGTAGCCAGCCAGGGAGCACCTCAAGAGAGAAGAGTCGAAACACGACGTCAGGCACGAGCCAAGCAAGCCGCCACCACCCCAGACGGTCAGGAGGGGAAGAGGCCCACCACAAAAGACGCACCACCGAGAATTCCTGAACAGCTCAGGGGGGAACAGAAAACAGCCCCAGCGCAAGACGGCAGGACCGACTCCCCCACCGGCTGTGCGGACACGACACCGCGCGACAATGGCAGCGGTTGCGGCTGAGCGGATAATCGGTAAGCCCTCACCCCACGATGACAGCCCCCCTCAACGCGGTTAAAATAGCTACTATTAACGTAGTTAGCCTAATTTCTTCCAAACGTAAGAACTGGCTGCTCGACCGTTTAAACCACGAGAATATCGATGTTGCCCTTTTGCAAGAAACCAAGTTTTCATCAATCGAAGACAGCCAAAATTTTTTACGCCTATTCGGCCACAAATTCTGGTGCTTCCACACCTTAACTTCATCCCGCGCAGGCGGTACAGCCATTTTAATACGGAAAAACCCTTCCCTCAAAATTGTTGACTGCGAGCTCGCAGAAAACGGCCGTTTTTGCCTCGTTGATGTCCTCGTGGGGAGCGAGCTGGTGCGATTCACGTGTGTCTACGCCCCCACTGAAACAGCAGCTCGCTCGGACCTGTTTAAGGCCCTGCGGACTTACTTGTGTGTGTCTGGGGAAGTTTTCCTTGGGGGTGACTTCAACTGTGTGTTGAGGGCTAACGACAGAACAGGAAAAGGTGGTGGCGTCGACGCATCGTCCCGTGTTTTGAGCGCAGTCCTACGGGACAGCGACCTGTCCGACGTAGCCTTGGGGCGCAGCTGGCCAACCAAACGCTACACGCGCTGGCAGGGCTCGTCCCACGCGCGTCTGGACCGGATCTACGTGTCGGGGGAAGGGGTTACACGAGTGTCTGACTACACCGTCACTCCCATCTCGTTCTCTGACCACGGCCTCGTAACGTGCACCGTGGCCCTTAACACATACACGGCTAAGCAGAACTCAAGTACCCGATGGCTAATGAACTCCACAGTTCTTAAAAACGAGACATTTGTCGAAAACACTCAAAAAGAAATTGAAGCACTTCGGTCGGGAACCATTAGTGTGGAAAAGTGGGAAACTTTTAAAGCACGCATAAAAAGTTTTGCAGTCACCATAGGGCGCGAGGAGGCCGCACGAAAAAAAGAAAAAAAGGGCCGCCTCACGGAGACTCTCTGCGCGCTCATCGAGGCTGATCAAGAAAGACCAGGGGAGTTTAAAGACGATATCCGGTTAATTAAAGAAGAGCTCCGGGGAGAGCTTGAGAAGAGTTTTTGGGGAGCCCTGGTACGGAGCAGGGAGCAAAAGGTAGAGTTCGAGGCAAGGCCATCGAAGCTTTTTGCAGCCTTCAAAAGGGAGAACTCGGCACAGAAAAACATCACGGAGGTCAAACATCCCGCAAGTGTGGCAAGAAGCAATGAGGAAGTCGCAAGAGCTTTCGCTGAATATTATGCAGAACTATTCTCTCGACGGTCAGTCCTAGATGCAATCCCAGCTGAAGTACTAAATCAAATTCCCAAAATACCTGAAGAAACCAAAGATTTGATCAACACCCCCATAACAGAAGCGGAAATAGAGCGTACCATCAAGAGCCTACCGTGGAACAAATCTCCTGGACCGGATGGTATCATCTCAGAGTTCTATATAGCCTTTAGAAAGGAACTGAGCCCCATCCTAGCCATGGTCTTCGAAGAAATAAGAAAACAGAAGCGCCTGCCATCCTCCATGCGGACAAGCCACCTGGCCTTAATCCCCAAAAAAGTACCCACCGATTCTATCCCCGACGTTGCCGATTACCGTCCGATCAGCCTTCTCTCAACGGACTACAAGATCCTGGCCCGAGTTCTCGCCAGACGGCTGGATAGTGCACTAAGCGCTGTAGTTGGTCCTCACCAGACATGCGGTTTCAAGGGGCAGTCCATCAATTCCAACCTACATCGCATGAGGGTAGCCATCGAGGCGGCTAAATCAGGTCTGCTACCTTTGGCCATCGTTCAACTGGACCTGAGGAAAGCGTTCGATCAGGTGGACCACAATTTTCTACTGGATCTCCTCCAACACTGCGGAATCGGTGACACAATGATCGATTTGATCAAAACTTGCTACGAGGACATATCTACCTGCGTAGTAACGAATAGGTCTGTGGGAACGCCCATAGACATCCACAGGTCGGTGCGCCAGGGCTGCCCCATGTCACCCATCCTATTCACCCTCTATCTTGAGCCACTTTGCCGTATGGCCCTTGCATCCGAGGTCATCAATGGCCTGAAGATGGGAGACGAGGAGCTCCGTGTTCTCGCCTATGCGGACGACGTGGCCTTCATCTGCACTCGTGGATCACAAGTGGGCGAGGTAATTAAACTAGCAAACCAGTTTTGCCGCTTTTCGGGAGCAGAGATAAATTTACTTAAGTCGAGGGGAGCCTGGTTGGGTGATTGGGCTTCCAAACCAAGTCACCTATTTGGAATGGCCTGGGAAGAGGAGATGTCCAATTACTTGGGAGTCAACCTCAACCAAAGCGTCGCAGTCAAAAATCAGTGGAAACCCAAGCTGTCAGCTGCGGAAAGAAAGCTGCAACCATGGAGAAATAGAAACATTGCTCTATTCACGAGGGCTCATGTGTGCAATGCGATTGCATACCCCGCAGTGCTGTACGGGGCCCGCATAACTTCCATCGACGCAGACACCCTGAATAGGCTGCACCGGTCCTGGGCGGTGTTTCTCTGGCGGTCCACATTCGAGCCCATGCGCCGCTCAAACCTCTTCTGGAGCCTAGAAATGGGTGGATTTGGGCTCGTCAACGCGGAGCTCAAACTCACTATCCAACGATTCTTGTACTTTCTGGGTCTACGCGATCCGTTCCTAGTGGCAGCCACGCAGTGCCTGGGCACCAGACACTTGGCCCCGTGGCTTGCCACGACAGCATCACTCTGCTTTGACACGCGCGGAACGAGGTTCTACAAAGAAATCGCGCTAGCCTTAGCCATGCTCGAGCAGCATTTCTCTTGGGATTATCTGCTCAAAACAAAACCCAGAAAACTATACTGGGACCTCGTGGAGAAGGTCCTGCCGCCCCCTCTCTACCGACAACCCCCAATACCTAACGATGTCTTGAAGCGAGTAAGACGACTCCCTGTGCCCACCGCCTCAAAGGACTTTTTCTTCCGCCTCCACATGGGGGTGCTGCCCGCAAAGGCACGTCTGGAGGATAAGGGTTTCTTTCTCCATGGCGGCGCGGGTTGTCTCCTCTGTGGAAAACTCGAGACGGCAGAACACGTCCTCACAGATTGTAACGCCGCGGTCGTCTTCTGGGACGAGCTGCAGACCGCGTACACCAAGCGATGGGACCTGTCGTGGTCAGGCCTCCGGCACCTGAGTGCGCCCACAGAGAACAAGGCGCTTCCGGACTGCGTGCTTGTCCTGGGGCTCCACTCGCTGTGGAGGGCCCGAGTGGATGCAGTGGAGTGCGCCAGGAACCCCAGGCCTACCTGGAGGCACTTCACGGCAAAGGCTGAATGGACAGTGAGCGTGTTGGGGGCATCAGATTCTGACACGGAGCTCCGCGACCCACTGCAAAAAGGATGCCAAGCACTGCAGCGCTTTAAAGAAAAAGAGATGCAGCGCTGGCAATGGCTGTGATCTTGCCTCACTAGTACTTTGTAGAGACGCTTTTCCCCTCTGAACAGGCTTTGTACATCCTACACTTTGATCTTAGCCAAAAGGCCGAGAAGCGACATCCTTTGTACATCCTTGCCCAGAGTTTACACTCATATGTGAACATGTTACCTTCACACGATTCCCAGTTCATGTACTCTGATATTACACTGTCTCAGGATGTCATATTTTCCTGCTTGTTTGTTCGTTGTTGCCACCGCAGTCCCACTACGTTGCTTACTCTGCGGCTCAAGTGAAGGCACGCCTAAAGGTGATTGGAGTCCCTGCGGCGACAGTATGTACGCGTACCAGCATTGGTCACCGCATCGAGCGTGCCAGTGCATTATGTATATATATATATCCTTGTAAATAAAAAATTGTGTTTGGAAAAAAAAAAGTCGCGTCCGTGGCTTAGTCGGTAGAGCGTCGCGCTGCGGCCGTAAAGTCCTCGGATCGAAACCTGGCGCCGGATGCTGGTTTTTTTATATAGTGTAGTGGCCTGGCTGGCGCGCCGAGAGAGGGTGTTGCGAGCTGGAGAGTAGTAAAGGGGCTTTAGGAGAGTAGGCGAGGGGGGAGAGGAGGCGCTATGCGAGCGCCCTCACGCGTCGGAAATCCGGCGCCGTTGCTAGGCACGGTAGCTAGCTCCGTTGCTAGGCTGCGGACGGAGGACGGCGGTGGAAGCAGGAGTAGGCCCGACTAAGAAGTGCTTCGCACTTCAAAAATGTTTACGTCATTAACCGTGGTGAAAAAGAAAAAGAGCCTAACCACACCCCTATGCCTCCTTTGGCGTTGTAGACTGCTGACCTATCTTTCTGTATTTCCTCAACGAGCCCCTCATTTCCTTACTATATATATATATATATATATATATATATATATATAGGGTTTAGAAATGAGGGCCTCGTTAGGAAAATACAGAAAGAAATGCCGGCAGTCTACAACGCCAAAGAACGCATAGGGGAATGGTTGGACTATTTGTTACCGTTAGTGACGTTACATTAATATTGTTGTTATTATTTTATTAATTACGTTATAAAGAAAGAAAGAAAAACACGCGCCCAGAGTGGGGACCGAACCCACGCCTTTCGATTAGATCTCGAATGCCTTACCAACTCGGCTATCTGGGCGACTGTGTTCTCCTTCGCTTTCTGGGTTATTTATATTTACTGCAACTGTATCTGACAACTGTATTAGTCGCCCCGATAGCCGAGTTGGTAAGGCATTCGAGATCTAATCGAAAGGCGTGGGTTCGGTCCCCACTCTGGGCGCGTGTTTTTCTTTCTTTCTTTATAACGTAATTAATAAAATAATAATATTAATAATAATGTAACGTCACTAACGGTAACAAATAGACCAACCATTCCCCTATGCCTTCTTTGGCGTTGTAGACTGCCGGCATTTCTTTCTGTATTTTCCTAACGAGACCCTCATTTCTAAACCCTATTATCGTGCGAAAGCTTAGCGAGGGCCTCGGTTCTGGCAGCCTTGATGCCAAGGTAGCATAAGAGGGTTTCGCGCCAGTTGCCCGCTTATTACAGGCTGTAGACGTTCGCGTCACGCCCCGGGGGTTGAAAAGACGGTCCCCTTCTCCCCGTGTAGTCTGAGTGGCGCTGGCTACCACCCTCCAGCGTCAGATACAGTTGTAGTAAATATAAATAACCCAGAAAGCGAAGGAGAACACAGTCGCCCAGATAGCCGAGTTGGTAAGGCATTCGAGATCTAATCGAAAGGCGTGGGGTCGGTCCCCACTCTGGGCGCGTGTTTTTCTTTATTTCTTTATAACTTAATTAATACAATAATAATAATAATAATAATAATGTAACGTCACTAACGGTAACAAATAGTCCAACCATTCCCCTATGCCTTCTTTGGCGTTGTAGACTGCCGGCATTTCTTTCTGTATATATATATATATATATATATATGTGTGTGTGTGTGTGTGTGTGTGTCTGTGTGTGTGTGTGTGTGTGTAGCACGAAATATAGCCTCTACATTTTGCAACTGCATTATATTCCATGCTAATCACTTAGAATTTGCTTATTCAAACGAGATGATGCATAGCAATGGGGAATGAATTCCCACGAGTACACCCATTCGTTTGTGTTGAAACGTACTCGCGATGTGTAGCCCACATGAAACGAGTGGAAGGTGTCATACAGATTTTGTTTTGTTACCGCTTTCAGCACATATACTGTTCTCCTATTAGTATTAATTATTAACCTTTTGTTCAAATAAAAGGCATTCGTTAGTTGTCAGCCCGTTTTTTTGCCAAACATTTGTGAAATAAAACAAACGAGACCAAACCTGCTTTTAGGCTTCCAGGATTTCAAGGATGACAGAAAACAAAGTGTTTTGTTCTTAAAATAAAAAAAATAAAGGAAGCCTATATTAACGCGTAAAGCAGGTGTATGCAACTTTTGCCAGAATCACAATGGTTTAAATCCACGATTTCAGTCGATTCGCTTCTTCTTCGCTGCCGCAACGACCTTTACTCCATTATTGCAGCTAGAAGTGTAAGATTCCGTAAGCCGACGCTGTGACGTGTGTTTCTCCTTAAGAGAAAGTGTTGCCATGATTACGGCAAACGCTGGAATTGTTCTTTTTTGGCCAATCTTGTCCAATCAGCCTTGGTGGGTGATTGGCCAATCTCCCTGCGTAGGTATGGTCGACATTTTTATTGTATTTTAACTGGGGACACAAAAAATAACCCTTTCCTAAACAGCTTCGCTGTTAACGTCACGTGATATGTCAAAGAACACGCAGACATTGCACCCCTCCGTCTAGCAACGACGATGGTAAACGCCAAGCTTTCCCTTGACGGACTCTGTTAAAGAAAACAAAGGCATTCCACCCCTCCATCTAAGAAAGACGATTGTTAAAAGCCCAGCTTTCCCGTGATGGACTATTTGGTTAGCCAATCCCACACTGTGAGCATGTGTGACTCTGGAGTCCGCGCCAATTTTCCAGAATAGCCACAGCAACTCTCTTGTGTGCACGACGTCGGCCTAACTTTTGTATTTGGGGTGTAAGGCGCAAATCGGTACCTGGACCTTGGCATTCGCTCCTACCTTGTCGGAAATCGGACAAACGCTGGCTTTATAACGCGAGGGACTCAGGTTGGATTCCAGCCACGGGAATCGTTGTTTTTTTAGATGCGAAGCATCTCCCTACCTCTTTTGTCGTGATTGTGCGCCGTTCGCACTCTACTGCGCATGCGCGTCTTTTCAGCCCCGTCAGCGTTTCGCCTGACGTCAGCGCAGTCCACTATAAATAAAAGAAATAGGCGGCACCCGGTTTCGAATCCACGACTCTCTGGCCGCAACGGGAGGTACGTGGTGCTCTTAACACTCCGCTACACACCCAGACCGGAGCATGCGCTACGAAGGCGCCTTATGTCCTTCACTCATTCAAACTAAGTCGAAAAGCTAGTGATACAACGAAGGCACGCGAAGCTAAACGTCAATGGAAACGACGAACTGAAAAAAATTCCCTCGCACTTCCCCGAGGGGGAGAGTGTGTAAGTGCGAATGCACGGTTGCTACGCGAGCGAGAGCTCTCCCGCCCGAAGTGGGGAGGAGGCGCCCAACACCCGCAGTCACTGAGCGGAGAGAGGAGGAGGAGAGTAGCGCGCGCCCATCTCCCCCCGTTGCTAGGGAAGACGAGGAGCGCGCGCACCCGCAGCTGTTGCTATGCGGACGACGGCGGCGGACTATTCAGGCTCGCTTAAGAAGTGCATTCGCTCTTAAAACTTGAGAGGAGGATGTTGAATTTCCCGTGGGAAAGCTGTGGCGGGAAGTGCCACGCGTCTTGCAGCTTAACCAATGAAGAGGACGAAGAGGGCTAGGAGGGGGGTAGGAGCGTGAGCACGCAATAAAGAAAGGCGAGAACCAGGAGGTGTTCGATCAGGTAACGTGGGTGTCGGTCTGTACGCTGTGTCTGCATTTCTCTACATTTCTCTGTCTCTACATGGCGGTTCACACTACGTTACCTTTCGAGCTCCAATAAATAAAACAAAATAAGTGCAATACAATTGAACCTACACGGAACGCCCATAATGCTTCGCATCCTGCTCATGGTTCCCACGGGAAGATGGTGTAATTTTTTCACTTCACCCACGATCACTCGTCACCCTCCGAAAAACGCCGCTTTCCTGCAGGGCGTACTGGCATACAAAGGCATCAGTGAGGACACTGAAACTTCGCCCTAAAAACGAAACGCCAGAGAGGAAACCTTAAATGTAAACCCAGGTTGGCTCTTTGGAGGTGGTGTGTGTCTTTAGTTGCCACGTTGCTATCTGAATACTTGAAACAATCGTGGAGTATGTGTACAGTTAGGCAGTGATGTAAGACCAGTGGGCATGAATGACATATACAAAGCCAGAAGTTGGCAACTAACATAGCTAGAATTTTCCCGCAAAAATTGTCTACCTTATTTTTCCGCGCCCGAAACTGCAGTTAAACGGAATTTGGGGCATCACCATTCTCAAACATTGCTTTCCCTCATTTGTAGAACGGCGATCTAACCTTTTAAAGCGAATATGTGTATGGGTTACTTTCCAGTTTTCGTTATGGAGAAGTGGGTTTACTCGGCACCGTGTTTTTGTCCTGGTCGTCACCACCGCAGACGCCCAATTTGCAAGTTTTATTATCGTCGTCAAAAACCGAGGCCTGTTTCACACTTTGCGCTATCTGCTTTTAGCGGCGCGAACTTTGTGTTCAGCAGTAGCGCTTTACACTCGCTATGGAAGAGACACGTGTAGTTTTGCTCGGAGGTACAATAGCAGCAATTGTATGGACGCCGGCGAACACGGACGCGCGAAAGGGCGCGCAAACAACATAAAGCGGCTGCTGCTAAACGTAGAGCTACGTAGAGCCGCCTCCAGTTCTACCTCGTCAACAGCTCTCAATCTCTCGCACGTGGCGAGAAACTCTTCCGCTTTTTGAGACGAAGTATGATTGTATTTTTAAAGACGTTAGTCTTTCTTGGGCAGCTTAAACCCAGAAATTTTGGTCTGGCTGTATGTCTGTCTGTCCGTCTGTCTGTCTGTGACTCGATTCACCCACTTTTTTTTCTTTATTGCCTGCTTTGGCACCTACAGAACACATACATTCATTCACAGGCAGCCGTCAACCTGACTTCGGTTGACGTCATGTGTTTAAAAGTCTCTTAGGTGTACCAACGATTCTATGTCTGCAAGACATTCGGACGGATTCGACACATATTTTTGATTTTCAACGTATTCACTCTTTGCCGCTCTAAAATACTGTCTCGCGCTTCGCGCATCGATGTCAGAGTACCTTGCGGCCATTCTTGCTTTCCAAATAGAGCTCAATCCAACAAGCATGATCAGGTCGTAAGGCATACCATCCTCGCTTTCAATAGGCAAGTACCCTATGCCTTGGGCATCCACAGGCAGATCCTTTTTCAAAGTTCGTTGTACCACATCCCACAGGAACACAGCATCCCAACAATCGATGAATACATGCTCAATAGTTTCAGCCTTTTGCATATTAAACAGTCAATTCCCCATGGAACGAACAAGTCTTTTTTTGCCATCCACGTCTTAACAGAGAGGGTTCCAGTATGCAGTTTGAAGAAAAAAGTCTTTACGCTAGGGGGCACCTGCATACGCTTAACTCTTTTAAGCACATCTTCACCCCTACCTACTCTATATATCAACCGGTACATTGGTTCAGGGAGGACTACATCACACACGTATTTATACAACTTTTTCATATTTACTTGACACAAGTATTCCCAAGAAAATCGAACAGCGAAGAATCGGCATGACAGTAAAACTTCTCTCATAAAACCATGTAGCCCGCCAGGTATAACATTGGACGTGACTATAATATCCGGCAACGCTCTACCCAAGCGCAATTGACAGATAGTTCTTAACGTTGGATCCTTAACATCGCGGAGAAACAAGAAACATTTTACAATTTGACGTACAAACAAGTGTGCCAGTCCTAAACCTCCGTCTCTGACCCTACGAAACAGGTTTGTCCGACTTTTCCGTTCCCAGTTTGACCCCCATATAAACACAGCGAATACACGATACAGTATTTGAACATTTGCTCGGGAACAGTGAAGAACTTGAAGGACATACCACAGCCTGCTTACAAAAAATAAGTTGCACACAGTCGTTCTTGAAAAAATTGATAAGCTCCACCCTTTCCATTTTTCTGCCCTTTCTTTCATTACTTCGGCTTCCTTCCTCCAATACGGATCGCTGTCTTTATAAAACTCCAAAGGCACACCTAAGTACTTTGCCGGTGTGCTGGCCCAATTCATGTTAGCCAAGATGCTAGGGGTTGATGGCCAGTTTCTATGCCAAAACCCCACGCATTTTTTCCAGTTTACGGCACTCCCGTTCGCCTCACCGGATCGTTTGACGATTTCCACTACCGCATTGATGCTTTCGACATCTGAACAAAAAACAGCAATATCATCCGCATAGGCTAAGAGTTTAACTTCTGCCCCATGCAGCCGAAATCCGTGTACGCTGTCGCTGCGTATAATGCTTAAACAAAGTGATTCAATGTACAGACAAAAAAGTAACGGGCTAAGTGGGCATCTTTGGCGTACGGAGCGCTGTACTTCTATGCTTTCTCCCACAACCTTATTTACTATTAGCCGCGTCTTGCAACACCTGTACGTCATGGCCACACCTTCCCGAATAAAAAAGCCAACATTCACATAGTCTAAAATGCACAGCAATATTTCCTGGGGAACTCTGTCGAATGCTTTTTCTAAGTCGAGTTGAAGCATCGCTACGTTCGTTCCTGTCCGGCCAAAGTAAAACAATGCCTGCGCAATGGTCTTATATGGTCACAGCTAAATGTGCCTGTCTAGGTCCGGTGTAAATTTTATACTTGTCAATATTGCTGAACAACAACAAGACACTACGCATATATAAGACGACAAATTAATATAAAAGTGATATTTGCAGCATTCCTTTATAAAAATTGTACATGTTTGATTTAGGCGAGATTAAATACTTCATCAACTGAAGAAAAAAATATCACTCCGCCGTCGCCTGCTGTCGCCCGCGCCATATAGCTTCTGGCGGCATTTAAAGAAATCAAGTGGCAAGAGTTACGAAAGGTTCCACTAGATGGGTTCCACGTTCTGCTTGCAACGCACGTGAACCAGGGAAACGCGGTTCTATAAACGCTGAAGTAGGGCGCCTCGACTCACATGTGCACGCGTCTTCGCCGTAGGGCAGCGTCGGCGTCGAGACACCCGGTTTGGAGCAGTGGAACGCGGGAAATTTAAAATGATTTAAGCAAACCTTTGGCGTCTTTACCTTGGGAGAAGCGCGACGCAACAAGAACAACATGACAGCTGAGCGGGAAAGCGAAGGAAGGCATTTGCTTGGCAAAAGTCGATAAAGACTATCGTCTTTTGACGACCTTTGCAACGAAAGGAGCAGATACGCGGCCAATTTTTTTGTTCAGTTGGAAGGGCTTTAGTAAGCGACATTTTTCAGTGTTTCTCTCGGCTAAGCACGCTCACATCAACTGTTGCTGGTTTATACGTGGATAATACTTGGAACAAAATAAAGGTACTATATTACCTAAATGTGGCGCGAACACAGCGGCCGGCTATCACTAATGTGGTAAAGGAGATGTTACATATAGCGTCAGTCGGGGCTTGCGAAGCCTGCGGGCAGCGCCTATGATTCCTCGCAGAAAGAAGACGTCTGCTGGACGTTTTATGTGGACTATCGATATGTTAACTCCATCGGAAAAGAAGACGTCTATCGCCAACCAAGAATCTAAAAAGCGATAGGGCAGACTGCTTCCATTCGGCCCTTATGTCTAGACTGTGGCATTTAACTAAGGTTATCGGCAGATTCGTACAAGCTCAGAAGGAAAAGACGAAAAGTATGTGTTTTACATGGGATGTGAAATATACATACGGCAACCATTTATTTTTTATAGGATTGTATGTTTGAGCTCGTGTTTGAGGCATTCGCATATGCAGGGTTGCGACGGCATCGTTTACTTTGCGACGTTTTTAATGCGCTGCTCTACGCGGGGAAAGGAAAACATCAGGCTAGTGGGCTGTAATGGAAGTATCTCCAATAACCCCCTTTCCAGGGTATACGCCTTTAGCCGAGAAGAACTGACAGAAGTCGGCTTCCACTGATTCCGCCCAGAAGGTTTAATGTCCCGTCTCTTAGAGAAACTACCTCCCCTCTGTCCACGTGAATAAATTCTTTGTCATCGGAACAACACATAACACCGCACCATAACACTTTTCTGGTTGCAACAATACTTTGTTGTCCCCTGGCAATATAGACCTCATTATACGCGCACCTTTTGAGCCCTTCTAAAAATTGTATTTGTGGGAAAACGTGCACTCAATCGAAGGTCCGTTTTACTAATGCAAATTATATGCTGAAGCGGTACAGATGCCCAAAGGGCAGTTTTTTTACTTATAAAGCAGCAAAAAAACGGCGCATTGTAAGCTGATCCTCAATTCAAGCACCGTGAAAGGGTGTGGGGGGGGGGCAAATAAAAACAGTGAAACATTGAACAATAAAATTGTAAAGAGCTAAAATTGCTGTAACAGCGGAAAAGCAAAAAAAAACACAAACTGTGGTGTCACTCTGATGTTAATATTTTACATATCCCCATGAAAGAAAAGTTTTCTAGTGTGAAATAAACGCGATGCACTTAAAGATTCCATGATATGGTAGCCAACTTATTAACAATGGCAACAAAATGCAAGCTTTGTTTCTGCTTGATTAAGTTCACGAATCGCCTACAAAACTGTTTTTTTTTCTGCGCGATGTAAAAATGGTGAATTGTTATGTCGAACACTTTCCGATGAGTGTGCAACAAGAGCACAAATTCCAGCATTAGGAGTTTGAGGGTGCATAAGAAGAGATCTCGGTATTCAGACCGTTAACACAACTGGCTTGGGCACGCAACTGTAATATACTCAAATTCTTAGCATATAGATCGCATAGCTGCGCTTAGTAGTTTATACGTGATTTATTTGAGCGCCACGTTTTAGGTAAAAGACGTCTTCATGGCGACGACGTAAGGGAAACAGTGCATTTCTTACGTAAGGATTTAGGAAGAGAGAGTGGATAGATTTTTTTTATTAGTAGAGCAGTTCTTACATTTGAATGGCAGAATTGGCCACACCAGCTTGGCCAGCTGTAGAACCTGCAGAAACAAAAGAAGTAAGCTCATCAGCTGATTTACATTGCAAATCTGTTGATTTATAAGTGAATGGCAATCTGCCAGACTTTGGTTTTTTTACGTGTGCACTGCACGCTGGGAAGGTGTTCAGATGTACAAAAGATTATGCAGCAAAAATGCACTTTTCAACAAACGAGACCATATTATTCATAGCACTATTTCTTCAAAGAACCGGCTCAACGCCCAGAAGTTATTTTAATATGCATTTACTCGGTTGCGGCAACAAGTTGAGGAAAAAGACAAACAAGTAACAAGTTTTCCAAGCACGAGTACAACATTTTAGAAGCGGCTAGGTATCCTCACTTATTTAGTATTCCTTTTTTGATTTAATATTTCTTTATATTTCGGTACATGTTGTTATTCCAGAACGAATTGAAGGAGTACAGAGGACTTACAAATGATTGTTACCAGTAGAAAAAGTTCCGAATATCTAAAAAAACTTGGGCCCATCTCCCCACGAGGCGGGACTCGAGTAAATGCGTCGCGTAGGGTGTGTGTGTATTGCGTTAACGTTAGGGTTTGGGGGGTGGTGGTGGGGTGGTAGTGAATGTGTTAACTATTATTGCTTATTACTATTAATTATTATTCTTTCTTTCATATATTAATTATTACTTTCGTGATTTTGCGACTCCGGTTCCCCCTCGTGGAGAGATGGGCCCAGTTTTTCTTTTTTTTTGGGACGCAAGAAGTGAAGGCAAGGAATAGGTTGTTGTAAGTCGTTATGTATTTATTTGTTGCTGTTGTCGTTGTATTGGACGCTGAGAACGACGGCTTTGTGGTCGCTAAAGTGTACTGTTAAGGGGTCTTTAAGCAGTGGTCGTGCGTTGCAGCAACTGGTGAAGACGAGATCGATGCAACTGCTGCCGTGTATCAGCAGCTTCTTGACGTAGTTTGAATGAGTCAAGGATATAAGGCGCGTTTGTAGCCTTTTATTCTGTGTCGCTTTTGTGTCGCAGTGGGAAGAGCACCATGTACCTCACGTTCCGCCCACAGGGTCGTGGGATCGAAAAGGCGCGATAACTATTATTTTTTTTATATAGTGTAGGGGGTGGGGTGCGGACGGACAACAACGCTGCACTTGTTGTTGAGAGCGAGGAGGGTACAGGGGAGAGACGCGCACCTGTGCCTCGCCGTGACGCGAATGCGCAGTGAGCGTGTGGACGCCGGCGGCGACGGTCGAGGGACATCGTGTGGCTAAGAAACGCTCCGCGTTTAAAAATAATGGTTACGATGCTCCAGCTGCATGCCAGAGCAGCACACTTTGAACAGTGAAGGGCCAGTGGTGGTAAAAACATGTTCTGGAAGACATCGGTTTCTTAGGCAAATAAAAATGGTCAATTCTTTAATTTTAGATGCGAAGCATCTCATGCTCGGGGCTGTGTCCCTCCCTCCCTTGTTATCGTTGTTATCCGCCGTCCGCACTCTACTGCGCATGCGCGTCGCTTCAGCCCCGTCAGCGTTTGGCCTGACGTCAGCGCAGTGCACTATAAATAAAAGAAATAGTTAGGCGGTGCCCGGTTTCGAACCCATGACTCTCTGGCCGCAATGGGGGGTACGTGGTTCGCTTCCCACTGCGCTACAAAGCCAGACGGGGGCATCTGCTATGAACAGGCCTTGTATTCTTCACTCATTCAAACTACGTCAACAATCTACTGATACAACGAACCCACGTGAAGCTGAAGGTCAATGAAAACGACGAAATGAAAACTTTATAGCAGGATGTTAAATTTCCCGTGGGAAAGCTGTGGCGGGAAGCGCCAGGCGCCTTGCAGCTCAACCTAAAGAGAGGACGAAGAAGGCGGCCAGCGGGGTAGGAGGGTCAGAACGCAATAAAGAAAGACGAGAACGAGGAGGTGTTCGATCAGGTAACGCGGGTGTCGGTCGCTTCGCTGTCTCTACATTTCTGTACATTTCAACAGATTTCTCTGTCTAGACATGGGGGTTCACACAACGTTCCCATTCGTGCTCGGATAAATGAACATCATAATGGCAACACAATGGAACCTACATGGAACCTCCATGATGCATCGCATCCTTCTCATTCTTCCCCACGGGAAGATGGTGTAATTTTTTTAGTTCTTGCAAATTGACTTTATGAAAAATTTATTTTGGTTTTCTTACAGTTTATGTGTTGGTAGAGACGAGCCGGATCTCAAGCAGTAAAAACTAAGGACATCTAGAAAATGTATTTTAGCTTGATCCTTAACAACGAGAAGAATGATGGTGACGCGACTTATTCTCAAGAAAGCAAGGAACAGCCTTCCAAAAAGAGAAATATTTGTTACAACCGGAAACATTTTTGGCATTACTAAATATCCTTACAGGTTTTCTAACGAATGTGTTTAGAAAACGTTTGCTCGGCAATGTTCAGCAGTACTGTCACAATGCTGGGAACTTCCTGAATAAAACGTTAAAAGATCCTTCGCAACCACCCAGAGAGGCCTAACAACATAGAGCTGTCAACTCATATTTTTCTCCCAATGCTTGAGTTAGGCGCGCATGTTTCAAATTCGTTAGATTGAATGAATACGAGGCTTTTTCTGAGTGCATGTTCAGGGAACAAAATTATGTACTTCAAAGACACCAATGATTACGAACTTTGTTTTTTCAGATAAGTGGTAATATACAAGAAAACGTTTCTTTCTAGGCAGTTTTAACGACTTGTAAGGTATATAAAATTCACGTAAATATAGCAAAAATATCACAACATAAAAAGCTCACTGCGTCATATTAAAATCATATAATCAATAGTCATATATCATATAATCATAAAAATCATATATTCATGATAAATCATATAATCATATATCAATAGTCTCAACAACCGGGCATTTTTTACTGCAGCAGGACAAAACCAACATCTGTGGTTCGGATAAATCCTTTGAATCGAATTGGAAATTTTTAAGGCATGATTTGGTATTTTGTATTTTATTAATCTGAATGTTGTTCCTTCAGCAGTTTAATACGCTGGCGGTAATACAGTTGGTAATTGATTTTGAGATGATCCTGCTATTACACCAAATCTTCAATGTGGAAAAAAGAAGTCTCTCTCGCGAGCCTAGAAACCTTTGGCGTGAGCCTGTATGTTTTTACCTGAGCCTATCAGTCCTTTAGCAGAGTTATTTGTCGGACATTCTTGCATCGTATCACGCTTAATCGCATCATTAATCGTTCATCGCATGCATATTGTATAGAGCTCAGAGTGCGCACTGGCTGGGTATCCGTTCTTGCGTGCCACGTTACGTGCTGGCTTTTAACACAGAGTGCTTTTCGAAACTTGTCACATATTAACTCCCAACTGTGAAGGTACTATTACCAGAAAATACTCCTAAATTAATAATCTACTGTAGAGAGGGGAGCGAGGACAATCCTAAATACGTCATAGTGATGTCCTCTATTTCTGTTCAAGTAGGTTGCACATGTAATATTCACCCGCATAGCCGACGTCCTCCTCTACTTCCACAGCAGAACGAGCTGGTTGAAAGTGCCAATTCCTGTTCAATATTTAAAATGGTCTTGCCCTCACTAACGATATAGATTAATCGGATAAATACAGTACCCTGTTATGGGTATAAAAATAATAAAAATTCATTTTACTTGGTATCATGGCTGTAAAATCTATCATCATCAGCGTTGCACCGACAACATCACCATCATCGACGCCTGTCGTCATTGCACGATCGCCGTGCGCTCGCGCTACGTCTTCTTTTGTCGCCATTACACCTTCCGACCACTCGATCACTTCCTCTCTTGTCTGAAGGCTTCCCTAAACATGACTAATCGGTGAAGGTAACAAGAATGGTGGCATTGAAAACACGTAATTACTCCCCCATACCGATTTCTATGTCAGTCGGTGCCATACCGGTACGTTTGCATCGAGGAACTGCGGAGCGCCACCTGCACACCACCAGCAGGGTTTCTGCTGCTCGCAACCGCCGGGGTCAGCATCTCACGCTCTGGCAGCAAATGAGGACCTAAAATCCGTCCGCAGATGGTGAAAACAAAACAGAATGCACACGCACAAGCACTGCAACCGCTATCGTAACGCCAAACCACTACGGTTCAATCGGCAATGCACGGGTACCCAGCATACGCACGGAAAGAGTGGAGCACTCATGAGCCCAGCGCGGTGGTTTCCGCGGTCGCTTCATAGACGGCGATAGCGCCTGGCCAGAAAAAAAGCAAATGGTGGCGCCAACCTCTAGCAAGGAAAATGTGTATAAATAAGGTAGCGCAACGAACCTCGCGATCGCGGTGCGTTTTAAAACTAGATTCGAGAATTCTGGCCTTGAGTGGTACAAAAGAATGACCAGCAGTGTTAACATGCTTTGATAGTGGCAAAGGAGGTAAGGTTTTTGCATGAGAGCGGTGATTGTTAAACCTCAAACGAAAGGGTGTTTCAGGCTGGCCGATGTATTGTTTGCCCCAGAGGGTGCATTCCAGCAGGTATAGGACATTGGCGGAATCACATTTAAAGTTCCCTTTACATAACACAATAGTTTGAAGCTGTCCTTGTGGCGCGCTGTGTGGTGGTCATTTGTGGGCATACCTTACACCGTGGTTTGTTACAGGGCATGCAACCAGTAGTCTGCGGTCGGCTGATGCTGGATTTAGTGAGAACGTCGGCCAAATGTTTGCTGCGTCTATAAACAATGCGTGGCTGCTCGTGAAATATTCTTTTTAGGCTTTCACTTTGAGCAAGGATATTGTGGTGTTTTGTTAGTATGGATGCAACTTTCGGAGAAGAGGCCGAATGAGTCAAAACGAGGTTTGTGTGTGGATTGGAGTTTAGAGCTTTTTTATGGAGAATGTCGGTGCGGTTCAACTGGTTAGCTCGTGTAATCGCGTCATCGATCACCTTCTCTGGGTATTTTCGATTCAAACGCGCTGTTTTAAGTTCCCTGCAGTTAGAATCGACATCCGCCTGGCTTGAGCAGATTCGCCTAAAACGGTGAGATGGGGTATAAGGTATTGCTGTCTTGCAGTGCCTGAAATGGCTGCTGTGGAAGTGGAAATACTGGCGCGTGTCCGTAGGTTTCGTAAAGAGATTAGTCTGAAGCCTGCCCTGAGAAACTGTGACTGTAACATCCAGGAAATTTATGCTGTGCATTGAGTAAGAATGGGCTACGGGGATAGTAGGATACGCAAGGTTAAAAGCCCCAATAAACGCAAGGAGTTCTATTTCACCGTGCAGCCATATCATGAATATATTATCTATATACCTTTTGTAGTACAGAAGCTTCAAATTTTGGGTTGGAATGAAGTTTACTCTAGGTATCCCATAAAGATATTCGCGTAGTTGGGCGCGATTTTGGTTCCCATTGACGTTCCCCTAACTTGCCCATAATTGACACCATCAAAGGAAAAATTGTTAGGTTCAAGGATAATGTGAAGGAAAGTTTCAAGGGTGAGAGAATCGATAGGTTTGTCACCCGCCGAGCGCTCATACGCACATGATACAGCGGTGATTCCATCCGCATGTGGAATGGTATTGTATAGCGAGACGCCATCTAGGGTAAGAAGTAAATAGTTGTTAGGAATTTCAATCGTCATGGTATCCGAGAGAAAATCATTTGTATCCTTTATGAAGGATGGAAAGCTGGGGCTGTTGTTGTTGGTAAACTTATTTGACACACACACACACACACACACACACACACACACACACACACACACACACACACACACACACACACACACACACACACACACACACACACACACACACACACACGCACGCACGCACGCACACACACACACACAAACACACACAAAAGACCCCCATAGTCCGGGGTTCTGGAAGGGAAAATAATTATCTATACAGACGGGAGGACCTGACGAATGTGAGCCAACAGAGCTCGCCACCAGGCCGCTCGATCCGGTCCCTCCGGCGGCGCGAGCCAGTCTTGGAGAGAAGAGGGAGGAGGTTAAAGGGATTTAAGAGGAGTTGAGAGTGATGGTTGTGAAGCAGAACAGTCCCAAAGAACATGCGGCGTGTTGGGAATGCCAGAACACTTTGAGCACCGTGGAGGGCTGCGATGGCCTTCTAGTCGATGTAGTATGTGTGGGGTTGGAAATGCTGTCCGTTTGTGCTTGCCGGATAAGACAAGCATCTGCCCGGGGTAAGATATGAGATGGAAACGGTAGAGTCTGCCTATTGCTGACCAACTCGTGCACAGTCTGGCGTGGATGTAGACGGGCTTGCCGCGCCTGCGTGGGTGGGTGGAAAGGGGTTGGCCAGGGCGTCTCCGAGTCTACCGGTTGGGCCGGAGCACGGGAGAGGTGATGCACCAGCTCGTTGCCCGGGACGCCTGCGTGACCAGGAACCCAGTCCAGCACGTAGCTAGTACCAGTGTGTTTGGCCAGATGAGAGTGAAGTGAACGCGTCATATTGATGGGAAGCAACTGCTCCTGAAACAAGCGGAGAGCATCCTGACTGTCGCTGAGAATCACTTGGTTACCGGGAGTCTCTAAGGATAAGATGGCGCCAGTGATTGCTTGAGCCTCGAGAGACGAAACGGAAGGAACGTCCGAGTATCTTTTCTTCAAGGGCGGGGGGGCAGGACGAACTACTGTGACCCCACGTGGGTCTTAGGTGGAGAAGGAGGCATCTGTGTGCGTAACTGTTGTTAGATCACCGTAGCGGTAGCGAAGAGTGCATATTCGAGTTCGACGACGTCTCGGATGTGAGGTTGCGCATACGTTGATTGGAATGGTAGGAACTGTTACGCGAGGGAGGGGATACCAAGGGGCTATGTCGGTGTAATGCCGTGTAAGGACGATACATCGTAATGAAGTGAGGATAGCAGAAGACGGCCATGCCAAGTAAGCTGGAGTCGAGTGTGTTGTGCCGCCAAATGAAGATCAACCTGATCTGACAGTGTCGCGAATGGCTGAGCAGCCTCTAATTTAGCGAGGGGGTGTATCTAGGTATCCCTTGAGCCATGCGTTTGGCAGGCCTGAGGATCCGCTCGAGCTGGGATCGCTGCGATAACGTTAATTTTACGTATGGCAGGGCGTAAAAAATGCGAGTATATATTAGAGAGTTCACAAGTCTCGTAATATCATGTTCTCGTAGGCCTTGGCGACGTCGGGGCAGCGGGCCGAATATGTGAGTGAGTTGGGTGATTTGAACCTTACATCGATTGAGCCCCTGAGAGGCCTTCGCCTCATCCTGCAGGCCAAAGCCGAGGACGCGCAGCCAGGCCTTACGTGAGAGAGAGGTGGCATCAATCGTGAGTTCTACTTGAGAACGTTGGTCGTTAGCTTTAGCCCGCAAACGCTCGTCAGTGACCACGAGGTACTCAGATTTCTGTGGAGATAGTGTGAGACCTACGCTTCACCCGAAAGAGTGGACAGCATCAATACCAGCCTGAAGTGTATCGGACAGTTCAGCTGGGCTGCCTGTAGAACACCTTAGGGTTATGTCGTCAGCGTACAGTTCAAAGGAGAGAGTAGGAATGGAATGAAGCAGACGAGGCAGGGGTCGAAGAGCCAAATTGAAAAGAGTAGGGGAAAGGACAGATCCCTGAGGAACGCCCCCTGTAGGAGTCCAGGGGGTTTGGCGGTAGTCCTCTAACACCAGAGAGTGAAGGCGTGTGGTCAGAAAATTATGAATGTAGTTGTACAGTCGGGAGCTAGGCGTAAGTATCAAGATTTGTTCAAGAATGGCCGAGTCAGAAACTGCATCAAACGCCCTATGGAAGTCTAGACTCACAATTGCTCCAAGTTGGGCTGCACTCGGAAATGCATACACCTCTTGTTGGATTCGCAGCATTGTATCCTGTGGTGACCTGTGAGCGCGGAACCCAGTCATAGTCCAGTCAGAGAATTGGCTATGTTCCAGAAGCCAAGTGAGACGATGCAGGACCATACGTTCCATCAGTTTTCCAGCACAGGACGTAAGTGAAATTGGGCGTAGACTGTTCAAAGCAAGGAATTTGCCTGGTTTCGGGATGGGGCCGATGGTAGCAGTCTTCCACTCAGGGGGGATAGAGCCTGTTCGCCATGCTTCATTGATGAAGTGTAGAAGAATTTCTAGAGCGGACTCTGGAAGGTTCTTTAAGTGGGAGTATGTAATCATATCCGGTCCTGCTGTTGTGTGTCGTTTGCAATCAGTGAGTGCTGGGTGCAGTTCAGCGCACGTAAATTCTGCGTCGATAGGTTCCTGAGTAGGACAAGTGAAAGGAGGTGAGGGGGAGGCAAAGAAGGAAAAGGAAAGAAAGACGCTTGAAGTTGGCCAGCCAAATCAGTCAAGGTAAGACTTGTCTGCAGCCGCAACGATGTGATGTGCTTGGATCGTCGTGCCTGTCCAGACATAGGACGGATAAATTCCCAAATTCGAGTTGTATGCAGTGTTCCACTCAGAGAGTCACAGAAAGATAGCCATTTGGATGTTTCAAGACTGCGCGCATATTCTACAGCTTCGATTGGGAGGGCATCGATGCGTGCTTTGAGGGAGCAGTTGCGCTTATTATTTCGCTTCCATCGGCGCATAAGCGCGTGGCGCTGATACCAAAGTCGTAAGAGATGTGCATCAACTGCCGCACGTGTGTCGGAGAGAGCAATAAACTTGGTATGGTGTCGAGAGGCGTCAAGAATAGCCGAATTCTAGGTACTTAAATCAGATATCGCAGCCGTATCGATTGAGTCCCGGAAACCACACCAATTAGTAAGGCGAGCACATCTCCGTGACGGAATCGAAGCCCCATTCAACGGTACAGTTGTGTCAATAATCTGGTGATCACTGCATAGAGAATTATTTTGGGCTTCCCATATAGCCGAAGGTAAGACTATTGCCCAAATGAGATCGGGAACCGTATCTCTTTGGCAGCTATTGCCTTGTCGAGTGAAACTGGTTAGGTCATTATGCAGAGAAAATCCGAGTTGCTGAGTGACCCGCCTTAAGAGTTGACCTGATGGTGAGGTGTAGGTGTAGAGCCAATCGGGATGTGGAGAGTAAATCCCCAGCCCAAAGAACAACATGATTGCGGTAGGAGCGGAGGAGCTTACCTACCCACCCCAAAGCGGGTCTCGCCTTAGAGAGGCAATACGAATTCATGACAACAACTGGTGCAGAGCATCCAGGAAATTGAGTGAGAGTAAGGACCGATTCCGACGTTGTCGAGTTGTATGCGTAAATATCTACCTGGTGAGTTGGTAATGTGCGAGGACATAGGTCACAACATAGGTGCGAGGATTAGGATCGCGGCGAGTCGGTATACAGGGCTGTATGAATGAATCGTACCCTGCAATGTTGTATACACCGTGGGTTTCCTGAAGGAGTATGATAGATGGATGGTGTGGGAGGGATTGAAGGTAAAGCCTTAAAGCGGATATTTTACGGCGGAGTCCGCGACAGTTCTATTGCACTATAAGTGGCGGAGCCATGTCCAGTTAACAGTATTTGTCGAGTCCGTAGATTGATCGAAGGTCCCGTACCCAGTTCCTGAAAGTCTCACGAACACCAGGGCGGCAGGTCCAAGGCCGCATAGCTAAGCCCGGGACGTGACAAGTCGCTGAAGGAGTTCATTATTCACATTAAAAACAGCGCAGGGACGAGGATGGAAGAAGTGACAGACTAGAGCGCTGACGAACAACTCTGTCACTTCTTCCGTCCTCGTCCCTGCGCTGTTTTTAATTTGAATAATGTGTACCCAACTAGCCCAACGTCAACCTTTAGGAAGGAGTTCATGTCGACGCCGGAAAGGCTGCTCTTGTGCTTGGTAGTGATTTTCTACTAAGGAAGGACCTCCACTGAAGTGTATCCTGCAAGAGGAAGACGTTACTCAAGCCGAATTGGAAAAGCTTGCGCAAAAAGCAGTTGACCTTCGACGACAGCTCGAAGAAACGGAAGCGCGGCATACCGCCTCTCTCAAGCGGCTCCGCGCTGCACGGCGGGAACAGCCGTACACCGGGCGAATACCTGCACAGGAGGTTTCTGCTACGGCAACCATGCAACCAACGGGCCTTGCACAGCTGATTCAACAACTGTTTTAACCCCTGCTTCAAGCACAAGAAAAGCACTAGAAAGCTGGGGGGAATGTCGCGAATGAGAGAGTCGACATACCACGAGAGGTTCTCGGTGACAGTACCCATGCCAGAAACAATGGGGCGACCTGCGTTGTCATTTTTATGAATCTTAAGAAGAAGGTAGAATGTACCGGCTACCGGGCTTAGGGGGATAAGCGAACGAGAAGTTGTTTCAGTTATTTCCTGATTTTGAACAAGCTCAGTGAGTTTATCTTTGATAATTAGCTTATAATCAATAGTGGCATCACTAGGGAGTTCTTTGTAGAACGTAGATTCTGATAGTGGTCTATGAGCCTCGTGAACATAGCCAGCTTTGTCGAGTATCACGATGGCGCCTCTTTTATCGGCCGGTTTTATGACTATTTCGGGGAAACCTTCCAGTTCCTCAAAGGCTTTCTTTTCTATGTTTGTGATGTTACGACGGAAAGGGATTTGCTTTTGGTATACTTCTCGTGCATCCCGATGAGCGGCTTTATTGTACATTTCGAGGCATGTATCGGGCTGGGATAGAGGGGTCCAGTGCTTATGGCTGGGTAATGCAGTTCGGGCTTCGTCGGTTGCAGGACGGTCATGGAAGTACTCTCGCAGTCTCTTATTCCTGGCGATATTTTCTAAGTCCATAAAAAGTTGAAATTCGTCGCCACCGCCAGTTGTCGGGAAAAAATTCAGACCGTTTGACTAGACGTTCATCTCATCTGGGGACAGGGTAATACTAGAGAGGTTCATCACATTTCCAATGTTAGCACTGATAGTCTGGGGGGAGTTGACAGAAGAGAGATAAAAATTTGGGTTTGTGTTGGCAGACTGATTAGTACCGGCGCTAATGTGAGGTAGTGAATGGTCAGTATTTGCCGCGTAATCGTGTTAAAGGGGCGATTTCCATTTGCATTTCCAGATAATGAACATCAATTAATAGTTGGGCTAACTTTCTTTTTACGGGTGTCGTCATTGCTAGGAATATTATCTGGGGAAAATTTACGTACTTTTGTTTCGGATATGGCCGATGGCTTTTTGGAGTCGTAGCTGCGTAGAAGGCCTTATTCTCCTTCACTTAGCTCCTTACTAAGAATTTAATCTTCCTGGCGGAGGGAATGGGACATAGTATCGTTGTGATATAGAATAATCTGCATTAATTGCAAAGATGCGTTGTCTAGTACCTGTTGCCGCTTCCTCATGTTGGATGGGGAGAGTTCGGCAGTTGCAGGTCTCAGCCTAACCCTCAAACCCATGGGAGCTACCTCGGCAGACAGATACTGTGAAAGTGCGGAAATATGCAATTGGGAACTATGCGTTTTTCAGTAAACTTTTTAAAACTTAAGAAGTGTTTTGACACTGGGTAGGAGGCTGCATCACCGGTTTTTGTCGTTATTTTCTTGTTATAACAAAGTCAGCGGGATGGCGAAAAATTTCGTTAATAGAGGTTTTGTGATATAAGCGACCACACCAAAAAGCTAACGCAGTTGAGCTTTATTGCACCACAACTGCGATGAATCGAAGCACAATGTCTTCAGTGAAGCAAAGCTTAATTCAAGTGCAAAAAAGGCAGTGAGGTTTGGCTGTTTCAGGTTCGTGATGGGCGAGAACAACCCCTGCTCCAATTTGACCAAAAATTGCAAGAGGCTGTGGTAGCAGTACATAAACGTTGCAGTGGCTGTGGCCAATTTACAGCGTGGCGTGCGAGCGGAACGGAACGCTACGCGAGTACTGCACTGGAAAGCGGCGCGAATGCCGTGGCTCGAGTCTGAGGTAGTGTTTGTTGCGCTCAAAAACCGATTGACCGCTCATTTTGTGTGCACAGCGAAATCGTGACAACTGAACGGCTTTGCATTAGGGGCTTTGCATGATCTCTGGGAAATCGTTTTTTGAGGTGTGCAACACTGAAGTTTGCAAAGAAGAGTTTTTCGGCGTCGCGTTGTCGACGAAACTGCTAATTCTACTTCTCGAATTTCGGTGTTCGCACCGCGTCACGCCAACGCAATTGACAAATGTATAGCAACTAATTTCAATGACCCTACCACGCATTCGGACCGTTTGTGCAAAGTCGGATGGCGCGAATCGAGCATGACGCACTCCAGAAAATTCCCGTGGAAAGACCCGCTGGCATTGACCCGCCATGTTGGCATGACTCGCCGCTAGGTCGCCGCCGCTCTGCCATGCCTCCGCTCTCTACTTCGCTCTAAGCGGGGTAAGGTCTTCGTGCACTTCGAGTAATGCAGCCCCTAAAGTGCTTGAATTTGGGGACCAGAATAAATTTCCAATGACGTGATATCATTATAATGAGGGGTTACTGTATATTTATATATATATATATATATATATATATATAGGGTTTGGAAATGAGGGGCTCGTTAGGAAATACGGAAAAAAATGCCGGCAGTCTACAACACCAAAGAAGGCATAAGGGAATGGTTAGCCTATTTTTTACCGTTAGTGACATTACATTATTATTTTTTTTATTAATTACATGAGAAAGAAAGAAAGAGAAAGAAAAACTTTCTTTCTTTCTCATGTAACCATTTGTGTGTGTGTGTGTGCGTGTGTGCGTGTGTGCGTGCGTGCGTGCGTGCGTGCGTGCGTGCGTGTGTGTGTGTGTGTGTGTGTGTGTGTGTGTGTGTGTGTGTGTGTGTGTGCGTGTGTCAAATAAGTTTACCAACAACAACAGCCCCAGCTTTCCATCCTTCATAAAGGATACAAATGATTTTCTCTCGGATACCATGACGATTGAAATTCCTAACAACTATTTACTTCTTACCCTAGATGGCGTCTCGCTATACAATACCATTCCACATGCGGATGGAATCACCGCTGTATCATGTGCGTATGAGCGCTCGGCGGGTGACAAACCTATCGATTCTCTCACCCTTGAAACTTTCCTTCACATTATCCTTGAACCTAACAATTTTTCCTTTTATGGTGTCAATTATGGGCAAGTTAGGGGAACGTCAATGGGAACCAAAATCGCGCCCAACTACGCGAATATCTTTATGGGATATCTAGAGTAAACTTCATTCCAACCCAAAATTTGAAGCTTCTGTACTACAAAAGGTATATAGATAATATATTCATGATATGGCTGCACGGTGAAATAGAACTCCTTGCGTTTATTGGGGCTTTTAACCTTGCGTATCCTACTATCCCCGTAGCCCATTCTTACTCAATGCACAGCATAAATTTCCTGGATGTTACAGTCACAGTTTCTCAGGGCAGGCTTCAGACTAATCTCTTTACGAAACCTACGGACACGCGCCAGTATTTCCACTTCCACAGCAGCCATTTCAGGCACTGCAAGACAGCAATACCTTATGCCCCATCTCACCGTTTTAGGCGAATCTGCTCAAGCCAGGCGGATGTCGATTCTAACTGCAGGGAACTTAAAACAGCGCGCTTGAATCGAAAATACCCAGAGAAGGTGATCGATGACGCGATTACACGAGCTAACCAGTTGAACCGCACCGACATTTTCCATAAAAAAGCTCTAAACTCCAATCCACACACAAACCTCGTTTTGACCCATTCGGCCTCTTCTCCGAAAGTTGCATCCATACTAACAAAACACCACAATATCCTTGCTCAAAGTGAAAGCCTAAAAAGAATATTTCACGAGAAGCCACGCATTGTTTATAGACGCAGCAAACATTTGGCCGACGTTCTCACTAAATCCAGCATCAGCCGACCGCAGACTACTGGTTGCATGCCCTGTAACAAACCACGGTGTAAGGTATGCCCACAAATGACCACCACACAGCGCGCCACAAGGACAGCTTCAAACTATTGTGTTATGTAAAGGGAACTTTAAATGTGATTCCGCCAATGTCCTATACCTGCTGGAATGCACCCTCTGGGGCAAACAATACATCGGCCAGCCTGAAACACCCTTTCGTTTGAGGTTTAACAATCACCGCTCTCATGCAAAAACCTTACCTCCTTTGCCACTATCAAAGCATGTTAACACTGCTGGTCATTCTTTTGTACCACTCAAGGCCAGAATTCTCGAATCTAGTTTTAAAACGCACCGCGATCGCGAGGTTCGTTGCGCTACCTTATTTATACACATTTTCCTTGCTAGAGGTTGGCGCCACCATTTGCTTTTTTTCTGGCCAGGCGCTATCGCCGTCTATGAAGCGACCGCGGAAACCACCGCGCTGGGCTCATGAGTGCTCCACTCTTTCCGTGCGTATGCTGGGTACCCGTGCATTGCCGAGTGAACCGTAGTGGTTTGGCGTTACGATAGCGGTTGCAGTGCTTGTGCGTGTGCATTCTGTTTTGTTTTCACCATCTGCGGACGGATTTTAGGTCCTCATTTGCTGCCAGAGCGTGAGATGCTGACCCCGGCGGTTGCGAGCAGCAGAAACCCTGTTGGTGGTGTGCAGGTGGCGCTCCGCAGTTCCTCGATGCAAACGTACCGGTATGGCACCGACTGACATAGAAATCGGTATGGGGGAGTAATTACGTGTTTTCAATGCCACCATTCTTGTTACCTTCGCCGATTAGTCATGTTCAGGTCAGCGCGGCCATCGAATGCGGAGCACGCACAGCATGAGGGGGCCACGTGGCTCAGGCTCGCGATGGACTTTCGACGAAGCTATTGCTACGCTGTTGACTTTGCAATGCAATACAATAATTTTTAACTGGACCTATGAAGGTTACTGACGAAACGAAAATACCTGGGCGCAAAAATAACACGACCGCACATCCAGTCAAATTACTATTTGAAGGTTGAGCAGAAGGATCGACATTTGGGCCAGTTAATTTCGGTTGATAATGATCGTGATCATGATTTGCGGAGGGCATGTGACCTGACCCTCGGAGCCCACCTTTCGGGAACCACTTCTTGCAGCATACATTGGTTTACGAGATCAGCAGAAACTGTTTCTAAGTGTACATTACATTCCGCGACAACGCAATAGGATTAGAAGCGTTTCCTTTAACCGCATTGTGAACAGGTTGAGCTGTTTTACAAAGGAAGTCTCGAGCTGCGTTTCCACATTGGGCTACTAGCTTATCCTGCTATCGACTATCAGTGTGCGATGGAGAAAGTTATCCTTTTATATTGTTTGGCAGTGTAATGCGTACGCCTGAAAAAAAGTAAACACAATGCCGTGATTTTAAAGGTTACATTAGATGAAAAGGAGATTGTTTAATGCCAATCGGATAACATGACCAAACAGTATATGATATTTTAAATTGGCTACAAACAACCAGAAGTTATTGTGATGTTGTATTGTATCAGCGCTCGTGAAAGATCCCCAGGTAGTCAAAAGTACCCGGAGCCCTCCACTACGATGCGCCTCATCAGCTATGAAACATTTTATTTATTTATTTATTTTATACCCTAAGGGCCCGTGATGGGCATTAAATAGGGGGGGGGGGGCGAGGGATTAAAAAGAAACACAATACTATTTCACAGTTGAACGAGGCACGACATACAGAATCCATCGATCATTCATCGTTCCTCGTGGTGTCTTTTTTGTTTAACATGGCATGTATGAACGCGGATAACTTAGTACTGCAACAGGGCTATGTATAAGGTGCTAGCAAGGGCAAGCCGTAACATCAAAATCGTGCGTAGTGTTATTTCAAAGCATACATATAATAAAATCATACATTTCCAAACTTTGTGCATATCACAGGATTACACTAGACAACCTAAACTGCAGAAAGAATGCCCATGTTAACATACTTTTTCAACAAAGCAGTTTGTAAGGCTACTGGTCAATATTTTGGGCGATAAATGAATGCAACGCGGTTTGAAGGGACGATGATTCTTTCAGATGAACAAGACTTGCAGGGCGCAAGTTTCATTCCTGTATTGATAAAGCAAAAGGGGAGTTCTGATATTTTTTGGTTCTAGCAAAATCAGCTGTACTTTGTGCGCATGGTCAGTTCGGGAGAAAATGTGATGAGCCGGCAAAATATTGGATGACCTGAAAGATGACTCAGAGGAATGAAGGAAGTAAAAAAATGACAAGCGCGAAAATTTCCTTCGGGTATCCAGAGTAGGGAGATCAAGAGAACGTTTCAGAGCAAATACGCTTATATCAGAAGAGTAGGAACGCAAGATAAATCTTTCAGCTTTGTTCTGCACGGCTTCGAGGCAGTTAATAAAGGACGCTTGGTGTGGATTCCAGATAACAGAAGCCTATTCTAAAGGGGATCTTAATAATGAAATGTACGCATGCACTTTGGTGTTGCTGTTCGCTTGAAAAAGGCGGCGTTTAAGAAATCCACGTTTTTAAAGGCCTTGTTAGTGATGTATTGAATGTGAGTGCTCCAGCTCAGATCGGAAGTAAAATATACCCAGATATTTAAATGAGGAGACTGTTTCGATTCGACCATTGCCACCAAATTACTCATTGGAAGAAGTGTCTAATAGGGTAGAAAAAGTCATGTGCTTGGTTTTTGATACGTTGATTTCAATTTGCCATCTATTGCGCCATTCGATTAATTTGGACAAGACATTCTGTAGGTTAATAGCGTCATCAATGTTATTTATTTACTTATAAAGAACGCAGTCATCCGCAAAGTGTCCAAAGATGAGTTAATACCGGATGCTATATCAATATTGCAGATCAGAAACAGAAGGGGACCCAAAACTGACCCCTGTTTGACACCCGAATTAGACAGCAGCTGCTGGATATGCACAGATAAATGTTTGCTGATTGACACCGGTTTGTGAAAAATTATGTTGTCCAGCGAGTAGTTAAACCCCATAATCAATGAATAAATAAATCAACCAAATAATCAATGCTGTATTGTAAAGGACAAGTTAATTCTAACATTTCAGGGGGTTCCGTTCCCTGTCACACCTTGGTGTGAAATAAATGGATTTTGCTCCGTCTGCTTGCCCTACAGGTGCACCCAACAAACATTCGTACAAAGTCGCGGAGATTTATCAACGGCGTCTACCCATATCTCAACTCGGTGTTCGTTGGGAAGCGATGCAGCAAAAACGCGTCGCAACCTCATTGCATTTTCTTCAGGCAGTGTCATGCAGATGCGTGCTGTCGGCGACTTTTTCTCACTTTCTCTCGTTGTTGGATAACCCCCCACCGTACAGTGCTGACCAAGCGACGTTTGCGCCTTGAACAGCATCGCACCATTGGCTAAAACAGTTGAAGGTTCGCAAAACTAAGCACACGGTGCGAAACACTCCTGAACTGCGCAGCGGAGCACATCGTGCCCAGCGATGTTAACAGCCCAGCACGCACGGGCAACGCTCGCCCATCGGAAGCGAAACGCACGTAGACCGCCGATAGAACGTGTTTGTGAGTATTTCCCTCCTATACCGGCTGCATATGGCAAATGGTGTATATGCTACTAAGAATACAAAACTTACCCCTCTTTAACTCCGGCACTGAGAGCATATTGGACCATGACAAAAACGAAGACAACCAAAAGTGATTTCATATCGTCTTCAACTATATGTTGGCACAATAAAGATGTTGATCTTCGAGGAATTTGTTGGCGATGCGTGCTTTTATAAAGGTTGTTCTGACGTCACAGTTATTCTCACGGTGAAAGGCTGTTCAATCAATTCATCATTGTATTCCTTGTGGTGTTTATTTTACTCAATTTGGTTTCAGGCAGACGTCACTTTTATTCCTTCAGCCGCTGTAATAAATAATTCTTGGAATGCAACTGCTATTCACTGTCTGTGTAGTTGATGTTTTTTTCGTTTATTTCCCGTAATCTGTGAAGAAAGCAACGTGTACACACGAGGTGTTTTTGTTGTAACTTTTAGTCTGAGAATTTTTTGAGCTTTCGTCCTTTTTTTCGGGACGAATGTATGGGCTAGTCACGCTAGAAAAGACGAATTAAGCAAGTGGGGTAGTTACCGCAAAAAACAAGACTTGCAATTTGCATTCTGAAGCCAATCAATTAACACTTGTTTTACTTTCTCACGCGATGATAGTGACTGTGCTGGTCTTACCACATGACAAGATGTCACCACAGACAAAACCACTCATCCCACAGGAACCGGAGGTTTTCCCTGTAGGCTCAAAGAAAGAAGTACGTTCACCGCACATTCGAACGTTACCAGCAGCCACCTGCTCCACAAATGGTGGTAATCATCAACTACCACTGCGACAGCGACAAGCTTATACAATAAACTTTGTAGTTTGGCTTATGTGTAAAACGTCCGGCCCACAGGCCGAAGGCATGCTGCAAGGCGCAAAAGGCAAAGTGGTGTGCACAGGTTAGTCTCGTTAGTTAGCGTTCGCTGCTTTTTTTTAGGAGTATTACCAACACAAAAGTTTGAACAATACAGTGAATCCAAAAGCCTTGCCCTGCAAAAGTGGCGTAGAGCCGTACGGAAAGCTAGCAAAAAACGTTCAATCTATTTTAATTGATAAACCAAGATAACCCTTGCAGAGACATTGGAGTACTTGTGTAAGCACAATGAGAAAGTGTGCTGGAAGTCTTGCAATAAAATAACCCGCTGGAGCGCATTCTATGGTGTGAATAAAATCTGCGCATTTACAGATCAAATTCGTCCGTTTTAATACGGGTATGTTAAGAGAAATCAATGCGGCCACCAAGACTTTTTATTTGCTAATGGTACCGATATTTCGCGAAACAAATTATAATCTTCATCGTCGCGACTCAAGCCACATGTGAAGCTTGGGAGGCATATCTAAAAGCCTAAAAGGTATTCATATTATGCGTACTGTAGAGCACGAACACGCGTAAATTTGCGAGTAGATGTGTCAAAAATTATCAATACAAGAGCTGCGCTAGGAAACATATTCCACACTTCCTTGCCCGCGCCTGCATGAGCAAATTACGGATACTGCGGAGCCTTCCTAGCCATACAAAGTTTTTCTCATTTTTAGTTCCTACATAAACACCTCAACGAAAAGTTATTCTGGAGGGCATCAAAATTTATGTAACATGCTGTATAGGACAGGTGATGGTTAAAGGTGTGATAAAGTTTTTAATTGAACCACATTTTATACTTAAGTCATTACTCTCAGGAACAATCTGAAAAACTTTTTGGTATGCAAAAGAAACCAAAGTAAAGACTGGGCGGTTATAGCCAATAGGCTGCCTTGCGTGGTTAAGTAAAAAAATGAATGTGAAGACATCATACTAGTTCAATCGCTGTAGCTTTGCAAATTATATACCCTTTTAATTTTTTCTTTTGCTTGAACAGCATCTACCAAACTCGCCTTTATTGACTGGTCAGTCTACTACAAACGTTTGAAGGGGATATACGACACGTCAATGCCATTTCGTACGCAGTAAGTGTATTTTCATCAGGTGCGGATTGATGATCCACTTTAATGTAGACATAAATTTTTGACTAATTATTTTTGTAGTTTGGATGCCTGTTGAATCTCGCGCACACAGCACTCAAGGTGTTTCATTTCGCCTCTGCCGAATCCGGCGCTTAAGAACTTTCGAAAAATGTACCGCACTTTGTTCTAGAAACTTTCGAAACCTTGTTCCAAAATGTCCGTTTAGATCACTTCCAATGTAACTATGTATGCGTTAACCAAGTCTGCACAAATTAGCTAAATGTTGAATATTAGTTCTAAAAATAAAATATTCTGCGCTGATCTTTTTGATATCAAATGCATATGTACAAAAAAACCGAAACTAGGTGCCTAAACGTTACTACGTCTCTCAAGTTAACAGCAACCTCAAATGTTGTTGCTCTGCTGCAACATTCTCGACCCAGTTGCGTCAGCCCAGTAGAAGGTCGTTTGAGTCAGACCGAGGCGGTAAGAAATGCTGAGAGCTTCAAGGATTTGTTCTGCGGTGTTAGTTCTGCTGATAATCGAAATACGATGACATGTGCAAGGTGGTTGTCCTAAAAACCTTTATAAATAAGAACTTTTTGTGCTCTCTGTTTGTCAAAGTATAAACAAAATTGTAGCACGATTTGTTTACGAGCGTATAAGAGTGTGTATATATTTGTATTTTACAAAATATGTAATTCTGATAAGCAGTGGGAACTCCTATCAGCGCTTAACATTGATGGCCATGCACTGTCCATAAACCCCAGAAAGAAAAACTCCGAGAGATTGGATCTTGTCGTTTTCAATGTACCTTCTGCTGTTCTTTGATATACGTCAAAATTACGCGATGAACAACGATACTTTTTTTCAAGAAAACCAGGACAGCAGAGCTTTTTAAGCTTTTGCTTCTGCAGTGCAGCATTAGGAGAAGAAACACAACAAAAAATACCGAGCTCATCAGCGTACCGCTGGTGAGGAGCGCCCGGAGTCGGCCAGCTCAAAATTCGTGAACCCTGTGCCGAACGCCCGTGACGAGGTCTCTCGGGTGGTGTTGTTCTCGCGGGCTCACGCGTGTTCGCGACTGAAGTGGGGAGGACAGACCCCGAGTTCGCGAACCGGGCTTCCGCGACGTATTTCGCGTGCTCACGCGGTTCACTGTGGTATAGAACGGGAAAGCCTGCAGACAAAATCATCCTGACCGGCAAGTCATGAGAACTTACAGCAGGAAGTTTCGAAGTCCATGTGAGGTGCAGCAGCCGTAGCTGCCTGCCACAAAGGGAGAGAGGCTCCCAGTTCTGCTACTTTTGCTGCCTTTTCAAATCTAAATAAATTAAAAGAATAGCGATTGCATCCTATGCAAAGATAATACCAAAGAATAAATTGGAAACGGTTTGGTAATAACTCAGTAAGGCACGACTGCGCAACGAGGTCCTCGCACAGCTCCCACATCCATCAATTATTTCGGCGATTAAGGGGGCGAGAAAACCTGTTTGCTACCGTTCTCCTTCCGCATCACCACTTCACGGGTGACCTGAAATTGTCTCCCTAACACAATTTGAAGCCCCACCTAAATAGCAAATACCTGCCCCTACACAGACGCTACCTCGCCGAACACATATAAATTACTTGCCGAACACATATAAAAAAACTAGGGTAATGGGAAACAAAGCTTTACAAATATTGGTTCCGAGGATTCACCAGCAGTCTCCCTGATTTATCCCGGTGTTATGACACTGACAACTCCAATGCAAGTGAAAGCACGCCAACAGATTTAACCACTACAAAGGTGCCCGCTACCATGCACGCCGCACCCTAGATATGGCGAGAAACGTGTGTTTTTTGCCTTAAACGCACCACCTTCGCGTATACTTTTACAAGCAAGTACGGTTAGCTAGCATAGTTAAGAATATTCAAGAAGATGTACGCATGGTGTTAATTGCTAGGGGAATTCTTAGGTCAAGACGACGCTATATTGAGGCAAGTTGAAATTCAATGTGTGTGTCTGGGAGCTAAGTCAAGAGTAATTACCGGTAACAGGTAAGTCTCTCTAACTACACTTTCCAATTTTGCGATAGTTTTGCAGGCCTCCTGTGCTGTACAGGGGACGCTGGAGGGATGCAGTCAAAACTCGCCCCCTGGGTGGCTCATTCAGTCACCTTTTTCTCCGTTTGCTTTTTTGACCCACGCTTATTAGTGCCGTGCTTTGGCAATCTTGTGAGGTAGGCACCAGCTAATCAACACGATGAAAGCCATTGCTTAGACACTACATGCCCGTACACGCACAAAATGCCCTCACCCGATCAAAATCGGCCAGGGGTCAGCTTCAGTTTCGTATATCAGTGAGGAAAAGCCAACAACATGCGTAGATTCCACCTCATTTTAATGCAATCAAAGCTGACCCATCTAGGCAATAAAGGAATCAGGAGATTCGAGAATAATATCGTATTATGAAACGTCTAGCCAAATTTTGCAGTGTAGCCTTGATCGACCTGCTGGTAGTTTTCTTCTGTTTATATTTGAAGAGCATACACTTCAAGATACATTGTAAAAATGCGCTCCGGGGAATTCTTTTCTTATTTTTTAATTGTTAGGATTCCTCCTACGTGGCGCAGATTAAACGCACATATTTCATTTAAATGCCATTTTTCTCCCATCTCAGACCTAATCTTCACCATCTGAACCTGATACGAAAAAGCCATAAACTTCGGTTTTTTTTCACGCACTGATGCACTTTGTTTTATCTACCATGCATATCATAGTTCCATGACCCGTGAAGGTGTTTGCATCAATCGTCGGAACATCATGTTTAACCTTCCTTCAAAATTCAGGCAAAATTCGATCGAGAATTTCAGTGCGGCAAAAGTAAAAAAGGCCGATTACTAGACTCTCTGAGATTTAACGTAACATAAGATAAGATAAACTATTTCTTTTGCTTTAAACAGTAGAAGACACAATACGAGAGGGAACGCCCGAACAAAAAACTTCCTTTGCAGCTTGAGCACCCTTTACAACCTAAATAAGACAACACAAGTGATGTAGCACGCAGAGACGGAACGACTACAACAATTCTACATTTTTCAACACTACTACCAGTAATATCGACAATGTACATTAATATAGAAAGCAGCCATAGAAAATACAAACCTATATAAAACAGAACTTGTAAATCGAGTTAGCGGTAACCAAAAGTACATGTAAATACATGTAAATGCCCATGTGAGTGGTCACTGCAGAGCAGCAGTGATTCCGGCCGCTTACAAGCACTTTCGTCTTTTTTTTCAGCTGGCTGCAATCTTTGGAACGTGCCCTGGGGCCGTATTCTGCTATCCGACGCCCTTCCGACGCGCGTCGGAAGTTCGTGACGTCAAAATGACGTGCAAATAGCCAACCGCCCCGCCCTCGAAGATCGCGGCAAGTACGTCATCGCCTTCGGGGACAATCTCATAACTTTCAAATGCTGCTAAAGCGAAATTAATAAAATTGTTTAGATATAACAAAGCCTTTTCTGTTTATCTGTTTTCATGGGCAGTATCGTCAGCGATTAAACGAAGTAAACGCATTTATTATCCCACTTTGTTTACTTTTACGCCACCGAGCGGCGCTGTGCGTGGGACAACAAATTTGCACGCGCAATATTTGAACGTCTTTCTTTGGCGGTTCAGTACAGACTGAAGAAGAAACTGCGCCATGTCGTCGCACAGGGGTGTTACTTTGGGGCCTAAGGCGACGCAGGCGCAGGTGAAGTTTCTGCTACAGTTTGTCGAGGAAAATCCGCTAATGTTAGCGGAATCTTCCGACCGGGCCACCGTCGAAAAAAAACGTCAGCTGTGGCGGGAGGTCACCCGCCTCCTAAATGACGAGGGCCCGGCCAGGAAGAATTTTTATCAGTGGAAAGCAGTATGGAGGCGGGAGAAGACGAGGGCGAAGAAGGCGTGGCTGGCGTACCGGGCGCTCATGGGGTGAGTCTGAAGTTTTTCACTAATGTCGTAATGTGATGTCGTTATTGCGGTACCTTCAAAGCAATGCTGCCTTAGCCGCGTACGAGCAGCAACAGCAATTTGTACGTAAATAAGTTAAACTGGAACGCAGTGCGTTTTTGCTTTCCAACAAGGTAGAAGTGGCATTTCTTTCTTGTTTTCCTGGAGTTGAGTTGTACCCAGCCTTCTACTCTTTTTCAGACCCACGGGTGCCGGGCAGGTGCCAGGGGAAGCTGGGAGAATCTTAAACCTGGTAGGGATGGACCAAGCAGACATGGAGGCGCTTACCGAGCATTTTGATGGGGACCAGGTGCGACCGAACATTCTTCTTAGCTGCAAGTCATACATAGCTGATGTAATTTGTGTAGCCTGTGGAGATAATGGTGATAATTGTGGATGATTTTGCTGCATGCAATCAGGATCCGGCGGGGGGCACCGCTGGTGCAGGACGCCCACGGGTCTCCGTGTGGGACAGGCCAGGCACCAGCGGCATGGCAGGTGTGTAAACATTCCATTTCAATGTCATGCTCATTATTTTCAACATTGGTAGTGTTAAGCGGCCATGTTTGCTCGAAATGTACTTTGAATTTTTTGCAGCTCCATCAACACCTAGGAGCCCGCCTGGCGTCCGCAGCCCTCCCCAGCAGAGCTCAGCGCCGTCCAGCCCTTCCCTGCCCAGTCCTCCCCTTCTCCATTCTCCCCTGCACACGCCTCCCCTTCCTACTCCTCCCCCGCAGACGCCTCCTCCGCACATGCCTCCCCTGCCCAGCAGCCCAAGCCAGGCTCAGCCCTCCCGAGCCAGGCCAAGCCCTCCCTCCAGCAGCTCGACTCCTGACCCTCCTCCCCCAGGGCAGGCCTCCTGCAGCCGTGCGAGCGGGTAGAGTACTTACGCAACCCACAACGACGACATGCACTCTTGGCTGATCTAGACTTGCTGCCATTTGTGTAACAGACTCCACTTGCTAACAAAAACAGGGTATGCACATTTCTCGCTGAACACTTCTTGACATCCTGCAGGGACCCAGGAAGCCGTGTTTCACGGCGCCAGGATTTCGTGAAGCGCATGGCTGCAGGCTACGCCCGCATTGTTAAGCTGGAGGAGGAGAAGAAACAGGTTTGTGTTCATTGCCTCACGCATACTTATACAAGCATCTTTTATCATGTGACAGTAACGTGTATTTGTGTATGCTTTCAATATTAATGCACAGTAGCCCTTAACAAATTTTTTTTTTCATTTTGTCATGGGCACATAGGAGGAAAAATAAAAGAAACAGTCCAACATAACGACATGGCCTTTGATTTAAATTATACACAGCCTCACGTGTGCTGCTGCTGCCACCTCACAATTGTTTCTTACAAGCTGTAATGATGTAGGTTCTGTAAAAAAAGTTGAGGAATGCCGTGTAATGGAGCATAGGTGAAATGCTTGCTGTGTATGCACTGCTGCGCAGGAGACTGTGCGCCATCACAAGGCTCTCGAGGAGGTGCTGGCCAGGCTCGCAACGACGCAGGAGCGTCAGGCAGCTGTGTTGGAAAATATAGCTGCCGGTTTGAACCGGCAGCTAGTAGCTATCGAGGCTCAAGGCGCCTTGCTGCAGGCACTGCTGATAATCGTACAGGAGCTGTGCGCTGTACTGCCGCTAATCATGTTGATTACTGCGGCCTTCGCTTGGTCACACCGACCTCAGCAACCCCCGCAGTAATCAACATGACAACTCGCAATACAGCGCATAGCTCCCCCACCTGCGGTAAACTTTTTTTCCCATTGTGATTTTTTACCTTTTGTTTTACTCCAAGCCTAGTGGTTTTTGTTGCCCCATTCCATGCCAGTCTTTGTTTGCACTAGTCAGATAGTAAGTCTTTTGTTTTCACTTTCAAGTGCAGACTCCAAGCCGCATGCCTTTTTTTTTGTTGCCGTACATTCCACTGTTTGTTGACACAAGTGAGATAGTGTCTTTTGTTGTCGTTTACGAGTAATTACTCCAAGCCGAGTGTCTTTTATTTCCCCGTTGCAGTCCACTGTTTGTTTACACAAGTGACATAGTGTATTTTTATAGTCATTTAGAAGTAATTACTCCAAGTCGAGAGTGCCTTTTGCTGTACCTAGGCATTTCACTGTTTTTTACACTAGTGACGTATTTCCTGTCACTTGCCGTCATTTGCAAGTGTTCACTCCAAGGCGAGAGTGCCTTCTGTTGCCCCATGCCATGTACAAGTGGCGACTCCAAGTCGAGAGTGCCTTCTGCTGTACCTAGTCATTTCACTGTTTTTTACACTAGCGACGTATTTCCTGTGGTTTGCCGTCATTTCGAAGTGTTCACGCCAGGCCAGGGGTGGCTTTTGTTTGTTTTGCCTTAATGATACAATACTCAGTGCATTTTTTTGTGAATCTAGTCACTTGCATTGGGTTGCAGTGAAGCGGGCACATTTTTTTCATGGATCCTTTATTGCTGGGGCATTAAGGAATAATGCAGTACATTTAAGACAGCCAATGAAAACCCCATATAGGGCCACAGGCCAAGTGGGAAAACAATAGAGGACGAGTGGACTTTATGCGAAGGGCAAACATGAACAGAAAATTTACAGGAGAGAAATTTAACCAACATGTGTCCAGCATACGTCACTGAATGAGCCAATTTGTGAGCAACAGAACATCTTCAACTCCGAACCAGCGAGGCTTTCCCGTCAAGTGCAGTTAGGGGAAAAGACTGGCAAGTAATAGCCGTTGCCACAGTAAAAAAAATTAAGCACATTTAGCAGGGTGGTACTGCCTTGTATGCCTGTGAGACAGATGATGCACATGCAGTAGCAGTTAGAGAAAACATTTTGCACCTGCAAATTTGGGAAACAAAGGTTAGCCTAACTTTTGTGCATTTCTGAACTGCCATTAACTTTTTCATTCAGGCCCTTAAGCACAGCATTGACCGTGTCAGTCATCCTATTATTGTGTTCAACATTTGCCAAATCCATATTTGTAGAAATGCTGAGCACATTCTAAGCAACAGATTCACAATGATAGTGACATGCACAAGTAATGTCGACACCGCAGAGGTGCACAGATCGTGTCACTGCGCTGTCGATGGCAATAGCAAGCGGACGTACCCGCATACAAGGCATTGTGAACTGCAATGATCCACAGTAGCTCCACCAAACAAGCGCGCAGTGTAATGGTTGTGCTAGGACATAATTTCACTCTTTGGACTGACAGTTTTCATGCATTCTGTGCAATCTACTACACACGTTTTTGTGATGCTAGCAGGAACTTTTTGTGATCTTTTTTAAAGAAATATTTTGTGCCTCATTGACTTCCCATCAAAAGCACGCAATAAACTGGATCAAATGAAAAAGAAGTCTGCATTTATGAGGCGTCGGAGTACGAAAGGTCAGAGCCTATTTCAGGCCACACTAGCCATCACCAAACCATCACAAACACAGGAAATGCCTCGGCACTCTTCACGAAACCACAGCACGCACGCAACACCAGAGGACTTCTCTACACAAAATGCTGCAGTGTTGGGTCTTCACAAACACTGGTCAAACCAAGAGAGCGAATGCCCCGGCACTCTTCACGAAACCAAAGCACGCACGAAACACCAGAGGACTTCTCTACACAAAATGCTGCAGTGTTGGGTCTTCACAAACACTGGTCAAACCAAGAGAGCGAATGCCCCGGCACTCTTCACGAAACCAAAGCACGCACGAAACACCAGAGGACTTCTCTACACAAAATGCTGCAGTGTTGGGTCTTCACAAACACTGGTCAAACCAAGAGAGCGAATGCCCCGGCACTCTTCACGAAACCAAAGCACGCACGAAACACCAGAGGACTTCTCTACACAAAATGCTGCAGTGTTGGGTCTTCACAAACACTGGTCAAACCAAGAGAGCGAATGCCCCGGCACTCTTCACGAAACCAAAGCACGCACGAAACACCAGAGGACTTCTCTACACAAAATGCTGCAGTGTTGGGTCTTCACAAACACTGGTCAAACCAAGAGAGCGAATGCCCCGGCACTCTTCACGAAACCAAAGCACGCACGAAACACCAGAGGACTTCTCTACACAAAATGCTGCAGTGTTGGGTCTTCACAAACACTGGTCAAACCAAGAGAGCGAATGCCCCGGCACTCTTCACGAAACCACAGCACGCACGAGGACTTCTCTACACAAAGGAAATGCCGAAAACCAAACGGGCGGAAAGAAAAGTTTACAAAATAAAAATCACTGCCGCCTCAGTTGCCTGAGAAGCCGGCGGCGCACTCTTTGCAAAAAGGCTGCATGCCTCGAGTTTGCCAGCGAAAAGCGGGCGATAATCCTGCGTCGCACCTCTCGCCCCCCCAGGAGCAAGAAATTGGAGCTGGAGGAAGGCTCCTCGGCACTGTCCGTGTCGTCACCCTCGTCGTCGTCGTCGTCGCCGTCGCTGCTGCTGCTGCTGCTGGAGCCGTCATCGCAGGGGGGCTCCAACAAACACAGGTTGTGCAACGCACAACACGCTGCGACGATGTCGCTAGCCTTATGAGGCTCATACTGGAGTGTGCGGTAGCGCTGCAGGCAACGGAAGCGGCTCTTCAGCAAGCCAATGCAGCGCTCCACCACAGACCTCATCGCAGCGTGCGCAACGTTGTACTTTCCCTCCGGTGTTTGAGGCCCTGGATGACGGGCAACAGGCGTCATGAGCCATGGCTCCAGCGGGTAAGCACCGTCGCCCAGGAAAACCTCGCCTGGTGCTACCCGCTGCTCCTCGATGAGGCGACGACGAAAGTGTGACGCGCGCCAGACAAAGGCGTCGTGCCACGACCCTGGCGCGCCCGTCTGCACGCCTATGATGCGCATGCGCGCATCACACACCTGCAAGAAAAGTGAAAGGAAAGTGTATAAGCACTAGTGCAACACGTTTTTCATTTGTCACGGTCAGTACAAGTGACGAGGGAGTGTTGAGGCAACATTTGCACGGGAGAACACTGGATAGCAGACTTCGAACTGTCCATAATGGCAGAAATAAACCCTGCGCAGTTGTAATACCTTCCTCTGCTTGATCCACCACACAAAAAACTAGTACGGTGGAAGGTGACAGGAAATATGGATGGTGCAGTTCAAAACGAACATGCATTCGCCTATAATTATGCTCTTTATTGCTTCTTTGATTTTAGTTCGAAGTGGTTTTGCTTTTAATACCCGTGCCACGCGTACACGAAAAATGACATTAAATGCTTAATGCCTTACGTTTTAATGCCATTAATTTGCTGCTACACGCAAAAAATCTAATGCCATTCGCTTTAATGTCATTTTGGTTTAAGCATTCCGCACAACTCATTTACCTTCGCGAACGCCTTCAGTCTGCCTACTCTCGAACGCGATGAGCGCCAAATGAAGCCAAAGAAACTCTCAGCATCACACTGTTGACGCGGAAATGTAGTTCGAAATATGACGATTTTTCGTACACAATTGGGGGCGACGTTTTCAAGAAGACGGAGTTCACTAGAACAGAGGCAAAAGTAAGAACATTGCGTTACTCTCCGTGTTAAATTTTTCGGATTTGGTTACCGCTGGCCGGCGACGGCATGAAAGAGTCTTTTACAAACGGCTCAAACCATTTGTTTCCGTAAACGAGTCGTACTCACCAACAAGACGTTGAGGGCGTAATACCCCTTCCTCGTCCAGTACCGTTGTGCTCGCCTGGGGTCCCGCATCCTCGGTTTGCTGATGGCGACCAAGGTGCCGTCGAGGCACCCCAAGACACCGGGGATTTTCCCGCGCCGCAGGAACTCACGCTTGATGGCCGCCTTCTCCGGTGTCGAGGGAAACCGCACCCAGCCCCTGATGCGCCCCACCTCCGTAAGCGCCTTCGCAACGGCGTGAATGCTGCGGCTGACCGACGGCTGTGACACGCCGAGAGTATCGTCGCTACCGACCATCTGTTGAAAGCTGCCGGTAGCGAAGAACCTCAGCGCGCACATCACTTTTGCTTCCGTCGACAGCCCCGTCGCACCGCGAGGCCTAACGCGCTCGTCCAGTGCGTCGCAGAGCATCCGCGCCGTGGCCTTATTTACACGGAAACGGCGCTTGAAGTGGCGGTCGCTCAGCACGAATGGGTCCCCATGTCGGCGTTCAGGCACGGGATCCTCCAGCTCCAACAGAAGTGCGAACACAGGAGGCATATAAGCAGCCATCGTACAATCCGATGCGCTCTCAACCGCGCCGGATTTCACCCGCCGGTCGCGGGAGAACGAGCGGGAGCCTTTGGCTACGTGACGTCACCAAAAAACAGCCACAATATAGCCGCGTGACGTAGGCCGGCTGACGTTTTCCGCTCCGAGCCAATCGTGAGAGCCCACTTTCTCCTCTCTCTAAACAACCGCGTCGGAAGGGCGCCGGAAATCGTTCCGGCGCGCGTCGGATGACCAGCAGAATACGGCCCCTGCTGCCTGCGCGGATCGCCTAGACCTCGCAGTTGAAGCTGCCGCTTGTCCTTTGCCTGACACGTCATCCGGTGCCTCCCCTGGTTGCCTACCATGTGCAACTCTGGAACCCTACTACGGAGAAGCCAGCGTTACATCGCCATTACGGCGGTAGGACCATAGAGTTTCTTAGTAAGTATACTAGAGAGGAAACTGCGTCTTGTAAGCCATGTCGTCGTGGGGTTCATGAGAAGACCTCCTTTTTGGCTTGGGCGTGGCATGACAATTGAATTGTTAAGCTGTTTTTGGTATTTGCTTTCTTCACTATGCATTAACACGTTTCCGAGCTACAAGAAAGCAGACATCCTCCCTGTTCTGTGGTAGCCGTGTTCGGTGACACAGCAGGCAGTGCATGATTGCACCTGACGTTGCTCATGCCGCACTCGAAGGACGCATGACTGAGCGGGTAATATGCCGCCGCGAAATTTGTAGCCGACGAAAAGAAGAAAGAAACCGTTTTTCGACGAAGACAAGATACGACCATGGGGATATGACAGATACGGGCGCTTGTATGCGTTCTATTTTGCCATCGTGCGCGACTGTTTAACGCCACGTTTTCTTTTTTCTTGTTAAACTAGTTGGCGGTCGGTGCACCGGTTCCCCAGGAAGGCAACATTTCATAGCACGCTCAATAAACTTTGCAAACTCTTTAAACAACTTTTTACTTGAAATAATTGTAAAATTAATAAAAGGAGTGTCTCTATGTAGTTCCCCCTCAAATATTAACATTGTTTGTAACTACAACCTTGACCTGCGGAATAGCATGCACAACCGTTCTGGAAAAAATACGCTTTACTTCATTTTTCCTTAGTTTTAAAACAGCCTGTTTTCATTTTTTACTTACATAATTGCACACTATTCTTTGAGTTTTTGTGGCACTTTGTTTTAATTTGCGGTGACTAAAAGGTTTCAATCCAAGCCAATGATGAATCTAAGGCGAGCGAGATGTATAATGGCGGTCCATGACGACACAGACGCCCTTGATGTGAGCCGCATAGACGCAAGAGCCAGATTCCTCTCTAGTGTATATTGGAAGAAACTCTATGATAGAAACATATAACCGGCTGGTAGCGCCCTTCGCCCTTCAGTGCACATTCGATAGCAGTAGTGATGCAGGCGCCTTACAATAACGTTTGTATTTTTTTCAGGTTGGTTCCGCCACATCTCTTTTTTCCAAACCGCTCAATCTTTTCCTGCTGCTGTTCCTATGCCCACGTGTTGCCTGCACAGTTGTAGATTGTGTATTTGCTGCAAAAATGTTGCTTCTTAGGGGAGACTTTGAGCTCAACTCTGCTCCTACAATGTTAGACCCAAGTAAACAGAACACTGATATTCTGGCGGCTTTTTCAAGAAATAACAAATCACCTAGACGAACGGCAAGACGCGTTAATTCAATTCAATGACGAGGTGAAAGGAAATAAAAAGTTATTCGAGTTCAAAGGGCTGGACATATCAACTTGGTTAACAAATCTGGAACACAAGTCAATTTGTTTAGGGATTTACAAGATGTCCCTCGTGTGCAGGAATTGGTAGCAGCCGCTGCTAGAGGATTCAACACATTACAACACCCCTCCCTCCAGGCGCGCCTGGAGGGCTATGAGGATCGATCGCTCCGTAAAAATCTCATTTTCCACGGAATCCACGATTCCGCATCAGAAACATGGGCCGAGGGAAGAAAAGGAGCGGTCAAATCTCACCAGAACATTAGGTTCGGAATTACAAGACGAGGCAACTGCGCGTACTCACAGGCTCGGAACATTCGCTCTAGAGAGAATTAGGCCAGTTTTAGTGCTTTTCACGTCTTTCAAAACTAAAGATCTTGTTCCGACCCCTCTTTCCCCTCTGTTGCCACAGGGGAAGGGGGGTATTAACTTGTTAAAAGTTTTTTCGTTCCGTTTCTTTTCTTTATTTCTTTTAGGGGCGAAGCTCCTTAGGGCGTGGGTTTGTCCATCCTCGACGTATGTATGTAGCTACCTCTAGATTAGTTATTGGATTGTTTACTAGATGGCGTGGCTACCTCTAGTTTAGTTCTTAAATTGTTTACTAGATGGCGGTACTTGTATATGATGAAAAGATGCGCTTGGATTGTTTACTAGATGGCGTGGCTACCTCTAGTTTAGTTCTTGGATGTTTTACTAGATGGCGGGGAGCGTTGTAATAAAATCCGTTCGCTGTTGGCGCGCGCTCGGAGTCGCCCGATGGATAAGGCTGCAGATGTGCGAGCCCGCGAGGCAGAAGCGCTCCGTGAAGCTGCGCGACGCCGCCGCCAAGATCCTGCCGTACGAGAGCGGGAGGCCGAAGCATGTCGTCTGGCTGCGCGACGACGCCGCCAAGATCCCAGCGTTCCAGAACGAGAGGCCCAAGCGTCACGGCAACGGCGCGAGGACCCTGCCGTACGCGAAGCGGCACGGCTGCGGCGCGAAGAGGATCTCCAAAAAGTCAGAGAACGGGAAGCGGCGAGAAAGCGCGCGTATCGGCAGGCAGACCCCGATGCAGTGAGAGCTCGTGAGGCGTATGCAAAACGCATCAGGCGAGCTCAGCCCCAAGGTGCCGACGCGCGGTTTAAGCGAGACTTTCTAGACGTTACGTTCGGACACAGATGAAGTGGGCGAACTTTCACTGAAGAGTCACGGTTTTACCGATGATTTCCCCTCAGGAGCTTCGCCCACTCATCATCATTCACCCCGTGGATATGCTGTGAATTTTTTTTCTCATATTCATACCGCGTGAGTGGGATTTCTTTTTATCTTTTTTCCTTCTTCCACTCCTCTCAACTTTTCACTGGCCAACAACCATTATCGCATTTTACTAACTCTCCCTTCCCTTGTCCTGCCCTCGCCCTTGCTACATTTTTTGTATATATATAACCCTCAAACAAACTTATTATGTACTCTGCAGAAAGGAAGTCCTCTTCCAAGAAACGTCAGTAAACTTTTATTTTTTGTATTTCCCGTGTGGCTCTGTATTTATTCACCCTATATATATATATATATATATATATATATATATATATATATATATATATAGCGAATCAGAATGGGACATGTGGAGCTCGTTGCATTAAGGAAGAGAACAAGGGTTGGCAGTGCAGAAAAACTCGGAAAGCAAAGGGGAGAAGGTGGCAGGTCATTGAAAAAGACAAAGAATTTGAAAAGACAGTAAGGAAGTGGTGAAAAAATGCCCACCGGGTGGGATCTCATCCCACGACCTCCAGAATACGCGTCCGGTGCGATGACCTTTTCACTACCGGCTTGGCTATTTTGCCCTCCACATACTGGGGTATTCATTTTAAGGTTTTATTTTTCTTTCTGGGTTTGGGGTGGTAGCCTGCGCCAGTCGGACTAGTCAGGGGAAGGGGACCTTCGTTTTAACCCCCAGGCCGTGACTCCAGTGTCTACAACATGGCGAGAGTGGTCGGTCACCGTTGAACCCTTTTGAGCTCCCTATGGTACCAAGACTGCCAGAACAGAGCCCCTCGTAATGCATGTAGCAAACCAGAATGCGAAATAAGGGGCAAATAAGGATTGACAGTCGAGAAAACCCCAGAAAGCAAAGGGCAGATTGTGGTAGGTCATTGAAACAGATAAAGAATTTCGATTGAAACAAAGAGAATGGAGAAAAAATGCCCGCCGGGTAAAATGCGAACCCACGACCTCCAGAATACGCGTCTGTTGCGATAACCACTACTCTACCGGTGGGGCTATTTTCCCCTGCTCCTTCTAGGGTATTTAGGTTAAGGTTTTTTTGTTTGTGCGCTTGGAGCGGTAGCAAGCTCCACTCGGACTACTCGGGCTGAAGGAGACCTTCTTCGTAACCCCCGCGCCGTGACCCGAGTGTCTAGGACACGTCTAGAATGGTTGACCTGCGTTGAACGATTTTAAACTCTCTATGGTACCAAGACTGCCAGAAGAGAGCCCCTCCTAATGCATGTAGCGAATCAGAATGCGAAATGTAGGACAAGTTGAATTAAGGAAGCAAATAAGGACTTGCAGTCAAGAAAACCTCGGAAAGCAAAGGGGAGATTGTGATAGGTCATTGAAACAGATAAGGTATTTCGAATGAAAGAAAGAGAATAGACAAAAAATGCCCGCCGGGTGAGATCCGAACCCACGATCTCCAGAATACGCGTCTGGTGCGATAAGCACTACGCTACCGGCGGGGCTATTTTCCCCTGCTCTCTCTACACACTAAATTTTTTAACACCCTTTAAGGTGCTAAAACGGTGCACTCAACATTTTGCACCCTTTTTGCACCTTTTAGGGACCAAAACATTGATCCGGCACCCAATCATAAGGGTGCCACAAATTAAGGGGTGTAACTCTTAACATTTTTACACCCTTTAGGTGCTTAAAGGGTGTACTGAACATTTTTGCACCCTTTAAGCACCTTTCAAGCGCCCAAATATTGCTTGGGCACCCTATCTCGAGGGTGCCAAAATTCAGGGGTGTAATAAACACTTTCAAGGGGTGCTAAAAAGTATTTCTTCCCGATTGGGGTGTTACCACGGCACCCTATTGTTAGGGCACTTAAAAGAACGGTGTGTGAATGCGAGCATGCAAAATTGCACAAAAACAGGCTGAATGTTTCAACCGCACATTGCACTATTTCACCTCCCGTTGAGAAGTTTATATATGAACTCTTCACATAGACCAGGGGAAATGCTCTAAAAGTGCTGTTCGTAACTTGCACAAAACGTGCTGAATGTTTAAATTCCACTCTGCAATAATCTACTTCTTCGAGTGTATCACAAGGTTTGCTTTGATGTCTGGGTGCACGGGAAGGGAAGACTACAAAATGCCTCTTGCAGTGCTATAGATAAAACTATTACGCGAGGCATCGGTGTCCTCAACGAAATCGAATTTACCTAAGAATTTGATCCCGTAGAATTATGCGGTAACACTGCTGACGCGAATCTGCGGAACGTTTGCTCGAGGGTTTCGCATTTTATGAGAAGCAAACAAGCGTCGATTTGTATTTTTACTGTTGATCAAAATCTTGTCGCACGAATGGAAAATAAAAAAATAAATGAAACAGTACAAAACCGAAAATGAAGGTGCTTACGATTGGATCTCTCTTCGCCAAATCCAATATATTGCAGCAGCGGCATGGACGTTAAACAGGAAAAAAATGAGCCCTTGCTTAGTACGAACTTCGACACAATAGCCATCCCCTTACCACTTTTTGTCTACAGCGTTTCACGGACAACAGGCACAACGCTGAACTGTGACCATTTGAAAATTCCGTCGCTCTCTGTTCCTCTTCTGTCCCAACAGTTCAATAATTCCCCCCCCCCCACTGACAACAGTCATTCTCTTAGCTCAGTGGAGTTATAACGTACTAGCAATCACAATTTTATTACAGTAATATTGTAAAGCGTCAGTAATTGCACAAATGCAAGAAACAGATCACCTCGGTCTCTCCTGCAAAAACAACGCTGGAGAACAAGTCAGATATCAAAAGAAAACAAAAGTTGGGGGGGAAGCATGAAATGGGGCGTTAGATAAACAGGCGCCCAGTAATACTACGATTACTTACACATAAAACAACCACATGCCATTGCAAACTATTATCCTGCCATCTGCTGCTTTTTGTCATTCAAATCGAGCGCCGAAAATCTTCGGCAGTTCGCGTTTTGTGTTTGGAAAGTTTAAAAATCTAAGCTTCTGTATTATAACACACACAATAAATAATAAAACCTGCAGTTACTGCTATGTTCAATAACAGAGGCAATTATCTACCAGTTGCGTTTTAATTCGTTTACGCCACCCACTGCCAATGGCTGCAACCGTGAGTACGGCGTCCGGCGGTGCAGCCGAAACACTTTCATTTCGAATCGCATTCTCTGCCGGCCCGTCGACCATGATGTGTGGTATCCCGTTAACAAGCGCAGTTATTATGATTAATTTGGCGACTCAACGTCTTCGGTTATGTCTGTCATGTTCCACTTCAAATTGAAGTATCCGAGAACAACTTTTCCACCTAAAGACGGGTAATTTTGTTAGGCGCTTGCCCCTGAACCGCCTGAACGTCGCTCGCTCTTCTGCGTCGTTTCCTGCCAGGTAAGCTGTCTCGTCACAGTTGCCGCGTTTGTTATCTCTGGATGTCGTTTGTTGCTGTCATCGCCGCTTTGTGGATTCGTTAACAGGAGCCCGTGTGTGTGTGTGTGTGTGAATTGTTTAACTGAACTGGTTAAGTTGAACCTAGAGGGCTCGTCTTCAGAAAGGCGACGCGCGCAAGTAGATTGTGGCGCTTTCATTGAGCGCTAAATGTCTGGTGCTACTCTTAGTAATCTTTCCTGTTCCGCAGCAGTATATTGAACTGCTTCAGAGTTCATAACTTTGAACCACGTCTTATGCGTGGTTTATCAGAACACGGGCGGCTACTCCTCTACACTGCGCTGCGCAGCGTTTACCGCTTCGTTATTCACCGCTGTCATTTGTGCCGTGTTGACAATGGCGAGAAAACATCCTTTGCGAGCGAATGTGCGCGCCTCGCAAGCTTCGTTGGGTTAGTGGCGAGCCACAATGAGCGTTGTGATCAAGGTACCCGTAGGGGTACCGAAACGTCAAACTGCTTCTTTGACTTGGTCAGTCACCTACGTTTCTTCGTCACAACCATGCTTTTACCTGACCAAACGGTATTCCTTCAATGATGATGATGGTTGGATGTTAATGGCGCAAGGCCAACTGGGGCAAAGAGCGCCAAAACAGTGGTTAAATATGAGAGGTGAGAACGTAGACACTGAAATCAGTAAGCAAGAACAAAAGTAAAATCAATAAAAGACATGGAGGATGGCTGGTGTAAAAGGCCAGGTTGTGATGGTGCATGGCATGAAATAAGGCTTTAAAAAACTACGCGTGGTAGGAAATGAGATGTAAAAACTTGATGTCACTGAGAAACCTAAAAGTGCGTTGCACAGGAATCACGGGATCATCCGCTAGAAAGAGTGCTCGGTGTAGTGGAATGTGTTGTCTGTAGAGTTGAGGAAGTGCTTGCGTCTTGTTGTCTGGAGTGCTTTGCATGTAATGAGGATGTGAAGTACGGATAGGCCCTCCCCACACCTTCTACACAGGGGTCTTGGAGATCCAGTGAGCAGATGGGAGTGTGTCGCGTGTGTGTGGCCTATCCGTAACCTAGCTAGGGCAACTTCGATGAATCTGTTGTGTGAGTCACTAGTGTATTGTCGTAAGTGTGGCTTTATTATGTGTAACTTGTTGTCTGTCTGTGTATTCTAGTCGGCTTGCCATGTTTTGCGAAGGTGTTGTCGGGTGTGTGGCTTGAGGTCAGTGTACGGTATTGTTGTTATGTCCACTGTGTTTGCAAGTGCAGCAGTGGCGGCCATTTCATCTGCGGTCTCATTCCCATGATGATGATGATGGTTGGATGTTTATGGCGCAAGGCCAACTCGAGCAAAGAGCGCCAAAACAATAGTCATATATGAGGAGTAACACCTTAAACACTAAGTAAAGTCAGCAAAAACAAAAGTAAAATCACAAAACGACAATGAGCATGGCTGGTGTATACGGCCAGATTTCATTATGCGTGATAGGAAATGAGGTTTAAAAACTTGACGTCTGACAAATACTCAAACACACGTTTCACGGAAACAATGGCATCGTCACCTAGAAAAAACGATGGATGTAGGGGAGTAGGTTGTCTGTAGAGTTCTCTGAAGTGTTTGTGTCGTGTTGTGCGAAGTGCCTTGCATGTGATTAGTATGTGCACTACGGATAGGGCCTGTCCGCACCTGCTGCACTGGGGCCTAGAAGATCCCGTTAGAGCACTGCGCGGGCCCGGGCCGGCCCGAAAGCCCGAGCCCGACCCGGCCCGCGGGCCGGGCCGGGCCGCCCGAAGGCGATTTTCGACGGGCCCGGGCCGGGCCCGGGCTTAATGCCACGGGCCTGGGCCGGGCTCGGGCTCGACGCCGTGGGCCCGGGTCGGGCTCGGGCTTGAATTTATAGGCACGGCCGTTAATAGGTCCGAAGTGAAATGTAGAAAAGAGCATCAAAATGAATATTCTAGGTTTATTTTTGCGCGCTTCTTGCGGTTAGTTGTACGCATTGTTTTAAAAACTTGTTTTGCTAGGTCTGATGGCCACTATACTGCAATTTTAATTACATTTCTTGTACTGCATCAAGATTTTATATTTTGGTGTATAACATACCAAAGATACGATTACAAGGAATGCCCAAGAGGGAAAGGAATTAATTCAGATATCCTGGAGCAGTGCACCTATGTCTATGTATGTACACGTGTGCTTTAGATGTCGCACCAATCAAAATGCGGCTGCCGTGGCCGGGAATCGAACACGTATGCCAGAGAAACACCACCGCTTATTGACCACTGCAGGTGAAGTATTTCAACGCACGTACATACTCGTTGATTCAAATGCGGATCAAAAAATTTCAGCCATACCAACTTGTGGCCGAGACAACCACGTGAATTTGCCAAGAGTCTGGTATTCAAAGGTGATGGTGTCTCTCGTCTAAGAATACGAGGTATTATTACGCCGATGGGGCGTGAACTGCAGACGGTGAAAGCTAAACTACGAGCACTCTTAAACCCGTATTTTTTGCGTTCAGTTCATGACGTGCTTGTACACACTAGACGCTCCGTCTGATTGCCCGGAATACAAACTTTCTTCAGCGTCAAAGACCGGGCCTGGTCACATACGCGCGGGCCCTCTCTAGGCCAAAAAATAAATCACCGGGCCGGGCCGGGCCTGGGCTTGAGTTGACGGGCCCGGGCCGGGCTCGGGCCAGGCTCACTTATGAATGCCCGGGCCCGGACCGGGCTCGGGCTAGGTGTTACGGGCCCGGGTCGGGCTCGGGCTTCGCGAAGCGGGCTCGGGCCGGGCTCGGGCCTTAAAATGAGGCCCGTGCAGTGCTCTAGATCCCGTCAGCAGATACGAGTGCGTTGCATGGGTGTGCCCTATCCGCAGCCTACCCAAGGCGACTTCCGTGTGTCTGTTGTGTGAGTCAGCTGTGTACCGTCCCAAGTGTTGCTTTATTACATGTAGTTTGTTGTCTGTCTTTTCATCCCAGTGTGTTTGCCATGTTCTGCGAAGGTGTTGTCTTATGTGTGGCTTGAGGTCTGTGTAGGGTACCGTTGTAATGTCCACAGTGTTCCTGAGTGCAGCAGCAGCGGCCCTCTCGTCTGCCAACTCGTTCCCAGCGATCCCTGCGTGTCCTGGGACCCAGCAGAGGACCAGCTCATGCTTTTTTGCATACACGGACATGATAGTGCTGAATACAAGATTAACTATGTTGGTTTTGGGGTGCTTGTGCGATGACAGTGCGCGAACAACACTCAAAGAATCTGTATAAATGATGGCATTGGGAATTTTATTTTCAAGAATGTTTCATACAATCAGTAAAATTCCTTACGCTTCTGCTGAAAAAATTGTTCTGTGGACGCTCATGGTTCTGGCTACATTGAAATTAGGACCATGAGCAGCGTACGACACCATACTGGAGGTTTTAGAAGCGTCACTATAAAATTCTGCACATGTGTATTTAAACTGCAAAGACAGATAGTGATACAGTATTGCAGCTTGTGGTACCCGATTTTTGTCAAGTCTCATAAAAGAAAGGTCGCACGACACAGGGCGAACTTGCCAAGGCGGTAAACTGTTTGAAAAGGATGACCTGTACACATCTAAAAACGAAGCACTGATTTCCGAGGCTCGCTCTCTCACTCTACGTGAAAAGGGCAGAGAAAAGGATGGGCGACTTACAAAGAGCAGAGATGTTGATGTATCGTTAAAGACAGGATAAAAAGGATGATTATTCAGTGATGAAATTTTAAAAGCATATAGCAAGTCCATGTACGTTCGTTGTTTCTCAAGGCTCCACTTATCACACTCGATATACAGACTCTTGACAGGGCTAGTGCGAAAAGCACCGGAGGCGTGACGAAGCCACAAGTGTAGCACTGGGTCAAGCATTCGCACCGCTGCTTTAGTCGCCGACCCGTGTACCGCACTGCCATAGTCTAAACGAGACCCAACCAAAGCAGTATAGAGCCGTAGTAGGAGTTCTTTGTCGGAACCATACGATTGATGGGAGAGAACCTTAGGTATATTCATTGTTTTCAGACATTTATCTTTAAGTTCCTTGATGTGTGGAATAAATGTGAGTTTCTGGTCAAACACAACACCTAAGAACTTGTGCTCCTTGTTCACAGGAAGCGACACACCATTAGGACTAACGTTTGGGTACATATGGACCCCGCGCTTCCTGGAGAACACAACGCAGGAGCTTTTTACAGGATTTAATTTAAAACCATTCTTTTCTGCCAAGCCGGCAAGTTTCTTTACACCAAGCTGGACTTGACGTTCGCAGATTGACATATTGCATGATTTATAGGATATCTGCACGTCACCCACATACATGAAATAAGAGATTGTCGGTGGCAGTGCCTTACCAAGAGAGTTCATTTTTACTATGAAGAGAGTGCAGCTCAACACGCCTCCCTGTGGCACGCCATTTTCTTGCACGTGAACCTTTGAGAGTGCACAACCAACTCTTACTCGAAACATTCTGTCTGACAAGTAACTAACAAGAGTTTTCAACATGTTACCCGAAACACCGAATGACGTGAGGTCACTAAGGATCCCATAACGCCAAGCGGTGTCGTATGCCTTCTCAAGGTCGAAAAACACAGTTAAACAATACTGCTTATGCGCGAAGGCATCCTTGATGTACGAGTCAAGAGCTACCAGTTGATCGTTCGTCGATCGCCCCACCCTAAACCCTGCCTGGCAGCTCTCGAGAAGACCGTTGTACTCGAGGAAGTACACGAGCCTGCCATTTACCATCTTCTCGAAGAGCTTGCACAGGCAGCTCGTCAGGGCTATAGGACGGTAGCTTGAGGGGGACGACGGGTCCTTTCCCGCTTTCAGGAAAGCGACAACTATAGCCTCCTTCCAAGAGTTTGGAATGTGCCCCGAAAGCCATATCTTGTTATATAGGTGTAAGAGTGTTAGAAGAGTGTCTGCGTGCAGGTGTTGTATCATTCTGTATGTGATGTTGTCTGGGCCTGGAGCTGAGGATTTACACGTGCTCAAAGCAGCCCTCAGCTCATGCAGTGAAAACTCTGAGTTATAAGAAGATGTTGACCTATAATGAAGCTCTTGCTTCATTATAGTATAGGCTTCTTTTCGGCCGTTTGTTTGTGTTTCATGAAAGTGTTTCTGTAGTGTGCTGAACTGGACACGTGTTGGAAGTGTTGTGCGAGTTTGTCAGCCTGGTCTTCGAGTGTGTCCCCTGTTGTGCTGACCAGAGGCAGGCTGTGTGTTTTTTGTCCTTTGAGTTTGCGGATTCTTGTCCACACTTTCCGTGTGTCTGTGTAGGAGTTTATTGATGTTATGAAGGAACGCCAACTCTCTCGTTTTGCCTCACGGCGCCTTGGCCCGTTTGAACAAAATGAGGTTACCCAACGTGGGGTACCGACGAAGGACACCCCACGCCTTGTTCTTGGCCTCTCGCGCCCGCCTACAGTCCTCATACCACCACGGCCTCCGCTGGTTGCGCGGGGCACCAGAGGCGTGGGGAATGGACTTTTCGGCGGCGTCGAGGATGTGCGCCGTGAGCAGTTGGGTAGCTTATTCGACGTGTAGGTGTCCTATGAATGTGTGATGTAGTTTGGATGTCTCTGTAAATGTATTCCAGTTAGCTCTTGCTTCATTAAACCTTTAAAGGGAAGATGGACTGCTCGGGCCTGTACCTATATACGTTAGTGAGGTGGGGAAGTGGTCACTACCGTATGGGTCAGTGCCCACACCCCACTCTAGAAGAGGAAAGAGAACTGTGGAGCCAATCGCCAAGTCAAGTTATGAGTATGTGTTGTGTCCTATGTTATGGTATGTAGGCTGTTTATTGTTGAAAAGGCATGCTCCTTAAGATGTAAGAAATTTCTCTATCAGGCGACCTCGGGCATCCGTGCGAGAAGAGCCCCAAAGAGAGTTGTGAGCATTAAGGTCGCCTGTAAAGATATATGGTTCGGGCAGCTGGTCAACCAGCGCCTCGAAGTCAGAGCTTGAAAGTGCAACATCAGGAGGAATGTATATGGAGCATACCGTTATCAACCTATTAAATATTATAAAGCATACGGCTACAGCCTCAAGGACAGTGTTTAAAGTGACAGGGTGGCATGCTAAGGATTTCCCGACGATTATGGCCACACCGCCAGAAGAGTGTGTGCAGCCATGCCTGTCTTTCCTGTATACCAGGTAACTATTCAAGAGATTTGTGTGTTTAGAATTCAAATATGTTTCCTGAACACACATTACACTTGGCTGATTGGTATGCAGAATCTCATACACGCAGTCAAGATTATTCAGAAGGCCTCTGCAGTTCCATTGAACTATGTTTTCTCTTCCCATTATTTAGTGTGAGAGCTACAAGAGTGTGTATGTTTATGTGTCGTCTTTCGGGGCTGTGACTCTTGGAGTGGGCTTTCTGGGCCTTTCTGTAGGCTTGGACGGCGGAGGCCGCTCCTTGCGCTGCGTTGCAGGCAATAACGGCACGACGTCCATCTCGTCGTTCGATGTGCTGGGTGTGCCCGTGGAACCGGGCCCCCCGAACTTGGCCCCCCTTCGGGGGCCCTTCGTTTGAGCCAGCACCGCCGCTGGTGCCGGGGGCACCAGAAGTGGCACGGGCGGTGCGGTGGCGGTGGGAGCCGGTCCGGGGCCCGTGGTGTCCATGGCACCCTCCAACGCACTGGAGGACGGGGAGGCAGAGACGGGAGCGGCAAGGGTCCCGACGGAAGAGGTTGCCACCACAACCGCTGCTGGCTCAGCGAGCAGAGTGGTGCTGGGCTGGGCTGCCTGAGGCACCCCAGGGAGGGGGGGCGGGAACGGGACCAAATCCGACTCGCGGTAGTGGGTCCCCGCCAAGAGCAGACGCCGCTCCGCCCCCCGGCGAGCCGCGTCGGCGTACCTGCCCAGAGGGAAAGAGGCAAACCTCTTTCGAGCCTCTGGGGAGGTGATGTTTTCAGTGACTTTTATGTTGATGATTTTCTTTTCTAGTTGAAACTTTTCACATTTTCGAGAGTAGGCGGCATGGGGTCCCTGGCAGTTGGCGCAGGTGAGGGTTGATGATCGACAATTGTCCGATGGGTGATCATGCTGGGCGCACTTTGCGCAGGTCAGACGGCCACGGCAGGAGTTGGTTCCATGCCGGAACCGCTGGCACTTAAAGCAGCGGCGCGGGTTCGGAATGTAAGGACGTATGGAGCATGGAATGAAGCCTGCGTTGATATGTTCAGGAAGTGAGGAGCGGTTGAAGGTCAGGACAATATGTTTGGTGGGGATTATGTTATCATCCCTCGGCATCGTGATGCGGCGCACGGCGGTGACGCCCTGACCCTTTAAACCTTCAAGAAGGTGGTCATCTGTCTCGTTTAGGAGGTCTGGCTCAGAGATCACACCCTGCGAGCTATTCAGGCTGCGGTGGGGTGTGACCCTGATGTCCAGATCGACCATTTTCGTCTGACCAAGGAGTGTGGTTGCCTGCTGCTTGTTTTTTACCTCGACGAGCACTTCACCTGTGCGTTGTTTTTTGGCATTGTAGGTTTTCCCAATAATTCCGTCAAGGTATTTTGTAATAAAAAATACCGATTGTGAAGCAAGTGGGTGGGCTGCGTCAAGAGATTTGATAACAATGAAACGAGAATAGTTGTCTGGCTTGGGGAAGCTCATGCTTGGAAGTGAAGTAAACAAGACTTCGGTGCGGCCCCTTTTCAGGGACCGATCACGTTTAGGAGAGGGGTTTGATTGTTCCATACGGCATAGAAAAAAGCAGGGAGACGGGGGTACTTTCTTCTTTGACCTTACCCTGGTAGTCAAATAGGTCCCCGAGCTCCCTGCCTGGTAGACAGACAGGGAGCCCATCCGCCGGAGCTTAACCTTGGCTCCGATGGCCACCGTTTGAGGTTTCTACCCTTCACCTTAAAAACATATCACCACGGTAAGTCACAGCTTATGTTGGGGGGCTCGGGGTCCGCGGTACCGCCAGTACCGTCACCAAGATTTCTCAAGGTGCCCCGTGCGGGGGTTATTCCTTCAAACTCTGGACTTTGTTAACATACGCCTTCAACACGGACAAGAAGGTGTCAGTAGAATTCGACGATATTTGGGCATCTCAAGAAGAATAACGGTGTTTTCGACCCACCTACGCTTCAACCTGCGTTGCAAGTCTAGCCAGATGACTCCAAGGTCCCTGCGGCTTAAGAGACCTGTTTGTTCTGCGTTCGGCCACAAAGTGGTGGCGAAGGCTGAACGCCTGCTTCTAAAGGCACGCATTGAAGAATGCAAAGGCACTGTCAGGCGGCTTCAGAATGAGTCATTCTTTGCGAGGCGGAAACTGGAATACATGATGCCCGATGGCTTCCCTGAAGTGCAGCTGGTAGCGAACCAACAGAGCGTCAGACGAAAGAAAACCACGGGGCTTCTCAGGAGAGCAAGATTAATACCCTACTGTCAGAAGGTGGCAAGAGGCAGAGTCCGCCTAGCTTCGAAGTGCGGAACACGTCGTCGTATGAGCTATCGACAGCAGAGGCTCAAGTTATCGGAAAGGGCCTGAACTTCAACCAAGGCAAGTCACCGGATGCCCGCAAGATGATATGCGCTGTCGAAACCGCAGTTCAACTACTGGAGTAAGACGTACAAGACGAAGTACGCACAAGCGCCATCGCTGTTATCTCGAGGCTGCGCGGATCAAAAGATGCACAGGCCATCACTAAAGCGGAACAGAAGGCCATTCACTCTCTGCGGTCGAACGCAGATATTTCTGTGCTCCCTGCCGCCAAAGGAAACGTTACAGTCGTCCTGGACCACTCTGCTTACGAGAATAAGCTGTCCGAACTACTCGAAGACCATACGACGTACTCCAAAAATGCAAAAGATCCCACCTCGAGAATTCAAAAGGAATTGCAGAAACTGCTCTCCAAGATATTCAGTGGCTTACCTCAGTCAAAGAAAAGCCTACACTATCACCTTCTCTGCACGAACCGGTCGGCGCCTGCAATTTATGGACTTCCCAAGATTCACAAGGATGGAACCTTGTTACGTCCAATTGTGAATTTTACACGTTCAAAGGTCCTCCGGTTGTCCCGCTACCTGCACAAGGTCCTTGCACGGCTGGTAGGGAATACAGGTACGCACTTACGAAACTCAGAAGACTTAATTGGCAAGCTGCAGGGCATAGTTCCGGAAGATGACGACTTGCTGGTTTCTTTCGATGTGTTTGCACTGTTTACAAGCATTCCTGTCGAACTGGCAGTCGAAACCTGCAGAAAATGTTTAGAATTGGACGAACGGCTTCCAGACCACACTCCCTTTGATGCCGCCGAGCTTTGCAAGCTCATACATTTTTGCTTAAGCAATACGTATTTTACGTATAACGGTGACATCTACAAGCAGACGTTTGGGACGGCCATGGGGGCATCGATCTAGGTCACAACCGCAAATTTGACGATGGAAGCGATTGAGGTAAGGGCCTTGGAATCATTCCAACTTCAGCCGAAGCTCTTCGTACGGTACGTCGACGAATGCTTCTGTGTCTTGGACAAGCAGCATGTTCGGCGCTTCCTACAGGATCTGAATGATACAGAGGCTTCGATCAACTTTACTGTGGAAGAGGAATCTAATGGCTGTATTCCTCTTCTGCACACGCTCGTAAAACGCTCCCCGAGTGGGTTATCGTTCAGCGTATACAGGAAGCCTACGCACTCCGGAAGGTATCTGAGCTTTCAGTCGGTGCACCCCATGTCCCATAAACGCTCAGTGGTGACGTCAATTGTCAACAGAGCAAAACGGGCGTGCTCTGACCCAGAAAGCCCGAGAGAAAATATGAAGACAATCGAAAGAGTCCTGCAACAGAATGGCTACCCAAAGCACTTTATCCGAAAAGAGGCAAAGAGGGCTACGAAAATGACTCCATGTCGACGTGAGCAGGCAGAAGCGTTCACAAAAAGCACACCAAAGCGTGCTGCGATTCCCTACGCCCCATATATCAGTGAAGCTCTCGCACGCATTTTCAAGAAACGCGGTGTGCACATCGCGCATGTGCCCACTAGCAAACTGCGCTCTGACCTCGTCAATGTAAAAGGCCCCCTCTCACGCTTCAAGTTTCCTGGTCTTCTTTACAAGATTCCGTGCGCCGAATGCAAATCAGTGTACATTGGCGAAACAGGCGAAGCAAGGACGTAAACAAGGGCCATGCAAGAACAAGCGCACTGGCGGAGCACTGTGAGAAAACGGGACACGTGGTCGACTGGGACGAGGCGAAACTTCTGACAACCGAGCGCAATCTGTCTTCTCGATTGCTGCTCGAATACCTCATCATTCAGAGGATGGCGGACACTATCAACAGAACAGACGGCAATCTGCACCGTATCTATGACACCTCATTGCGACTCCTCATGCCCAATATATAGCTTCGTTTTCCACGCACATGCTCATTCTGATTAAGGTACTCGTAGGGGTACCGAAACGTGAAACCGCTTCTTTGACTTGCTCAGTGCCCTACGTTTCTTCGTCACGACCATAATGTCGCTGTGTATTTCTGAAACTCTATCTAGTCACCAATTCCAATTTGTTGTTGTCAGGTTTTTTCAACTAATTCGTAGCTTTTTTTAACAATTATGGTACATTTTGTGTGCCTAAAGGAATGCCTCATTGCATGTTTGGCCTATGTAGTGTTGAAAGCAGACATTTTGCTTCAAAGTGGAATGTCGGGCTAGCAACATGGTACTTCCAGTGCTGCTCACTTTGATTCATGCCATTATTTTTTATATTATCATTTCAAACTAAACGCCAACCAATTTGGTGTTGTTCTAATTTGTTCACCTACTTTATGCTTTCTTTTTTCTCAACTTTCTGTGAGGATTGACTATCCATATTTTTATGATACCAAGGCGTTGGACTGGGCTAGCTGGTACATGTTTGAATGGATGAAAAACCAAAGGAAAACCCAGGACACAGAAGTGAACGACAGTATAAACTTGTGCCGTCATTCTCTTTTCACTGTTTCCTGTGTTTACCGCTGGTTTTTTATGCATTCAAAGATTTTTTATGACTTTGTTTATTAGTGATTAGTTTAGGTGCTCAAACAATTTTTGGATGCGAAGCCTCCCTGTAGCATTTATATAAGTGCTCTCTGCTCTTTTTTTGAGCCAATACCCCATCACCAGTCTTCATGAGGTGGTCTTTTGTAGAAATGAAGTTGAAATAAATATTTGTTTGCATTGCTTTACATGTTTTGAAAGAATTTCTTGTTCGTTCTTGTTTTTTCAACCCTGTATCAGAATCCTGCTTAAGGCATTTCCTCTGTTATTTTTTTTTCAGAACCAGGAAGGGTGCTCACCCTCGGTTCTTGCTGAAGCATCAGTATCCTACTTCACACTTGAGCTCTGAACACACGGTAATTAAGGTATGAAACATTCTACCAGTATAAGCTTTCTTTGTAGAGGTAATTGTAGATGTCAAAGCTCTTGACAGTATATTCCAATGTCTGGTGTAATGCGCAATGTCTACAACTTGTAAAAATTAATTTTTTGGCTATAATGTTTGAGAATATTTTAAAATGCACTTCAACTACTATTTAGAATCGCTGTCTAAATCGGCAGCCATTTTCCTGTTGGATACAGAAAGTGGAAAAGCGCATGTGTAGAGATTTCAGCGCACCTTAAATGTCCCAAATTTGCTAAAGGTAATCCAGAGCCCTCCCTGCGGTGCACTTCATATCCCATGTGCAGTTTTGTGGAAAAACAGCTACAAATGTATGATCAATTTAAATTTATTTTAATGTTTTTAAATGCAAATATTCTCCGTTTAAGCTGCCATATTTAGTGTAAAATATTTTGTAACAATCGTATAGCTACCAAAGGTTCAAAGAAAAGCTTTTTGCTTTTTGTTATGCACCTTCTTATCGAAAAAAATCCTAAGAACGGCCGAAGAAACCAAAATATGGAAATTAGCATACCCTAAAGCTGCAGATGGACTGAATGTTTTGTAGAGAATCTTTTGCTGATTTCAGTTCTAGTCAACTCTAAAAAAGTCTATAGACGTAGAATACTAGCCAAACTAATGAGTAATACTACCTCGTAATACTAGCCACCTCGTAATACTAGCCAAAACTAATGGGCCCTGGCTGTTGGCTTTTCATTTGCAACAGTGACAAATGACCACACATCCACCGGCAGGGACATAATGCAAGGCACCATGTACAAGCTAGCCTCATGATAAAATAATGTTTTAGGAACAATGACATTACATTTCAACCATGCGCTTCACCAAGTACCTTGTATGTATTGTTCTGTGATGTTTCCAGTTCTTGTTATTGCTATGTGGGGCCATTTAGTCTAAATGTATACTTATAAAACTCGATATACCACCAAACCTTGCAAGTGCTGTACCATATAAATATTTTTTCGTAAAGCAAAAAGAATAATGCAAAAGAAAATAAATGGCTTGGGTACCCAACTTTTATGCGTAGATTATGAGCCGCAGTACGGAGGGAACTATATTGCGAGCCGCAGTACGGAGGAAACTATACATTTTGCATTTGGTCTTCCTTCATATTGAACTTTCCTATTCAACTCAAGAATAAGGCACTAAACATTGCAGGTAGCTACCGTGATTGGAAGTTTGATGCAATACTGACAAGCCAAGGGTTTTCAGGTTCAAGGAAGTTTTGTGTGGTTTTAGTGTTGCACACCTAATTGCTTTCACTGCATAGCATGGTTATGCTGTGCAGTGAAGCTCGAAGGATGTGTACTGCAGTTCGGCAAAGTGAACACATAATTGGTTTTTTACGAAGTTTTGAATAATCAACTACCTCTAAAGTTGTAACTGTGTACTGAGATGTGGCTCCTGACTCTTTAAATTGATGTTTAACAATCGGTGACACAAGTTCAAGGAAATTATCAGCTGACGTTCAGCTTCAATGCAATGTCTCACAGAACCGAGCTTGGAAAGCACGATTGTTTCATACCATAATCGTGTGTCATATTGTGCAATATGTGGTTTCACACCTGCTGCGCCATTTGTGAACCGAGGATGACGCAGCCTTTTTGTACCCCTTTAGGTGGGTGCTTTTGCAGAAGATGCTCCTACAGATTGGGGTGCTAAGTAGCACCCTATTATACTTTTAGGCCTGAAAGGGTGTTATAAGCCACCCGTCTTATGGGGTGCTTCACAAAGGGTTCTCCTGCGGCGACAGAATCCAAGCACCCTAAAGGGTGTAAAATATTCAGTTTTAGGGTGCTCCGGCGGCGACAAGCTGAAGCACCCTTTTGGGCGTAAACATTTTTTGTGTGTAGGGTATTTAGGTTAAGGTTTTAGTTTGTTTGCGTGCTTGGGGCGGTAGCCAGCGCCACTTGGACTGCTCGGGGTGAAGGGGACCTTCTTCTTAACCCACAGCCGTGACTCGAGTGTCTACGACACGTCTAGAGTGGTCGACCAGCGTTGAACTCTTTTAAGCTCCCTATGGTAGCAAGACTGCCAAAACAGAGCCCCTCGTAATGCATGTAGCGAATCAGAATGCAAAACGAGGGACAAGTTGAATTAAGGCAGAAAATAAGGATTGACAGTCAAGAAAACCTGGAAAAACAAAGGGGAAAATGTGGTAGGTCATTGAAACAGATAAATAATTTGTAAAGAAAGAAAGGAGTTGAGAAAAAATTCCCGCCGGGTGGGGTCCGAACCAATGACCTTCAGAATGCGCATCTGGTGCGATGACCACTGCGTTACCGGCGGGGCTCTTTTCCCCACAACTTTTAGGATATTTAAGTTAAGGTTTTTTGGTTTGTGCGCTTGGTGTGGTAGCCAGCTCCACTCGCACTACTCGTGGTAAAGAGGACCTTCTTTTTAAACCACGGGCCGTGACTGGAGTGTCTACGACATGTCGAGAGTGGTCGACCAGCGTTGAACATTTCTAAGCTCCCTATGGCATTACAACTGCCAGAACCGATTCCCTCGTAATGCATGTAGTGAATCAGAATGAGAAATGAGGTGCTTGTTGTATTACGACAAAAAATAAGGGTTGGCAGTGAAGAAAACTTCCGAAAGCAAAGGGGAGATTGTGGTAGCCTACTGAAACAGATAAAGAATTTGGAAAGACATAAAGAAAGTGGAGAAAAATGCCCGCCGGGTTTAATCAGAACCCACTAATTGCAGAATACGCGTCTGGTTCGACGACCACTGCGCTACCACCGGGGCCATTTTCCCCTACACTTTCAGGAGTATTTTTAAGGTTTCAGCTTCTGTTCTTCATACGTCTTACTTCGCCGCACCGGTACTTCCCAGAACGAACTCTCGCGATGAGTTCATTACTCGACTAGATCATAGGCGTCATTTAGCATGTTTGAGAACAGCAGCTACAGAAGAACGCAAGGCCAATTATGACGCCACGCTTCGCGTTGTCTCCTTCAAAGGTAGGGATCAAGTTTTACTTTCTATTCCTCTTCGTGCCCCAAGACTGCGTGAGAAGTTCTTGTCACGCTACACTGGACCTTACACCATTGTAGTGCAGACTTCCCCGGTGAATTACCGTGTGACAACCAATGCTACCGTCACCGACCGTCATTGTCTTGGACCCGAGATCGCACACGTTTCCCGGCTCACGCCATTCTACTCTTGGTCTGCGGACTCTTAGCGCCAAAGTCGGGCCCTCCACGAGGGAAGGGGGAATATTGTATGCGCTGGTTAGGGCCACGACGCCAGAGGAGTATGCTTCCGGACAATCCCCCGCTAGCAGAAGGGTATACACCAGTGGACTCAAACTTGGAACGCTTGGTATTCCACGCGCAGTCATGCTTTATCATCGTCATCAGTGCACTGTCATCATCAACTCCTGTCTCTGTTGGTCTCTGGGGCTGGCTCCCTGTCACGCAGGATAAGGCTCGCCTTATAAAGGCGCCCTCCAAGACTCCTAGTGCCAGCCTTACACGATATGTATCTATGTATGTATATATATATATATATATATATATATATATATGTTTATATCAGGGTGTCGAATCGAACAAAATACCGGTTCGGTTACGGTTCGGGTTAGGGTGAAATAATTTCGTTCCCGTTCAGTTCCGGTTCAACAAAATCACGTACCGAACTGGTTCGATGAGTTGATTTATCAATGAAATTAGAAAAAAAAAACATTTACTAGTTTAAAACGACCGTCAAATCAAAACTCAAACTAACATTCAAAATGCTGCTGCTCCCCAAGGGCAGTGGCGCAATTGCAAAACACAAACTAACATTCAAAATGCTGCTGCTCCCCAAGGGCAGTGGCGCAATTGCAAAGGAAACTTTAAACAATTAGAAAATATTAGAAAAACACATGAAGTGGCGACGATTTATCACCTTCTTTATCGCTCAGACTTTATGTTGTCCTAGCAAATATTCATAAAGCCAACGCCAAGAGATATGACGGTGGGATATTCTGTCCTTTCCTTTTTTGTTGAAATCGCAATTGTCGCTATGCAATCGCCCATCACGCTAACCTTGAAGCCTTAAATTTAATCCTGCGTACTGGCGTGTTCAAATACCAGCGCTTAATATTAATAGCGCACATTTTTATATTTGTACCAAAACAGAAAAATCCTCAAAGAGGCACATAAATACTACCAATGAATTAGAATATTTGGTCACCCTGAATAATTTGTTAGCTGTCACCTTATCGAATGTGTTAGCCGCACTTTTGTTAAAAGTAAGCTTTAGTTAACGCTCAGTCACTGCATTATTGCTCTGACCACTGCAATTCCTTTTGCGATACCGAAAGTGTGCATTACAATCAGTATGTCATCGTACCGCCTGAACCCCTAGCATCGATCCGTGTGCTACATTCCGGAATCTTATAACAGATAATGCGGTTACAAAATGAAAGGGAAATTTGACACGTTGAGCATGAGGTTGGACTTTTTGTGTAGACGCTCTTTAATTCGTCCACAGCAGTACTCCCCTCCGGAACGAGTAGCAGTAGAAGCAATGTAGCGAGTTGGGAAAACGGCTTATCAAACGGCTTAGCCACTGAGCATTGATTGATTCTGAGGTTTAACGCGCCGACGCAACGCAGGCGATGAGGCGCGCCGTAGTGGAGGGCTCCGGATTAATTTTGACCACCTGAGGATCTTTATCGTGCGCTGAAATCTCGTACACACGAGCGTTTTTGCTTTTCGCCTCCATCAGAAAATTAGCCACTGAGCAGCTCCTGCGGTCACACTTGTCAAGTATTAATAACTTGCAGGTGTCGGACCTTTTAAACAAATTATGAAATGCAAAAAGTTTGCACACATCGGGTGTGAGCTTTCGCTGTTGCGCAGTGGAGCACTCCTGCAGCCTGATTGCTCCAATGAAGTCGCAGCTAGGGAAGGGCAAAGTCGTTTTATATCCCCTGCAAGCTGCCGAGAATGACATTTCGTTTGGTCAGCTTGCACTACGCTCGTGCCTCCAGCAGCAACAGACCAATGCTACATTGGCGCTCATTCATTTCCCCTGTTGTTACATAGAGCGTGATAGTGTTCAATTGTCTGGAGGGGAAAGTGCGCGAGCAAGTACGATGTTGATGGTACGTGAAAGACAAAAAGGCCTGAATTGCATTGACTGTGCAATATCAACAACACAGGGTCAAAACGTTTTGGCATGAACCGGTAACCGTTATTTCTTTTTCCGGTTCAGTTCCGGTTCAGGTTCAGCGTGCTCAAAAAATAATGGTTCGGGTTCGGGTTCAGTTCCGGAAAAAATACCGGTTCAGTTCCAGTTTTCGGTTCGGTTCGGTTCCGGTTCGACACCCTGATATATATATATATATAGACAGTATAAGGGTTGGCAGTCAATAAAACCTCGGAAAGCAAAGAGGGGAATGCGTTAGGTCATTGAAAGTAATGAAGAATTTTTTTTAGTCATTCCCCCTTTGCTTTCCGAGGTTTTCTTAACTGTCAACCCTTATTCTGTCTTATTTCACTGAGCCCCTCATTTCCCATTTCTGTTTCGCTATATATATATATATATATATATATATATATATATATATATATATATATATATATATATATATATATTTATATATATATATTGTACGGGATATAGTTGACCCTCCGGTAGTAGACCGAACGTCGTTTATTGGCAGGAGCAGGAGCAAGGCGGGCGCATGTACAAGAGTACAGACGACGGCCGAACTCGCGCGCCGAGCACCTTCTGCCAGTACTTTTTCTTCCACTGCTACCAGTGTGCCCGCATACCGTTTTGCATAGATGGGCAACGATCTCATGGCACTCTTTCTTGATGTGGCGCATGCCCCGATAAGCTCACGCCGTTACAAGAAATGCTGATTATCATTGCTTCAATTGCCCTCCATGAAAAGGAGCCAAGCTGGCGACTTAGGGTGAGGACGAGACCAGGGGGTCGTAGTAGGGCTTCACTCATTGAACGTGGACTGTTTCACGCCCACTGCGGCGAAGAGCAGATGAGAGGGTGACTGGTTCCGCAATGGAGTTCATAGCCGAATGCCGTCCCACCGAGCCCTTCCAATAGTTTGGAATGAACCTTTGGTCCCGTTCCCTACGTCACGAACAAGTGGATTGTAGTAGCGCCGTACTAAATCACGTGTTACGCAGAGACCGCCGCTCTTCGGAAGGGGGCTGCACCAGAAGTCGCGAAGTTCTTCATTAACCAAGTTGTGCTGCGGCATTGAGCCACTGACGTCCTAAACACGGACAGCCAAAAGGTCTTTACTGCGGAGCCTATGGAAGAAATCTTACGCTAGAACAACGCGGTTCACCGAAGAATGACGGCGTACCACCCCCAAACGAACGGACTAACCGGACGTCTGGACAAGGTGATAGCGAATATGCTGTATATGTACGTTGACAAGGAACGCAAGACGGGAAGAAGTCCGTCCGTACATCACGTTTCCGTGCAACACGGCCATCGAGGAAAAAACGCAGATGACACCGTTCGAGCTTGTCTTCTTCCAGGGTTCTTCCGCACGTAGAAGACGGCGACCCAAACCCGGACGTCCAAGGATACCTTCAGCGTGCGGAGGAGGCCCGCAAACTTGCTCCAGTTCGCACAAGGGGCCAGCAGCTGATGCATAACGGAAACTACAACCTCCAACGCCGAGTACGGCCCAGGGGATCATGTGTGGGTTTGGACTCCAATTCGCCGACGTGGACTCAGTGCGAAGCTCCTCCGACAGTATTGCGGACCCTACCGGATTCTAGAACGTGTTGGCCAACTTACCTACGAGGTGATCACCGATGGTGATTCCCGAACATGACGACGATGCGCGCGGCCAAAGCAGTCCCCCTGATTCGCCTGAAACCGTGCTACGGAAGATGACGGACTTTTTTAGATGCGACGCTGAGAGCATCTCTTGTCGGCGGCCCTGTCCTTCCTGCGTGCGTCCGTCGTCGGCGTCCACACTCTCCTCCGCTCGCCCCTTCTCCTCTTCGATAGCGAACACTCTCTCGCGAGGGGCATTGGATTGGATTCATTTCAATTGGCTTGGCTTGGATTGGATTTGGATTGAATTGGATTAAAGTGGATTGTGTTTCGTCATAGCCGCGGCAGACGCACTGGCGCCGGCGCGTGCCCAGGTGAGAGCGAACACTCTCGCTCAACATCTGCGGATGTGCGGCCCAGCGCGCTCTCACTCCGCCGGTGGGCGGCGCAGCGCGTGGTGCTGCGCATGTGCAGTACTCTCTCTCCGCGGTCTCCTCTCCTTCGGGCGCGCTGCACATATAACCGGTGTGCCGCTCTCCGGCGGCCTTTCGGTCGACGGTTGCTCTGCGTTGCGCTTGAACCCCCCTCAGCGTCGCATCACACCAGCGTTCCCGCGAGGGGAGGTGGGCGTAATTTTTATGTTTGCTCGGACCGTCTTTTATTTGAAGCATCGGGTCGACGCACTCTTAGAGGTGGGTAATGGCACGAACCATGCATTGGGTTCGTTTAGTGATGTTTTGTTTTTGCCGACAGTCAGCGCCGCGCCTTGTTATCTCTGTTTTCTCTTGGCCAAGTGAAGTGCATGCGCCATTCTTTATTTTATATGGCGCACGTTTTATCTGCTTTGATAGGGAGAGTCTTTCGAAATAACGTCACCAGCCTTGAATAATCTTGTTTGATCTACAGTGTTCGTCATGTAATTCGACGGTTCAAGAAACACTCGCGACAAGAGGTAAATCCTAGCAGAGCAGACGCCGTGGTTTTTGATCACCGAATCTCGCCTGCGCCCGTGACTTTGTTGAGTGCTGCTTCGCTGCACCTGCATTCTTTGAGTTGTTAGGGCTGCACGTGATCGCTACAATAAACGTGTTCGTCCTTCGAGACAACTGCGTCGTCGGTGAATACGTGGCAATATATATATATATATGTATATATATATATATATATATATATATATATATATATATATATATATATATATATATATATATATAAAAGATAAGAACAACTTCGCGGTTAACTTGTTTATTATAAATTAGTCCGACAGTTTCGGAAGTGGAACTTCCTTCCTCAGGGACAATCCCACAATGAACACCGAATCCTTATGCACACTGCATGCCAGGGAGAGTCTCTCCTCCCCTCCCTCATGAGGAGGGGAATACGCCAGAGAACGTAAAAAATCGGGTAACAACAGGGCACTTGCTGAGTGGAGAGGATTTAAATTAAAAAAAGAAAGAAAAAGAGGAAAGGCGGTGGTTTTAGTGAGAAAACGGCTCTGGTGGGGGAAGGGAGCGGGACCAAAGGTTTCTGTCGGCCCGCTGCGGCTGGGATGAAAGAGAACTGACAAACAAAATACAGACAACGCATGAGCACAGAAGGGAAGAGCGGGGCGGTGGTGTAGTAACTAAGGACGCGGTCTTGGCCCGGCATTTGTTTCGTGGGTTCACCTAGAACAGACCGTTAAACGGAGAATCATTGCTTTTACCAAGAAACCGGTGATAAGTCTACTTTGTTTGCCCTTTGAAGGGCCGCGACATGGCGACAGAGAAAGGCACTAGCGGCAACCAGCGGCGAGCCGCATAGCGGTCGGACCGCGCGGAAGACAGGGATCAAGTTACACAGGGGCGCGGCGAGTTCGGAGAAGGCGACGAGTACCCCGTCCGTCCTTGGCCGCAGCGTAAAGTAATGTAAAGGCACACATACGACGCGACAAGCGTGAAGTTCAATGGAGGGCCGATACAGAAAACCACTGAATTACGACACCGCTATGTCTCAACAGAACACGACAATCTCAAGGTACGGCCAGATTGGCACTGCCGTTCAACGTCACCTCCCTCTCTCTTCTTTCTCTTCTTAGTTGTCCCAATGTGGACAGCATTTATCGCGCAGCACGTGCAGTGCGGGGCTTAGGCGGCTTTTTTGGGCGGCGCTCACTCTCGGTATGCGCCCGTTGTCTGCTGAGCTAATGGCGGGTAGTCCTGAATGAATTTAAAAAAAAAAACTTTTATGCTAGGAGAAAGGGGGTGGAACAATGTGCATCCACTTCCTGTTGTCAATCAACGTCCGTGGTCCTCCGGAGGCACGACATGCTGCCAGCGCTCTCGTTGATACCATGAGTCAGCGTTTTGAACTTATAAATAAGGTACGATTCCTTCTGTTCGCGCTCCCGTTTAGTGTGAAAACCGGTCTCTAGCAGAGTGACTTTAATTTGGTCGAATGAATGTCCTGGGAGGCTGACATGTCGTGAAATGGGCAAGTTCGGTTGTGTTTTAGCGCGAGAACGGTGGTTGTTAAAGCGTTTACGGAAGGCGGTTTCTGTTTGTCCGATGTACTGCATGCCACAGATGTCACAGTGAAGCATGTAGACGACATTTTGGCTGTCACAGTTTAGATGCGCATTTATTTTGAATACGTAATCTGAGGAGCTGGCTTTAGCAGTAGTAGTGGTAGTCATGTGTGAACAAACCTTACAACGTGTTTTCTTGCATGGCTGGCATCCCCGTTGAGTGCCCTCAATGGCAGTCGTCTTGGCTCTGACTAACATATCTTTCAGGTTTTTTCCGCGGCGATAAACAACTCGGGGGGGCTTTTGGAAAATTGAAGATAGCCGGCTACTTTGTTGCAGTATATTAAAATGTCTCGAAAGAATGTTATTAAGTTTGGGCAACGCAGATGAGTGGGTGAGGACAAGATTTGTCTGGCTTCCTTCATTCCTGGGATTCCCTCCATGTAGAATTTCCTCGCGGTTTAGGTTACGAGCTCTGTTGATGGAGTCATCGACCACTGCTGCTGGGTACTTTTGACGAATGAGGGCATTTTTTAGTTGTTGGGAGTTGTGGTCAAAGTCGGCGTTGTCAGAGCAAATTCTGCGGTATCTGTGGGCCTGGGAATAGGGAATGCTCATCTTGCAATGTCGTGGATGGTCACTTTCAAAGTGCAGATACTGCTGGCGATCTGTGGGTTTTCTATATAGGGCTGTGATCGTGGTCGTGCCCTCTACCTGAACGCCGGCACAGCGGGAACGTCAGCGGGCTCCCCCTTCTCCGGAGGTCTCTCCCACCACAGCTGTGACCCCGAAGACTTCGCCACGCCGGCCCAACGGGACACGCCAGACCCCCCCTGAGACGACTGACGCGGGGGTTCGCAACGACTGACTCCGCCCAAGTAAAGGTACGGCCCGAGCGACACGACCCTGGTCACGCGCCTTCCTCTCTCTTCGCAAAAGCATAGATAAGCGAGTGCGCTACAACTTGCACAGTGCTACTTTAAAATCATATGCAACAGCACGTAAAATACCTAAAGGACTGCGGCTAAGGCTGACACCGGCAATGACCGATCTTAATGCAGATGAAATGGCGCGGTGGAACAATATTCTTGAGGACGCATCCTTGCAGCTAATGCAGGTAATAATAGGACACGGAGAAAGAAAGACATTAGAATTAGAGAAGTTGGAAACTTCCCTTCGGAGCAGCCCGGAGATATCCGAAATGGAAAGAATGGAACTCAAGAGATACGAATCTCAAAAAGAAGGAGGTGTGATGAACCAAAAATTTAAAAAGATGCGGAGAGACAATTTCCCCATTCCAGATCACTCCTTTAGGGAGCAGGGAGTTGGATGCTCAGGAAGCCAAACCAGAACTGAGAATTCTTCCATTCCGGATAATCCAGCTGCTGTACCCTTGGGTGAGGAGAAAAGCGTATGTCCTGTGAGTCAAACCCCATCTGAAAGTTCGGCGCATCCAGAATCCAACGTTGTCAACCTATCGGACGTACCGCTCATAGAATCTGAACTTAAACTGCTGTCAAAAGGTCTCACATTCTGTCCCTCTACGGGTAAATTTAATGAATTTCAGCTGTACCAGGACTTAGACAATTTTGCGAGGAACTTACGCCTTCGTGAATACTTCTACGACCGGGAAATGAACCCAGACAAAAAAATTCCGGGAGCATCAGACAAATGTTGGACACCGAGCGATGGTCGGGACAAACATCTCGATATGTACATTTCGGCCGTTCAAAAAGACGTGTTGAATGCATTAAAGAAAACAAACCCTGTCCGCAACAACCTATCAACTGATGAGCGCAAGGCCCTTTTCTACCTCCGCCAACGGGATGACATTGTTATAAAGCCGGCGGACAAGGGCGGAGCAATAGTCGTAATTAACAAAACCGACTACATTAGGGAAGGACTCCGACAACTGAGTGATGAGAATTTTTATGAGGAACTTCCTGCGGACCCAACACAGCAGTTCGTATCGAAAATCACCCTTGAACTCACAAGGCTTCTTGAAAATGGCGATATAACTAAAGACATGTTTAAAGCAATGACGCCCACCCAATGAGCACCGGGACGCTTTTACCTACTCCCTAAAATTCACAAACCTGGCAATCCAGGCCGCCCTATTGTATCTTGCAATAGCACTCCAACAGAATCAATTTCCAGCTTTCTTGATTTTATTTTGAAAAACGCAGTTCCCAAAATTCCGGCCTATATCAAGGACACAAACCATTTTTTGAGAGAGATGTCTGGACTGGTAATCCCCCCTGGCAGCTTCCTGGTTACAATGGATGTATCATCGCTTTACACCAATATCCCCCATTCAGACGGCATCAGGTATACCGTGGAGGCATGTCAAAACGCTGATATGGCACTAGAGATTAATGAGCACGCCCTTACTACCCTACTTGACCTGGTGCTTCGTTACAATTATTTCCAATTCGAAAACAAACATTACCTTCAAATTAGCGGCACAGCTATGGGCACAAAAATGGCACCTAATTACGTGAACTTGTTCATGGCGACACTCGAGGGACCCTTCTTGGAAGCTCAACCCGTTCGCCCGCTCATATACAAGTGATTCCTGGATGACATCTTTTTTGTCTGGCCGCATGACGAGGCAAGCTTGCATAAGTTTATTTCGGATTTCAACTTGGTCCACCCTTCTATATCTTTTACGCATAATATCTCAAGGACATCGGTGAACTTTCTCGACGTCACCATTCAGGTAGAGGGCACGACCACGATCACAGCCCTATATAGAAAACCCACAGATCGCCAGCAGTATCTGCACTTTGAAAGTGACCATCCACGACATTGCAAGATGAGCATTCCCTATTCCCAGGCCCACAGATACCGCAGAATTTGCTCTGACAACGCCGACTTTGACCACAACTCCCAACAACTAAAAAATGCCCTCATTCGTCAAAAGTACCCAGCAGCAGTGGTCGATGACTCCATCAACAGAGCTCGTAACCTAAACCGCGAGGAAATTCTTCATGGAGGGATACCCAGGAATGAAGGAAGCCAGACAAATCTTGTCCTCACCCACTCATCTGCGTTGCCCAAACTTAATAACATTCTTTCGAGACATTTTAATATACTGCAACAAAGTAGCCGGCAATCTTCAATTTTCCAAAAGCCCCCCCGAGTGGTTTTTAGCCGCGGAAAAAACCTGAAAGATATGTTAGTCAGAGCCAAGACGACTGCCATTGAGGGCACTCAACGGGGATGCCAGCCATGCAAGAAAACACGTTGTAAGGTTTGTTCACACATGACTACCACCACTACTGCTAAAGCCAGCTCCTCAGATTACGTATTCAAAATAAATGCGCATCTAAACTGTGACAGCCAAAATGTCGTCTACATGCTTCACTGTGACATCTGTGGCATGCAGTACATCGGACAAACAGAAACCGCCTTCCGTAAACGCTTTAACAACCACCGTTCTCACGCTAAAACACAACCGAACTTGCCCATTTCACGACATGTCAGCCTCCCAGGACATTCATTCGACCAAATTAAAGTCACTCTGCTAGAGACCGGTTTTCCCACTAAACGGGAGCGCGAACAGAAGGAATCGTACCTTATTTATAAGTTCAAAACGCTGACTCATGGTATCAGCGAGAGCGCTGGCAGCATGTCGTGCCTCCGGAGGACCACGGACGTTGATTGACAACAGGAAGTGGATGCACATTGTTCCACCCCCTTTCTCCTAGCATAAAAATTTTTTTTTGAATTCATTCAGGACCACCCGCCATTAGCTCAGCAGACAACGGGCGCATACCGAGAGGGAGCGCCGCCCAAAAAAGCCGCCTAAGCCCCGCACTGCACGTGCTGCACGATAAATGCTGCCCACATTGGGACAACTAAGAAGAGTAAGAAGAGAGAGGGAGGTGACGTTGAACGGCAGTGCCAATCTGGCCGTACCTTGAGATTGTCGTGTTCTGTTGAGACATAGCGGTGTCGTAATTCACTGGTTTTCTGTGTCGGCCCTCCATTGAACTTCACGCTTGTCGCGTCGTATGTGTGCCTTTACATTACTCTACGCTGCGGCCAAGGACGGACGGGGTACTCGTCGCCTTCTCCGAACTCGCCGCGCCCCTGTGTAACTTGATCCCTGTCTTCCGCGCGGTCCGACCGCTATGCGGCTCGCCGCTGGTTGCCGCTAGTGCCTTTCTCTGTCGCCATGTCGCGGCCCTTCAAAGGGCAAACAAAGTAGACTTATCACCGGTTTCTTGGTAAAAGCAATGATTCTCCGTTTAACGGTCTGTTCTAGATGAACCCACGAAACAAATGCCGGGACAAGACCGCGTCCTTAGTTACTACACCACCGCCCCGCTCTTCCCATCTGTGCTCATGCGTTGTCTGTATTTTGTTTGTCAGTTCTCTTTCATCCCAGCCGCAGCGGGCCGACAGAAACCTTTGGTCCCGCTCCCTTCCCCCACCAGAGCCGTTTTCTCACTAAAACCACCGCCTTTCCTCTTTTTCTTTCTTTTTTTAATTTAAATCCTCTCCACTCAGCAAGTGCCCTGTTGTTACCCGATTTTTTACGTTCTCTGGCGTATTCCCCTCCTCATGAGGGAGAGGAGGAGAGACTCTCCCTCGCATGCAGTGTGCATAAGGATTCGGTGTTCATTGTGGGATTGTCCCTGAGGAAGGAAGTTCCACTTCCGAAACTGTCGGACTAATTTATAATAAACAAGTTAACCGCAAAGTTGTTCTTATCTTTTACCTGACCGTTTCTTCTGGCCCGTTGCAAAACTCATCGAAATCCCAATATATACATATATATATATAACAGTGCAGGGCTTGGCAGCTGAATACTATATTAAATTAGAGTCACCACGAAAAACATAACAATATTTAATACGACGTTTCGACTGGGAACCAGCCTTTTTCAAGTGAAGTACATAGGTCGAATACAGGGTATATGTAGGCTCGCAAGGAGCGCTGTGAGCACGTGGAAATATTATTTCAAAAGTGTACAAAAAGGAAGTACAGCAAGAAACAAGTGGAAAGAAACGTACTGCACGACTAGGCGCGCAGGTAATCCATCTCAATATACAACGCGGCGAAAAGCAAAAGCGAGACACTAAGGAAGCGTGTTTCCTTCAGCCACCGCCCACCCACGCACAGCAATATTAACAAAAGTAAACAAATAAGGAAGGGGTACTGGGCATCTTACTCCAAAGGAGCGGAAACTATCTGCCGCATAAGGCGGAAGCATAGAATCGACAATTAGTCATCCAGACACTGGGGAACGCAAAATGGCAGAAGGCGACGTCGAATTCCAAGAATGCAGGCGGGAGGATTAGCGAGGGGGCCGCGTCCTCAAAGGAAAGTGCCGCCGCTTCAGGAGGAGACCAGATAATGGCCACAAATGGCTTATCCGCGGCCCGCGTCCCGTGCACAAGGCGGACAAAGACGACTCCTCGAAGGGCGCGCACGCGGACAGAGCTGTGCGTCAGCCACCCAAGAAGAGCGCAGGCTGTGCGAGGATTTTGAGAAATGACACACAAGGCAGGAAATAAAGAAAGAAACAGCACACAGAAAAAAGCACTTGAACGAGCCCCCGGCTCATGACATGAAATGGATAGATACAACAAATTGTCAGCTTACATTTGATATTTTTGCAAGTAACAAGGGTTTGCACATTATGAAATAAGTAAAAGAAAGATGTGACGCACGTACGAGAACAAATCTCCAGTGATCTAGGGAAAAAAAGAAAAAGACACTTCGTAGCTAGTCATCAATGGCAGTATAAATTCGCACACAGCATTCTTTAAACAAACTGACAAACGAAAGAATACAAAGAATACACGTGTACAAATCGTAGAACATGGGGAACCATAGCAGTGAACAAAAATAGCTTACAAAATGACATTTCGGGCAAAATAGCAATGAAGCATACGGAGAAAATAAGTTATTCACACCACTAGACCGAATAGTGCTTGGAAAGTGTAATGATGGGATACAGCAAGATTTCGTGCAGGAGAAGCATTAAAGCATACGGAAAAGTAACCTGCTGACAACGATGAACTATCCAACGGTTGAGAAGAGGGTAACGTGCGATACGTGCCGCTACAAGGTCTAGGTTTGAAGGCACGACAGCCTTCCCTGAGACTCATTGATACCTCTTGTGAGAGTGTTATATTTGCGGATCAGATAAGATTCGCGGGCTTCCCTGTCGAAATGGGTTTTAACTCCTGATTGGAGCACTGTGGCCTTAAATTGATCGAACGGGTGTTTCAAAGAGTTGATATGTTTGGAAAGGGGGAGATAAGGTTTTGTTTTTGCATCGGAACTGTGATTATTGATTCGAGTTCTAAAAGAATTTCAAGTCTGCCCAATATATTGTGCACCACAATCACCACATTCTGGGAGGTAAACTATATTTGCAGTGTCACAATTAAAATTGCCCCTGATCTGCATGGAAAAGTCAGATTCCTTGCTCTGAGCCCTTGTTGTTGGTGTCATCATTAGACACAATTTGCACCGGGGTTTTCCACAAAGTGTGGAACCCGTGAAACTAGTTTCTCTTGATCGAGATGATGTTACAATGTCTTTGATGTTTCTTGCCCGGCGATACACCACGCGTGGTGGGTCTGGAATGACGTGCTTCATTCTTTCACTCTGGAGCAAGATGTTGTGGTGTCTTCTTATAATTTCATTGACGTTTGGGCCAGATGCCGAATATGTCAGAATCAGATTGGTTTGTGACCTCGAAGTGGAGGTTTTATTGCCACTAATAAGGCTAGAACGCTCCTGTTCTGATGCCTTCCTGATTGAATCTTCAATGAGTGGTAGGGGGTATTTTTGTCGTGCGAGGTCAATGCGGAGCTGATCACAATTAGAAGCGAAGTCATTTTGGTTAGAGCAAATTCTGCGGAAGCGTAGGGCTTGGCTGTATGGAATGGCCGTTTTGCAGTGTCTCACATGGCTGCTTTGAAAGTTCAAGTATGGTTGTCGGTCGGTGCGTTTTCTGTACACAGAAGTATCCAGTCTGTGTCCGTTAGTTGTTATCTGCAGGTCAAGGAAATTTATTGTAGAAGTTGAATACTCATGTGAGAATGAGATATCACTGTGAGCACTGTTTAAATCGGATATGAATTGTTTCAGGGCTTCCTCACCATGAGACCAAACCAAGAAAATGTCGTCGATGTACCGCTTGTAAAACAGTAGTTTTAAAGGGAAGTTCTCCAAGAACTGTGTCTCAAGGTTTCCCATGAATATGTTTGCATAATTTCGGACTATTTTTGTCCCCATAGATGTGCCACTTATTTGGACGTAGTGCTGGTTATTGAATTCAAAATTGTTTAATTCAAGTAATAAAGCTAACAGTTTGGCAAAAGTATTGCTGTCAATAGGTTTGTCCTCTTGTGAATTTTTGTAGGCTCTAATGACGGATTCTATTCCACCGGCGTGAGGTATGTTTGTATACAAAGAGGCTACATCTAATGTTACAAGGAAGGCGTCATCCGGTATCGTGAGGTCTTTTATTTCACTTAGAAAATGATTAGTATCCTTTATGTACGAATTGAATGTGGGCGGAATTTTCTTTATAATGTTGTCGACATAGCTAGAAATGTTGTCGGTCATGGTTCCTATGCCAGAGACTATGGGCCTACCCAGATTGTTGAATTTGTGAATTTTTGTGAATTCACAAATTCAACAATCCGGGCAGGCCCATAGTCTCTGGCATAGGAACCGTGACCGAGAACATTTCTAGCTATGTCGCCAACATTATAAGGGAAATTCCACCCACATTCAATTCGTACATAAAGGATACTACTCATTTTCTAAGTGAAATAAAAGACCTCATGATACCGGATGACTCCTTCCTTGTAACATTAGATGTAGCCTCTTTGTATACAAACATACCTCACGCCGGTGGAATAGAATCCGTCATTAGAGCCTACGAAAATTCACAAGAGGACAAACCTATTGTCAGCAACACTTTGGCCAAACTGTTAACTTTAATACTTGAATTAAACAATTTTGAATTCAATAACCAACACTACGTCCAAATAAGTGGCACATCTATGGGGACAAACATAGGCCCAAATTATGCAAACATATTCATGGGAACCCTTGAGACACAGTTTTTGGAGATCTTCCCTTTAAAACCACTGTTTTACAAGCGGTACATCGACGACATTTTCTTGGTTTGGTCTCATGGTGAGGAAGCCCTGAAACAATTTATATCCGATTTCAACAGTGCTCACAGTCATATCTCATTCTCACATGAGTATTCAACTTCTACAATAAATTTCCTTGACGTGCAGATAACAACTAACGGACACAGACTGGATACTTCTGTGTACAGAAAACCCACCGACCGACACCAATACTTGAACTTTCAAAGCAGCCATGTGAGATACTGCAAAACGGCCATTCCATACAGCCAAGCCCTACGCTTCCGCAGAATTTGCTCTAACCAAAATGACTTCGCTTCTAAATGTGATCAGCTCCGCATTGACCTCGCGCGACAAAAATACCCACTACCACTCATTGAAGATTCAATCAGGAAGGCATCAGAACAGGAGCGTTCTAGCCTTATTAGTGGACATAAAACCTCCACTTCGAGGTCACAAACCAATCTGATTCTGACATATTCGGCATCTGGCCCAAACGTCAATGAAATTTTAAGAAGACACCACAAAATCTTGCTCCAGAGTGAAAGAATGAAGCACGTCATTCCAGACCCACCACGCGTGGTGTATCGCCGGGCAAGAAACATCAAAGACATTTTAACATCATCTCAATCAAGAGAAAGTAGTTTCACAGGTTCCACACCATGTGGAAAACCCCGGTGCAAATTGTGTCTAAGGATGACACCAACAACAAGCGCTCAGAGCAGGGAATCTGACTTTTCCATGCAGATCAGGGGCAATTTTAATTGTGACACTGCAAATATAGTTTACCTCCTAGAATGTGGTGATTGTGGTGCGCAATATATTTGACGGACTGAAAATTCTTTTAGAACTCGCACCAATAATCACAGATCCGATGCAAAAACAAAACCTTATCTCCCCCTTATCAAACATATCAACTCTTTGAAACACCCGTTCGATCAATTTAAGGCCACAGTGCTCCAATCAGGATTTAAAACCCATTTCGACAGAAAAGCCTGCGAATCTTATCTGATCCACAAATAAAACACTCTCACAAGAGGTATCAATGAGTCTCAAGGAAGGCTGTCGTGCCTTCAAACCTAGACCTTGTAGCAGCACGTATCGCACGTTACCACTTCTCAACCGTTGGATAGTTCATCGTTGTCAGCAGGTTACTTTCCCGTATGCTTTAATGCTTCTCCTGCACAAAATCTTGCTGTATCCCATCATTACACTTTCCAAGCACTATTCGGTCTAGTGTAGTGAATAACTTATTTTCTCCGTATGCTTCATTGCTCTTTTGCCCAAAATGTCATTTCGTAAGCTATTTTTGTTCACTGCTATGGTTCCCCATGTTCTACGATTTGTACACGTGTATTCTTTGTATTCTTTCGTTTGTCAGTTTTTTTAAAGAATGCTGTGTGCGAATTTATACTGCCATTGATGACTAGCTACGAAGTGTCTTTTTCTTTTTTTTCCCTAGATCATTGGAGATTTGTTCTCGTACGTGCGTCATATCTTTCTTTTACTTTTTTCATAATGTGCAAACCCTTGTTACTTGCAAAAATATCAAAAGTAAGCTGACAATTTGTTGTATCTATCCATTTCATGTCATGAGCCGGGGGCTCGTTCAAGTGCTTTTTTCTGTGTGGTGTTTCTTTATTTCCTGCCTTGTGTGTCATTTCTCAAAATCCTCGCACAGCCTGCTCTCTTCTTGGGTGGCTGACGCACAGCTCTGTCCGCGTCGGCGCCCTTCGAGGAGTCGTCATTGTCCGCCTTGTGCACGGGATGCGGGCCGCGGATAAGCCATTTGTGGCTATTATCTGGTCTCCTCCCGAAGCGGCGGCACTTTCCTTTGAGGACGCGGCCCCCTCGCTAATCCTCCCGCCTGCATTCTTGGAATTCGACGTCGCCTTCTGCCATTTTGCGTTCCCCAGTGTCTGGATGACTATTTTTCGATTCTACGCTTCCGCCTTATGCGGCAGATAGTTTACGCTCCTTTGGAGTAAGATGCCCAGTACCCCTTCCTTATTTGTTTACTTTTGTTAATATTGCTGTGCGTGGGTGGGCGGTGGCTGAAGGAAACACGCTTCCTTAGTGTCTCGCTTTTGCTTTTCGCCGCGTTGTATATTGAGATGGATTACCTGCGCGCCTAGTCGTGCAGTACGTTTCTTTCAACTTGTTTCTTGCAGTACTTCCTTCTTGTACACTTTTGAAATAATATGTCCACGTGCTCACAGCGCTCCTTGCGAGCCTACATATACCTGTATTCGACCTATGTACTTCACTTGAAAAAGGCTGGTTCCCAGCCGAAACGTCGTATTAAATATTGTTATGTTTTTCGTGGTGACTCTAATTTATTATATATATATATATATATATATATATATATATATATATATATATATATATATATATATATATATATATATATATATATATATATATACATATATATATATACATCCAGAGAAAGAAAACTCCAAAAGTGCAGAAATAGTATTAGTAAAGAGTCGGATTCACAGCAAGAACAATAACTAACAAGGTTTACTCACGTAGCGGCAATGGGACTTGCCTTCATGAGAGTACAGTTACATGATTTTGCTGTCACAAACATTTGGAACACATTTCTTATATAGCTCTACAGAAAACTGTTAGAAGGAGCGGAAGGTGTTTCGGAAACGGAGCGTATGCATGCAGTCCGGCTACGCTTATGTCGCAACAACAAAAAGAAAGAAAAAAAAGAAAGGAGAGAGACAGCAAGAGAGAAAAGGGTCGTGTTAACAAAGCAGCGTTCAAGCCTGCACCATGACGAGGTAACGTACGCAGCGTGGGCTGCGGGTTCAGACAGTGAGGAAAACGGAATAATCGCGGTTTTAAAAGTAAGGCAAGAGTATACAGTAAAGTATTGAGTGGTTGAGGAGACTGGTTGCGGCGGAAGCGAAGATGGATGTGCCCCCTCGGATGGAGAGAATAGATACAGGACGCAAAAGACCATTGCACAGAAGCTAGCAACTGAACAGGAAATAGGTAGGGTCTGAAGATCACAAAGGCTAAACATTCCTAAGTGGTGGTGGGAACGCGACCTCCTTCCCAAGGACAAATGGTATTGTTGAGCCGCATTAGGCTAATAACTCTGCTGTATTTGGAGAGTTTCAGCGAATTCTGATGGTAAACTCAAGGGCACGAATAATGAACATTGTTATAAAAATTTTGAGGCCGCCAATTTTAATCAGGAGATAAGCACGTTAGTTTTCAATACCTTTCTTTAATCCCAAGTGTGGCTGACCCAAATTTATAAATGAGATAAGATTCCCGAACCTTGCGGTCGTGGTGTGTTTTGAAGGCGGATTCTAAAATCGTTGCTTTAAGATGTTCAAATGCATGCAAGAGACTGTACACATCTTGACAGGGGCAAATAAGCGCAGTTTTTTGCATGAGAGCGGTGACTATTGAACAGAAGGGCGTTTCAGTTTGGCTGATATATTGTTGCCTACATAGAGTGCACTCTAGAAGGTATACGACATTAACGGAGTCACAGTTAAAGTTACCTTTTATATTTACAGAGTACTCTGAAGGCGTGCTGGTGGCGCGCTGTGTAGTGGTCACGTGTGGGCATACTTTACATCGGGTTTTACTACAGGGCATGCAGCCAGTATTTCCCGGTCGGTTGATAGGAGAGTTGGTCAGAAAGTCGCCTAAATTCTTATTAAGCAGGTAGACAACGCGTGGTGGTTCGGGGAATATGCTTTTTAAGCGGTCAGTTTGCATTAGGATATTGTGATGTTTTTTTAGTACGGTTGCACTCTTGGAGCGGAGGATGAGTGGGTTTAAACAAAGTTGGTTTGCGGGACACCGTCCGGGGCTTTTTTCTTACCGATTTCGTTACGGTCTAATTGGTTGGCGCGCACAATAGACCCTTTGCAAAAAGGCGGACAACACTGAGAATTCAGCGGTGGTAACACTGGTGGTGAACGCGACGACGCCATTAGAAAGGAAGCAGGTCGTAGCAACGCCGTTGCGGTTGCACGTTTTCGCCCACGGCTTCACGAGTCTGTTGCCCCACGACGCGTATGCAATTGCGTGGACGGTGGACGGTAGCTACTCCATAGAAACTCTGTGCTCGCAGCCTTTTCGCTTCCTTTCTAATGGCGGCGCAGCGGGTGCACAGTGTTGCCAGAGTGGCTTGCTGCTTTTCCGCCAACGATTTGGCCATTTTGCAAAGGGTCTATAGCGTCGTCGATAACTTGTTCTTGGTATTTTTATTGAGGAGTGCGGTCTTGAGTTGTCGACAGTTTGGGTCAAAGTCGGCTTGGTTTGGACAAATTCTCCTAAATCGGTGGGCTTGGATGTAAGGTATGGCTGTCTTGCAGTGTCTGACGTGGCTACTTTGGAAGTACAAATACTGCCGCGTGTCTGGCGGTTTTCTATCGAGTTTAGTTTAAAGCCGACCTTGGGAGGTAGGAACGGTGACGTCCAGAAAGTTTAAATTGTGTTCCGAATAGGAATGCGCAAGGGAAATACTAGGTTGGGCTAGGGTAATGCCGCAATGAAGGTTAGGAGCTCCGCGTAATCCGGTTGATAGATCATGAATATGTCATCAATATACATTTCATAGTACAGTCGCTTTAAATTTTGGGTACCAAGATAGTTTGATTTGACGGGAACCATAAAGATATTGCCGTAGTTGGGTCCGATTCGAGTTCCCATTGACGTTCCGCTGACTTGCACGTAATGAACTCCGTCGAACTCAAAATTGTTAGGTTCAAGAATAAGCTTAAGGAATGTTTGGAGAGCAGAAGAATCGATAGGTTTGTGGCGCGATAACTGGTCATACGCAAGCGATAGAGCGGCGATGCCATCTTCACGGGGGATGTTAGTATACAGTGACGCAACATCGAGGGTGCCTTGAAGGCAGTTATCAGGAATTTCAATTTTTGAGATGTATAAAATTTTTGAGATGCATACTCACCATTTCCCAATTATCTTCCGCTCCTTCTCACAGTATTCTGGAAAGCTATATAAAAAATGTGTTTAAAATGTTTGTGACCGCAAAATCATGTAATTGTACTCTGATGAAGACAAGTCCCGTTGCCGCTACGTAAGTAAACCTTGTTTGTTCTCCGCACGGGGCACCTTGAGTAATCTTGGTTACGGTGAGTGGCGACACCCCACGTACCCCGAGCCCCCATACTTAAGCTGTCACCTGCCGTGGCTAGAAGTTGAAAGGTGAAGGGTTAGAAGCCGTGAACGGTGCCCGTCGGAGCCTTGGTCAAGCTCCGGCCGATGGGCTCCCTGCCTGTCTACCAGGCAGGGAGCTCCGGGACCTCTTTGACTACCAGGGTAAGATCAAAGGAGAAAGTACCCCCGTCTCCCTGCTTTCCAATGTTTCATATGGAATTTTCCAAACCCCCCCCCAGACGTGATCGGCCCCCGAAAAGGGGCCACACCGAAATTTCCTTTCCACCACTTCCTGACTTGACTTCTCCGAAACCGAACAACTATCCTCGCTTCATCGTGATAGAATCTGTAGACCAATCAAAACCTCTTGCTTCACAGTCGGTATTTCTCATTTCAAAGTTTCTTGACGGTATTGTTGGAGGGTCGTATAAGGCCAAAAAACATCGAACCGGTGAAATTCTTGTCGAGGTCAGTGGCCAGGATCAAGCCAAAAAACGTCTTGCTCAAACCAGCATCGTTGATCTGCCAATCCGAGTCACGCCCCACCGCAGCCTAAACAGCTCCCAGGGCGTGATTTCCGACTATGACCTACTGAATAAAACTGAAGCCGGCTTGCTGGAGGGCCTTCGTGGCCAGGGCGTAACAGCGGTCAGGCGAATAACTATACGAAGAGATGATAAACACATACCAACAAAGCACCTCATCCTAACCTTTGACAGGTCGAGCCTTCCGGAATACATCAATGCAGGTTTCGTGTGATGTCCAGTCCGGCCCCACATCCCGAACCCGCGGCGCTATTTCAAGTGCCAACAGTTCGGGCACGGCACGAACTCCTGTCGCGGCCGACTTACCTGCGCGAAATGCGCCCAGCACGACCACGCGTCCGAAAATTGTAACGTGCAACAGTCTCTTTGCATAAACTGGCAGGGTCCACAAGCGACCTACTCCAGGAAATGTGAAAAATTTCAACTTGAAAAGAAAATCATAAACATCAATGTAACCGAAAACATCACCTTCTCAGAGGTGCGGAAGAGGTTTGCCTCCTTCCCTGTGGGCAGGTACGCCGACGCAGCTCGCCGGGGGGCGGAGCGGCGTCTTGTTTCGGCGGGGACCCAGTACCGAGAATCGGAAATGGTCCCGTCCCCGCCCCCCCCCCTTGGTTGCGGCTTGCAGCGCAACCCGCCTCCGCACCGCTCGCTGGGCCAGCAGCGGATGTGGTGGCATCCACGTCCGGTGGGATTGATGCTGCATCCTCCACGTCCGCTCCACCGTCCCAAACCACACGCGAGGGCACGGAGATGGAGACGAAGGCAGTCGCAGCGACCCCCTTCCCCGCCTCACTGCCTGTGCCATCTGTGGTGCTCCACACGCCTTCGGCACTGGCAGCGCAGGCAAAGAACACCCGAAAGGGTACCACGTCAAGGGGGCCCAGTCCGCTGGGCACCCCCTTGCCATCAGATGACGACATGGACGTCGAGCCCTTCCGGCTTTCATCGCAGCGGAAGGAACGGGCTGCGACGTCCAGGTCAGTAGAGAAGGCCAGAAAGCCCCTCCTAAGAGTCCAAGCCCCCCCAAGACCCTACATAAATAATCACACTCCAGTAGCTCTAACACATTAAAATGGGAAGAGAAAACATAGTTCAATGGAACTGCAGAGGCCTTCTGAATATTCTTGACGACGTGCATGAGATTCTGCATGCCAACCAGCCAAGTTTAATGCGTGTCCAAGAAACAAATCTGAATTCCAAACACACAAATTTCTTGAATAGTTACCTGGTATACAGGAAAGATAGGGATGGCTGCACACACTCTTCTGGCAGTGTGGCCATAATCACCCGCAAATCCTTAGCCTGCCACCCTGTCACCTTGAACACCGTCCTTGAGGCTGTATCCGTCCGCACAATAATTTTTAATAGGCTGATAACGGTATGCTCCATCTACATCTCTCCTGATCTTGCACTTCTGAGCTCTGACTTTGAGGCGCTGGTCGACCAGCTTCCTGAACCGTACATCTTAACAGGCGACTTCAATGCACACAATTCTCTTTGGGGCTCTTCTCGCACGGATGCCCGAGGTCGCCTGATAGAGACGTTTTTACATCCTCTGGAACATGCCTTTTCAACAAGAAACAGCCTATATACCATAACATAGGACACAATACATTCTCAAATCTTGATTCGGCTATTGGTTCGGCAATTCTCTTTCCATGTCTTGAGTGGGGAGTGCGCACTGACTCATATGGCAGTGACCACTTCCCCACTTCACTAACATATATAGGTAAAGGCCCAAGCAGTTCATCTTCCCATAATAGCTTCAATGAAGCACGAGCTAACTGGAACACATTTACAGAGACATCGAAACTACACCACACATCCATAGGACACGTGCACGTTGAAGAAGCTACCGAACTCCTCACGGCGCACATCTTCGACGCCGCCGAAAAGTCCAGTCCCCACACCTCTGGTGCCCCGTGCAACCAGAGGAGGCCATGGTGGAATGAGGACTGCAAGCGGGCGCGAAAGGCCCAGAACAAAGCGTGGGGTATCCTTCGTCGGTACTCCACGTCGGGTAACCCTATTTTGTTCAAACGGGCCAAGGCGTTCGGAAAACGTGTGCGCCGTGAGGCAAAACGAGAGAGTTGGCACACCTTCTTGACATCCATTGATTCATACATGGACACACACAAAGTCTGGACACGTACACGTAAGCTCAAAGGACAACAGACACCCAGCCTGCCCCTTATTAGCACAACAGGGGACACACTTGAAGACCAGGCTAACACACTTGCACAACACTTCGAACACGTGTCCAGTTCAGCACACTACACAAGCACTTTCATGAAACACAAAACATCTGCAGAAAAAAAGCCCTACAAGACAAAGACAAATAAAATACTTCTTACAACTCTGAATTCACTCTCTGTGAGTTGAGGGTTGCCCTGAGCACGTGCGAACCTTCAGCCCCAGGCGCAGATAAGATTACATACACCATGATACAACACCTACACCCGAACACTCTTGAAACACTCTTACACCTATACAATAAAATATGGCTTTCGGGGCACGTTCCACGCTCTTGGAGGGAAGCCATAGTAGTTGCTTTCCTAAAGTAATGAAAGGACCCTTCTTCTCCTGCCAGTTATCGTCCCATTGCCCTGACAAGCTGCCTGTGTAAGCTCCTCGAGAAGATGATAAACAGGCGACTTGTGTACTTCTTAGAGTACAGTGGTCTTCTCGAGAGCTGCCAGGCAGGCTGCAGGGCGGGGCGATCTACCAGCGATCAACTCGTTGCATTAGAGGCTTATATCAAAGATGCTTTCCTCCACAAGCAGTACTGTATGACAGTCTTCTTTGATATGGAAAAGGCGTACGATACTGCTTGGCGGTACAGCATCCTCAGCGATTTGAAGTCCTTTGGCATGTCGGGTAACAAGATGAACACGCTTGCCAGTTACCTGTCTGAAAGAACGTTTCGCGTGCGAGTTGGAACTTCACTTTCTAGGGTTTATGTGCAGGAAAACGATGTGCCGCAAGGTGGAGTTTTAAGTTGCACTTTGTTTATTGTGAAAATGAATTCTCTTCCGAAGGCATTGCCACCGTCGATTTCATGATCAATTTATGTAGACGACGTACAAGTATCTTTTAAGTCTTGTAACTTGTCTGTCTGCGAGCGGCAAGTCCAGCTTAGTGTGAACAAGCTTGCCGGCGGGGCAGATAGCAACGGTTTTAAATTTATTCCAGGGAAGTGCACTTGTGTTTTGTTTTCCAAGAGGCGTGGCATTCGGCCGGATCCAGAAAATAAACTCCACGGTGTCTCTATTCCTGTAAAAAAGGAACACAAGTTCTTAGGTATTATCTTTGACGAAAAGCTCACATTCATCGCACATATAAAACAACTAAAACATAAATGCCTAAAAACAGTGAATATCATGAAGGTTGTGTCGCACATCTATTTTGGTGCTGACAAACAACTTCTTTTACGTGTTTTTACCAGCTTGATATGTTCACAATTGAACTATGGTAGTGTTGTTTATGGGTCAGCAAGTAAAACGTCCATCAAAAGGCTGGACCCACTGCTCCATCTTGGGCTCCGCCTGGCGTGTGGCGCCTTCCGCACAAGCCCGGTAGAAAGCCTCTATGTGGAGTGCAACAAATGGAACCTACAACGTCAGCGAGCATACACAGATCTCCTTTATGTCTTTAAACTTTCATCCATGCCCTACCTTCCTTTTAAATAAGTTTTCCATGATACATCCATGACTGAACTCCTTTTTAATCGGCCATCGTTCTCTGCGCCCTTCTCTTACAGAGTTAGAGAGGAAGCGTCAGAGCTTTCTGTCTCCTTTTTAGACACCATCCAAAGTTCACTAACAGATTTTATAGCACCATGGCATCTCCGCCCTGTATCATGCGACACATCTTTCACACATGTAGATAAAAACCAAGCTCCCACATGTGCAATTCTGCAGCATTTCTTGTATTTGCAGCAGAAGTATAAGTGCTCTGAATTTAATACGGCCGCTTCTAGAACTGCCACCTCTGTGTCCTGCGCGGCGCATGGGCCCGGCCCTAGTGTCACTAGAACTCTGAATAGTCATACTAGTATCTTTACGGCAGAGGCTTTCGGTGTACTTCTTGTTGTCAATCATTTACTTCAAAGCCACATCCCACAATCCATTATCTATACAGATTCCCTCAGTGTTGTGCCGGCACTGTCGTCAAAAATGCTTTCGAAAAACCACGTTGTCAATGTGATCGTCAAGGGTATTATGTGTGCGTATGTACGCAAATTTTAACTGGTTCTTTGCTGGGTCCCTGGCCACTGTGGTATAGCCGGGAACGAAGCAGCAGACCGAATGGCTGCTGCGGCTACACTCTTGAATACAGTAATCATAACCACATTACCCTACACCGACGTGAAACCACACATCAGACAACAACATCGCAAAACATTGCAAACACACTGGAGTGAACAAACAGACAACAAGTTACACGTAATAAAACCTCACTTGGGACCATACACCACCGACACACGCAATAGATACTCTGAAGTCGCTTTGGCCAGATTACCGATAGGGCACACACATGCAACACACTCGCACCTTCTCACTGCATCTCCAAGACCTCTGTGCAGCAGGTGCGGAGAGGCCCTATCCGTGATCCACATCCTCATACAATGTAAGGCACTTCACACAACACGACACAAACACTTCACAGAACTCTACAGACAACATATCCCACTACATCTATCGCTGTTTCTAGGTGACGATGCCAGTGTTTCTGTGAAACGTGTATTTGATTATTTGTCATACGTTAAGTTTTTAAACCTCATTTCGTATCACGCATAATCAAATCTGGCCCTATACACCAGCCATCACCATTAGCTTTAACTCATTTTACTATGTTCGTTTGACACGTTTTTTTTACCTACCTTTTTGTGGTAACCACTTCACTTCATTAAATAAACTTTTCTCTAGTGCTCTTTGCCCTTAGTCGGCCTTGCGCCATAAAAACCCAACCATCATCAAACCCTGTTTGTTCATGTTCTTGCTGTTGATCCGACTCTGTACTTCTAATATATATATATATATATATATATATATATATATATATATATATATATATATATATATTTATATATCTATATATATATATATTTTTAAATGGGAAATGAGGAGCTCCGTGAAATAAGACAGAAAATAAGGGTTGGCAGTCAAGAAAACCTCGGAAAGCAAAGGGGAGGTTGTGGTGAGTCATAGAAAGAAATGAAGAATTTTTTGAGTAGAAAAGAAAGTGGTAAAAAAATGCCCGCTTGGTTCGGATCCCACCCGGCGGGCATTTTTTCCCCACTCTGGGCGCGTGTTTTTCTTTCTTTCTTCTGTATAGTTGAAAAAAAATGTTTACTTAATTAACTGTGTGAAAAAGAAAAGAGCCTAACCACACCCCTATGCCTCCTTTGGCATTGTAGACTGCTGACCTATCTTTCTATATATATATATATATATATATATATATATATATATATATATATATATAGAAAATGGTAGACGCACGATTGAAACAATAACAGTAGTGTACTGAGGTTTCGACTGGAGGACCAGTCTTCATCTTGAGTAAAATACAACGTGGAAGCACGCACGCTTATATAGGTGCACAAGGTGGGCTACACTGCACCCTTGTTAAGAACATTGGCGGAGTGGGGCGAGGGAACAGGGAAAGGAAGGCACTGTGCGTGTGTGTACAAACGTTCGCACCGTTCTGCTCCTCATGAACTCTCCACAGCAACAAAAACGAAGAAAAAAGATGCGGTACCGCAGAAGACACACTCTTTTCTAAAAAGCCCAGCAATATACAACTTCATTCGTAAAAAAAGACAGGGTATGGAGCTGTTGAAAAACAGTTTTCATACGAACTACACGAAAAAAATTAATGGTGCAGGGAACGTCTCGACACACAAAATATAAAGTACGTGAATAACAAATACAGAACGGAGGCCGCCGGTGACACGTCAATTTCTGAAAATATCAATTACCGGCAGCGTGGGGAATGTCAGGGCAGTTTACAAGTTCACAGAAGTCACAGAAGACCGCACGTGCAAGCACCGCAACCAATTATTTAGCTAGGTATGCAGTAGCTAGGTGTGTCCTGCTTGGAAGCAACTAATAAATCGGTCGCCAGTAAGGGTCAACAAGTTTCTGTGTATATGATCAAAGCATCTCACAGCCGAACGGAGGCATGTAAAGAAGTGAGTAATGAAGGAGAAACTTTAGGGTGAACTAAACTGTCCAAGAAGCAGAGGGGTGGGGCAACCGCGCTGATATCAAAATGTGACTGACCGCGCGAACTGCCCGTCCGCGAAACAAACTTAACCCCCCAAAAGGGGCTGCCAACCGCAGTAAACGTAATATATATATATATATATATATATATATATATATATATATATATATATATATATATATATATATATATATATATATATATATATATATATATATATATATGTATACTGTAAGCTATGACTAAGGCAGGCATTAGCAGCCGTATGTGGACATTCTCCTCAGTGGCTATGCGCCACATGCTATGTGCCACCAGCCTCGCTCGCCACGCACATGGTCGTCCACGCTATCATCATCGGGATGCTCTGGAATCTGCGCTGGACCTGAGCTCGCTAGCCTGTCGCTCTCTGCGGGATTAGTTTAATAAACCGGTGCCCGACGACTCCCGGCCTGTGCCTCACATGTGGTGAAGGTAAAGCGGTCTGATCCTTCGTACCTCGACCCCCCGACTCTCGATCACGACGCGAGACATCTCCTCTGGATCTGCGCGAGATGATCAGACAAGAGTTGGCCTACCTTATGCCGGCCTCCCCATCAGCAACAGATATTCATCCCGGCTCAACTCAAGCCGCATTGGCTTCGCTGCCTTATGCTTCCAATGCCCGATTTCGACACCTCTCTCCGACTCAGTATGTTCACCTTGGGCACCTGTGTCTACCCCTGTCTCTCGACCGCCCATGCTCACCCGGTCTGACCATGTGCATCCTCACCCAGTGCCAGCTGCGTGTCCCGTTCAGTTTCTGCCAGGTCCTCCTCATTTCGCGTATGGCTACCCTGCTTGGTGTCCGTCCCGCCCAACCTGTTTTTATTGCGGCATCCGGGGGCGTATCGCTCGTTTCTGTCGAAGACGCCAACAAGGTAAAAGGCTCGCGTACTCCCCCGCTCCACAAAGCAGGAGTCAACCGTCTTACGACTACTATTCGCAAAGGTTCCCCTACGCACAACGTTCGCCGTCACCCGCAGACTACCAGGACCAGCACCGCAGCTCCCGCCCGCCGAGACGAACTCCCCCAACGCCCTTCCGCCGCCGCTCTACCTCGCCGCTTCGTCCTGCCTCCCAGAACACGGAAAACTAAAGGCGGCAGTTTCTGGGGGCGAAACTGCGTCACTTCGGAATTCTGGAAGTCCTCCTCATCGACCGTCGAACACGTTATCAGTTTTTGTTGAAGGAATTAGTGTTGAAGCATTTGTGGACACTGGTGCGAGCATTTCAATAATTCACGAAAGTTTATGTTCTCGACTGCGGAAAGTAAAACCCCATATTCTGGCCCGGCTCTATGAGGTGCGAACTCCGCTACTATTCAACCATCTGGACTGTGTACAGCTCGTGTTTTTATCGACGGCATTCGACACCACATTCAGTTCGAAGTACTGGCATCATGCGTTCACCAAATGATATTAGGCTGGGATTTTCTTAAATCGGCGTCTGCTGTGATTTCTTGTGGTGAACCGATGATTCATATGAATGATACAGACACTGCCAGTGTTTCGGATACTGCAGACTTGCGATTGGTGGTGTCCTGCGACTTAACTCTTCCCCCTGCTCAAGAAACTATACTCTCGGTTATTTCGGACAACATTCTCGACGGTGATGTACTCATTGCTCCGACAGGCAAACTCTTCCTTAATGGCGTAGTCATATCCACCTGCCTCGTCCGTTTTTCTGCGGGAACTGCTCTTCTGGCCGCAGCGAATACTACAGCCGAAGCGGTTTTCTTGCCCCGAGGGACAACCGTTGCTTGTGCTCCGCGCGACGATGCAGTGAATGTCGTCTCATTGGGATCTGTCACGTCGGACGATCATTCGGTGAGCACTAAGCCTTCATCCTTTCCCATTAGTGCAACAATCAGTTCAGATCTCGACCCAGAGCAAAAGGAAATGCTATTGGCTCTACTGGGGCAACACGAAATTTTATTTGATTCTTCTCGTACCATCTTACGGCAGACCTCCGCAGCCACTTACCGAATCGACACAGATGGCTCGTGTATCATTCGACGTCGCCCGTATCGCGTCTCACTGAAGGAGCGTCAAATCATTCAGGAACATCTCGACGACATGCTGAAGAAAAACATAGTTCGCCATTCAACCAGCTCCTGGTCATCGCTCGTTGTTCTAGTCCAGAAGAAGGACGGATCTGTACAATTTTGTGTGGATAACCGGGTGCTCCACAACATAACTCGGAAAGATGTCTATCCGATGCCTAGAATTGATGATGCTTTGGACACCTTGCAAGGAGCCGAATACTTCTCCAGTCTGGATTTGAGATCGGGATACTGGCAAATTCCCATGCACGAGCAAGACAAACAAAAAACAGCTTTCAGCACGCCTGACGGTCTTTACGAATTTAACGTAATGCCGTTCGGGTTTTGTAACGCTCCGACCACATTTGAACGCATGATCGATACGGTTTTACGCGGCTTAAAGTGGAAGACGTGCCTATGTTACCTTGACGACATAGTCGTATTTTCTTCTACTTTTCCCGAACATCTCCGTCTGCTTAACGAAGTGTTAACTTGCCTTTCAAACGCCGGCCTGACCCTTAACACAAAGAAATGCTACTTTTCAAGCAAGTCAATCAAGGTATTAGGTCACCTGGTGAGCAAAGAAGGAATCCGGCCCGACCCTGACAAAATCAATGCCGTACTAAATTTTTCTCGCCCAAACCGTCATAAAGAACTTCGCAGCTTCTTAGGATTGGCCTCCTACTTCCGCCGCTTCATTCGAAACTTCGCTTCAATCGCTTCCCCTCTACATAAACTGCTGTTTTCTGCCACACCATTTCTATGGTCCGACGACTGCGAAGCTGCCTTTCAGAAACTGAAGTATACCCTAACCTCTGATCCCGTACTCGGCCATTTTGATGAAACAGCTCCCACTATACAACACACCGACGCCAGCGGACACGGCATTGGGGCTGTTCTGTAACAGCGCAGGGCATCTTCTGTTGAGCAGGTAATTGCCTACGCCAGCCGGACATTGACACCTGCCGAGAAAAATTACACAATAACAGAACAGGAGTGCCTCGCTGTAGTTTGGGAAGTACAAACATTTCGTCCACATCTGTACGGGCGTCACTTCACTGTGGTCACGGACCATCACGGCCTTTGTTGGATATCTTCCCTAAAGAAATTGACCGGGCGGCTAGGCCGTTGGGTACTCCGTGTACAAGAGTACAGCTTCACCGTCGCCTACAAGACTGGCAAAAAGCACGGGGATGCAGACGCTCTTTCACGCTGCCCGTTATACCCGGCTCAAGATGACATTCAAGCGCTTTCTGAATGATGATGATGATGGTTAGAGTTTTTTGGCGCAAGGCCAGCTGGGGCAAAGAGCGCCAAACAAAAGTATCTAAAATAAAATAGTGGCTACTAAAGCCAAAACAACAATAAAATCAATTAACGGCAATGGTGATGGCTGGAGTAAAGGGCCAGATTTGATTATGCGTGATAGGAAATGAGGTTTAAAAAATTCACATATGACAAGTGCTCAAACACACGTTTAACGGAAAACATGGCATCGTTACACAGGAACAGAGATGGATGTAGGGGAATATGTTGTCTGTAGAGTTATCTGAAGTGTTTGTGTCGTGTTGTGTGAAGTGTCCTGCATGTGATTAGTATGTGCACTACGGATAGGGCCTCTCCGCACCTGCTGCACTGGGGTCTAGAAGATCCCGTCAGCAGATACGAGTGCGTCGCATGGGTGTGCCCTGTCCGCAGCCTACCAAAGGCGACTTCCGTGTGTCTGTTGTGTGAGTCAGCTGTGTACCGTCCCCAGTGTGGCTTTATTACATGTAGTTTGTTATCTGTCTGTTCGTCCCAGTGTGTTTGCCATGTTCTGCGCAGGTGTTGTCCTATGTGTGGCTTGAGGTCTGTGTAGGGTATCATTGTAATTTCGACAGTGTTCCTGAGTGCAGCAGCAGCGGCCCTCTCGTCTGCCAACTTGTTCCCAGCGATCCCAGAGTGTCCTGGGACCCAGCAGAGGAGCAGCTGATGCTTCTGTGCATACACAGACATGATAGTGTTAAATACAAGATTAACTATGTGGTTTTTGGGGGGTGTATGCGATGACAGTGCGCGAACAACACTCAAGGAATCTGTGTAAATGATAAACTTCGGAATTTGATTTTCAAGTATGTGTCGTACAATCAGTAAAATTCCATATGCTTCTGCTGAAAAAATTGTCGTGTGGACGCTCATGGTTCTGGCTGCACTGAAATTCGGATCATGAGCAGCCCAGGAGACCATAGTCGAGGTTTTAGACGCGTCACTGTAAAATTCTGCGAGTGGGTAATTAAACTGCAGAGACAGAAAGTGATGCAGCATTGCAGCTCGCGGTACCCGCTTTTTGTCAAGTTTCATAAAAGAAAGGTCGGAGGACACAGGACGAACTTTCCAAGGAGGTAAAATGTCTGAAAAGGATGATCTGTACACATCTAAAAACGAAGCGCTCAGATCCGAGGCTCGCTCTCTCACTCTAAGTGAAAAGGGCAGAGGAACGGATGGGCGATTTACAAAAAGCACAGATGTGGATGTGTCGTTAAAGACAGGATAAAAATGATGTTATTCAGCGATGAAATTTTAAAAGCATAAAGTAAGTCCACGCATGTCCGTTGGTTCTCAAGACTCCACTTATTACACTCGGCATACAGACTCTCGACAGGGCTAGTGCGAAAAGCACCCGACGCAAGCCGTAGCCCCAAGTGTAGCACTGGGTCAAGCATTCGCAACGCTGTTTTAGTCGCCGACCCATGTACCGCACTGCCATAGTCTAAACGAGACCCAACCAAAGCAGTATAGAGCCGTAGTAGTTCTTTGTTAAAACCATACGATTGATGGGAGAGAACCTTAAGTATATTCATTGTTTTCAGACATTTATGTTTAAGTTTCTTGATGTGTGGAATGAATGTGAGTTTCTGGTCAAACACAACACCTAAGAACTTGTGCTCCTTGTTCACAGGAAGCGACACGCCCTTCAGAGTAATGTCTGGGTCGGGATGGACCCCGCGCTTCCTGGAGAACACAACGCAGGAGCTTTTTTGCAGGATTCAATTTAAACCCATTCTTGTCTGCCCAGCCGGCAAGCTTCTTGACACCAAGCTGGACTTGACGTTCGCATATTGACATATTACATGATTTAAAAGATATTTGCACGTCGTCTACATACATAGAATAAGAGATTGTTGTTGGCTGTGCCTTTCCAAGACAGTTCATCTTTACGATAAAGAGAGTGCAACTCAACACGCCACCTTGCGGCACGCCATTCTCTTGGACCTGAACCTTTGAAAGTGCACAACCAACTCTTACTCTGAACACACTCTCCGACAAATAACTAACAAGGGTGTTCAACATATTACCCGAAACACCGAATGACCTGAGGTCACTAAGGATCCCATAACGCCAAGTGGTGTCGTAGGCCTTCTCGAGGTCGAAAAAGACAGTTAAGCAGTACTGCTTATGCACGAAGGCATTCTTGATGTATGAGTCAAGTGCAACCAGTTTATCGTTCGTCGATCGACCCACCCTAAAGCCGGCCTGGCAGCTCTCGAGAAGACCATTGTACTCGAGGAAGTACACGAGCCTGCGATTGATCATCTTCTCGAAGAGCTTGCACAGGCAGCTCGTCAGGGCTATTGGACGGTAACTTGAGGGGGACGACGGTCCTTTCCCTCCTTCAAGAAAGCCACTACAATGGCCTCCCTCCAAGAGTGTGGAATGTTCCCCGAAAGCCATATTTTATTATATAGATGTAGAAGTGCTTCAAGTGTGTCTGCGTGTAGGTGTTGTATCATTGCGTATGTAATGTTGTCTGGGCCTGGAGCTGAGGGTGTACACGTGCTCAGAGCAGCCCTCAGCTCATGTAGTGAAAACAGGGAGTTGTAAGAAGTCTGTGATTTGTTGTTGTCGTGTAGGGACTTCTTTTCACAAGAGGCTTTATACTTCAAGAAAGTGTTCGTGTAGTGTGCTGAACTGGACGCGTGTTGGAAGTGTTGTGCGAGTGTGTCAGCCTGGTCTTCCAGTGTGTCCCCTGTTGTACTGACCAGGGGCAGGCTGTGTGTATGTTGTCCTTTGAGTTTGCGTATACGTGTCCATACCTTGCGTGTGTCTGTGTATGAGTTTATAGATGTTATGAATGAGCGCCAACTCTCTCGTTTTGCCTCACGGCGCACACGTTTTCCTAGCGCCTTGGCCCGTTTGAACAAAATGAGGTTACCCGACGTGGGGTACCGACGAAGGACACCCCACGCCTTGTTCTGGGCCTATCACGCCCGCCTACAGTCCTCATTCCAACACGGCCTCCGCTGGTTGCGCGGGGCACCAGAGGCGTGGGGAATGGACTTTTCGGCGGCGTCGAGGATGTGCGCCGTGAGGAGTTGTGCGGCTTCATCTACGTGTAGGTTGGCTATGGATATGTGGTGTAGTTTCGATGTCTCTGTAAATGTGTTCCAGTTAGCTCGTGCTTCATTGAACCTATTATGGGAAGATGAACTGCTTGGGCCTTTACCTATATATCTAAGTGAGGTGGGGAAGTGGTCACTACCATATGGGTCAGTTCCCACACCCCACTCGAGAAGAGGAAAGAGAACTGCGGAGCCAATAGCCAAGTTAAGACATGAGTATGTGTTGTGTCCTATGTTATGATATGTAGGCTGTTTATTGTTGAAAAGGCATGCTCCAGAAGATGTCAGGAATTTCTCTATGAGGCGACCTCGGGCATCCGTTCTGGAAGAGCCCCAAAGGGAGTTGTGAGCATTAAGGTCGCCTGTAAGGATGTATGGTTCGGGCAGCTGGTCAACCAGCGCCTCGAATTCGGAGCTCGTAAGTGCAACATCAGGAGGAATGTATATGGAGCATACCGTTACCAACCTATTAAATATTATTGAGCGAACGGTTACAGCCTCAAGGACGATGTTCAAGGTGACAGGGTGGCATGCTAAGGATTTTCGGGCGATTATGGCAACACCGCCAGAAGAGTGTGTGCAGCCATCCCTGTCTTTCCTGTATACCAGGTAACTATTCAAGAAATTTGTGTGTTTGGAATTCAGATGTGTTTCCTGGACACACATTATACTTGGCTGATTGGCATGCAGAATCTCATACACGTCGTCAAGATTATTCAGAAGGCCTCTGCAGTTCCATTGAACAATATTTTCTCTTCCCATTATTATGTGTTCAGAGCTACTGGAGTGTGACTATTTATGTAGGGTCTTTCGGGGCTTGCACTCTTGGGAGGGGTTTTCTGGCCTTCTCTACTGACCTGGACGTCGCAGCCCGTTCTTTCCGCTGCGATGAAAGCCGGAAGGGCTCGACGTCCATGTCGTCATCTGAAGGCAAGGGGGTGCCCAGCGGACTGGGCCCCCTTGACGTGGTACCCTTTCGGGTGTTCTTTGCCTGCGCTGCCAGTGCCGAAGGCGTGGGGAGCACCACAGATGGCACAGGCAGTGAGGCGGGGGAGAGGGTCACTGCGACTGCCTCCGTCTCCATCTCGTCCGGGCCCTCGCGTGTGCTTCGGGCCGGTGGAGAGGGGGAAACGGTGGGTGCAGCAGCATCCCCACCGGACGTGGATGCCACCACAGCCGCTGCTGGCTCAGCGAGCGGTGCGGAGGCGGGTTGGGCTGCCAGAGGCAACCCTGGGGGGGGCGGGGTAGGGACCAAGTCCGACTCGCGGTACTGGGTCCCCGCTGAAACCAGACGCCGCTCCGCCCCCCGGCGAGCTGCGTCGGCGTACCTCCCCAGGGAAAAAGAGGCGAACCTCTTTCGCGCCTCGGGGAAGGTGATGTTTCTGTTACCTTTATGTTAATGATTTTTTTCTCTAGTTGAAACTTTTCACAGGCGCGAGAGTATGCTGCATGTGGACCCTGGCAATTCGGGCAGGTAAGGTTGGTTGCAGTGCAGTTGTCGGATAGATGATCATGCTAGCCACATTTGGCACTTGTTGTTCTGCCACGACAGGAGTTGGTACCATGCCCGAACCTCTGGCACTTGAAACAGCCACGCGGGTTCGGGATGTATGGCCGGACAGAACAACGGATGAAACCTGCGTTGATATGCTCGGGCAGTGTGCAGCGGTCGAAAGTCAGAATCAGATGTTTGGTGGCTATTTCTTTGTTATCTCTCCTAATGACGATGCGCCTTACTGCTGTCACGCCTTGATCTTTTAGGCCTTCGAGCAGATCGGTCTCTGTCTCGGTTAGGAGGTCTGGCTCAGATATCACACCCTGGGAGCTGTTGAGGCTGCGGTGGGGTGTGACTCTTATATCCAGGTCTGCCATGCGGGTTTGGCTCATGAGAGTTGTGGCTAGCTTCTGTGAGTTAACCTCAGCTAGGACCTCGCCAGGTCTTAGTTTTTTAGCATTGTATGTGTTGCCAAGGGTAGATTCAAGAAACTTGGATACAAGGAATACAGATTTTGAGGAAAGAGGCTTGGATTTGTCAACCGATTCAACTATCAAGAAACGTGGGTAGTTGTCAGGTTTCGGTGAGTTGATGGCAGGAAGAGGTGGAAAAGATTCTTCGGTGCGGACGCTTTTCAAGGTCTGATCATGTTTGGGGGGGGGTTTACGATTTACCATATGGCATGTAATAGAAGCAGGGGACGGGGGTACTTTCTTCTCAAACCTTACCCTGATAGCCTGAGAGGTCCCGGAGCTCCCTGCCTGGTAGACAGACAGGGAGCCCATCCCCCGGAGCTTGACCTGGGCTCGGACGGCCACCGTTTGACGCTTCTACCCTTCACCTTTAAACACATCACCACGGTAAGTTACAGTTTATGTTGGGGGCTCGGGGTCCGCGGTGTCGCCAACACCGTCACCATGAATACTCAAAGTGCCCCGTGCGGGGCGCTTTCTGAATCAACGACAGCCTTACGGATTGCCGCTGTGGACACTTGCACGGAACCACTTCCTGAATTGGCCTCTCAGCAAAGGTCCGAAACTTACTCCCGCAACCTCATTGACCTGTTCCTGGTTCCGCTCAGCCACGCAATAGTCGTTCACGCCGCCAGCTCCGCCAAATTCGACTCAGTAATGGAACCCTTTACCGGTACAACTACCACCCTACAGGCGACAGATGAGTACCCGTCCTTCCCCGTGCCCTGCAACGCAAAATTTTAGAGACATTTCACGATGACGCTACCGCGGGCCACCTTGCCTTTCACAAAACTTATGACCGTATCAAGATCCGCCTCTTCTGGCCCGGCCTATCCACCTCTGTTGCCAAACACGTTGCATCGTGCGTATTGTGTCAGCGCCGCAAACGTCCAACTTGGGGACCTCCAGGCACACTGCAACCACTGCCGTCCCCCTCCTCTCCTTTCGAAGTCGTTGGCATCGATCTCTACGGTCCTCTTCCCGTCACTTCTGCTGGACATCGCTGGATGATTACCGCAGTGGACCACTTGACACGATACGCGTAAACAGCTCCTATTCGCACGGGCTGCGCTTTAGAGGTGGCTGAATTCTTTATGAAGACGATATTTCTGCGACATGGACCGCCCAAAGTGCTTTTTAGTGACCGAGGCCGGGTATTTCTTTCGGCCGTGCTTGCAGAAGTTCTTCGCGCCACCAAAACTGTACATAAAACCACGTCCAGCTACCACCCTCAAACTAATGGTTTGACCGAACGTTTTCATCGCACGCTCTCGGATATGATTTCCTGTTACATTCAGCCCGACCCTAAAAACTGGGGCGTCATTCTCCCCTTCGTCACCTACGCTTATAATACAGAGGTTCAACGAACCACGGGATTTTCGCCATTTTTCCTTGTCCATGGGCGCCCACCTTCAACTGTTCTCGATAATTCTTTCTTGACTGCGCCTGTGGCCTCTGCATCCAACAGTATCGATGACTTTATTTCTCGCCTGTCTTAAAGCCGCCATCTTGCTCGTCTCAGGACGACAGCCTCACAGGAAGACCGCAAGTCAAACTACGACGCTTCGCACCGCGTTGTCTCGTTTCGAGCTGGCGATTAGGTCTTACTTCCCACTCCGCTGCGGACCCCAGGACTGTGCGAGAAGGTTCTTCCCCGCTTCGTAGGCACTTACACTACCCAGGAACAGACTTTACCGTTAAATTACCGCGTTACGCCCACCTCTACTGTCACCGACCACCGTTGTCGCTGCACTGAAGTTGTACACGTTTCCCGGCTGAAGCTTTTCAACTCCCGGAATCCGCCTTAAGCACCCGAGTCGGCCGCTTCAGCACCGAGGGAAATGTTGTAAACTATGACTAAAGCAGACATTAGCAGCCGTATGTGGACATTCTCCTCGGTGGCTATGCGCGAGATGCTATGTGCCACCAGCCTCGCTCGCCGCGCACATCGTCGTCCACGCTAGCATCATCGATATGTTCTGGACTTTCTGCGCTCGACCGAAGCTCGCTAACCTGTCGCTCTCTGTGGGATTAGTTTAATAAACCGGTGCCCGACGACTCCTGGCCTGTGTGCCTCACAATATATATATATATATATATATATATATATATATATATATATATATATATATATAAATTTAGAGAAAGATAAACTCACAAAGCGCGCAGAAATAGTATAAGTAAAGAGTCGGATACACAGCAAGAACAATGACAAACAATGTTTACTTACGTAGCGGCAACGCGACTTGCCTTCATCAGAGTAAAGTTCATCACAGCAAAATCATGTAACTTTACTCTGATGAAGGCAAGTCCCGTTGCCGCTGCGTAAGTAAACATTGTTTGTTATTGTTCTTGCTGTGTATCCGACTCTTTACTTATACTATATATATATATATAGGAGAAGAAAAACTTCGAACAAGGTAAAAGCACGATTGTGGCCTACGTTTCAGCAAAGAGAACTTACTTTCCTCAGGGCCCTGAGGAAAGCAAGTTCTCTTTGCTGAAACGTAGGCCAGAATCGTGCTTTTACCTTGTTCGAAGTTTTTCTTCTCTTGTGTTCTCTACCATCTTCAATCTTCAAAGTTCTACTACTCCCTATATATATATATATATATATATATATATATATACATATATATATATATATATATATATATATATATATATATATATATATATATATATATATATATATATATATATATATATATATATATATATACACAGAAATAAGGGTTGGCAGTCGAGAAAACCTCGGAAAGCAAAGGGGAGGATGTGGTTCCCACCTGGCGGGCATTTTTTCTTCACTTTCTTTCTTTCTTTCCAAATTCTTAATCTGTTTCAATGATCTACCACATCCTCCCCTTTGCTTTCCGAGGTTTTCTCGACTGCCAACCCTTATTTCTGTGTTATTTTCAACGAGCCCCTCATTTCCTATTCTGATTCGCTATATATATATATATATATATATATATACAGCGCCACTCCCACTTCTCGGGGTTAAGGTCCCCTTCACGCCGAGAAGTCGGCGTGGCGCTGGCTACCACCCCCAAGCACAGGTAAAAAATTTACATTTACATAAATACCCCAGAAAGTGGAGGGGAAAAATATTCCCGCCGGTAGCGTAGTGGTTATCGCACCAGACCGGTATTCTGGAGATCGTGGGTTCGGATCCCACCTGGCGGGCATTTTTCCTGCACTTGGGGGTGGTAGCCAGCGCCACTCGGACTCGGGTGGTAGCCAGTCCGAGTGGCGCTGGCTACCACCCCCAACTGCAGGAAACAAAAATTACTTAACATAAATACCCGAGAAAGTGCTGGGGAAACAGCCCCGCCGGTAGCGTAGTGGGTATCGCACCAGACCGGTATTCTGGAGGTCGTGGGTTCGGATCCCACCCGGCGGGCATTTTTTCACCACTTTCTTTTCGACACAAGAAATTCTTCATCTCTTTCTATGCCCCACCACAACCTCCTCTGTGCTTTCCGAGGTTTTCTTGACTGCCAACCCTTATTTTCTGTCTTATTTCAGGGAGCCCCTCATTTCCCATTTTCTGATTATATAAATATATATATATATTTATATATATATATATATATATATATATATATATATATATATATCAAGGTTGCAATCGTCATTGCCAGTGCTATTCGGCTGTTTCCGAGATATTTCAATAGTGCCGAATGACGTGTGTTTGTCATGGTTCTTTATTACGTGCTAAATAGGCGAAAATATAAGTCGAGAAAAAATCCGCCGTTTTTCCGGGAGCGGGAGTCGAACCCACATCTCCGCATAACGCGTGCGGTGCGTTAACCAATTACGCTATCCCGCAGCGGCTCCCCTCTCGTCTTTTACCGGGGGGTTTATATTTACAAGTGCTCTAGGCCGGTCAACTAGCGCCACCCCTCGACTGCCGCGGGAGACGTAGAACGTCTTTTTTCCCAGCGGCCGCCACGTAAGACGTGGTCGGAGGTCGGGGTTAGCAATTGGCATATCCGAACTGCTGAAGCCAGAGTCCTCGTAATGCATGTAGCAGAACAGAAAGATACGGGACGAGGGACTCAGTAAGGACACATATCAAGGTTGCAGTCGTCATTGCCAGTGCTATTCGGCTGTTTCCGAGATATTTTAATAGTGCCGAATGACGTGTGTTTGTCATGTTTCTGTATTACGTGCTAAATAGGCGAAAATATAAGTCGAGAAAAAATCCGCCGTTTTTCTGGGAGCGGGAGTCGAACCCACATCTCCGCATAACGCGTGCGGTGCGTTAACCAATTACGCTATCCCGCAGCGGCTCCCCTCTCGACTTTTACCGGGGGGTGTATATTTACAAGTGCTCTGAGGCCGGTCAACTAGCGCCACCCCTCGACTGCCGCGGGAGACGTAGAACGTCTTTTTTCCCAGCGGCCGCCACGTAAGACGTGGTCGGAGGTCGGGGTTAGCAATTGGCATATCCGAACTGCTGGAGCCAGAGTCCTCGTAATGCATGTAGCAGAACAGAAAGATACGGGACGAGGGACTCAGTAAGGACACATATCAAGGTTGCAGTCGTCATTGCCAGTGCTATTCGGTTGTTTCCGAGATATTTTAATAGTGCCGAATGACGTGTGTTTGTCATGTTTCTTTATTACGTGCTAAATAGGCGAAAATATAAGTCGAGAAAAAATCCGCCGTTTTTCCGGGAGCGGGAGTCGAACCCACATCTCCGCATAACGCGTGCGGTGCGTTAACCAATTACGCTATCCCGCAGCGGCTCCCCTCTCGACTTTTACCGGGGGGTTTATATTTACAAGTGCTCTGAGGCCGGTCAACTAGCGCCACCCCTCGACTGCCGCGGGAGTTCCAGCAGTTCGGATATGCCAATTGCTAACCCCGACCTCCGACCACGTCTTACGTGGCGGCCGCCGGAAAAAAGACGTTCTACGTCTCCCGCGGCAGTCGAGGGGTGGCGCTAGTTGACCGGCCTCAGAGCACTTGTAAATATAAACCCCCCGGTAAAAGTCGAGAGGGGAGCCGCTGCGGGATAGCGTAATTGGTTAACGCACCGCACGCGTTATGCGGAGATGTGGGTTCGACTCCCGCTCCCGGAAAAACGGCGGATTTTTTCTCGACTTATATTTTCGCCTATTTAGCACGTAATAAAGAAACATGACAAACACACGTCATTCGGCACTATTAAAATATCTCGGAAACAGCCGAATAGCACTGGCAATGACGACTGCAACCTTGATATGTGTCCTTGCTGAGTCCCTCGTCCCGTATCTTTCTGTTCTGCTACATATATATATATATATATATATATATATATCGAATCAGAATAGGAAATGAGGGGCTCGTTGAAAATAAGACAGAAAATAAGCATAGGCAGTCAAGGAAACTTCGGAAAGTAAAGGGGAGGATGCAGTTGGTCAAGATAAAGAATTTGGAAAATACGAAAGTGAAGAAAAAATGCCCATCAGGAGGGATCCGAACCCACGACCTCCAGAATACCGGTCTGGTGCGATAACCCCTACGGTACAGGCGGGGCTACTTTATCCTCCACTTTCTGGGGTATTTAGGTTAAGGTGTTTTTTCTTCCTGCGCTTGCGGGTGGCAGCCAGCGCCACTCGGAATACTCGGGGTGAAGGGGACCTTCTTTTTAACCCCCTGGCCGTGACTCGAGCGTCTGCGACGTGTCGAGAGTGGTCGACCAGCGTTGAACCCTCTTAAGCTCCCTATGGCACCAAGACTGCCAGAACAGAGGCCCTCGCTATTCATGTAGCGAATCAGAATAGGAAATGACGGGCTCGTTGAAAATAAGGCAGAAAATAAGAATTGGCAGTCAAGAAAACTTCGGAAAGCAAAGGGGAGGATGCAGTTGGTCGTATTTTGTGTCTTATTTTGCGTCTTATATATATATATATATATATATATATATATATATATATATATATATATATATATATATATATATATATATATATATAATATATGTATATATATATATATATATATATGTATATATATATATATATATATATATATAAGGTTAGTAGAGACAGAGATACACGAGAAGGACATTAAAAATAAAAATAAAAGTTTACTGACGTTTCAGGGAGAGGACTCCCTTTCTTCAGAGTACTTAAGAAAGGGAGTCCTCTCCCTGAAACGTCAGTAAACTTTTATTTTTATTTTTAATGTGCTTCTCGTGTGTCTCTGTCTCTACTAACCTTATTTTTTCGCGCTGTCTGTGAGTTTTTAATTCCAGACAATATATATATATATATATATATATATATATATATATATATATATATATATATATATATATATATATATATATATATATATATATATGCAGAAAGAAATGCCGGCAGTCTACAACGCCAAAGACGCCATAGCGGAATGGTTAGACGATTTTATACCGTTAGTGACGTTACATTATTTTTTTTATTAATTACGTGAGAAAGAAAGAAAGAAAAACACGCGAGTAACGTCCCTGAAGCACGAAAGGGAGCAATGGTGGCGGTGGTGGTGGTGGTGATGGTGATGGTGGCTGTGCCCTTTGAAACGGGCTGTCGCAGCTAAAACGCGCAACCAAGCCGACAAAGAAAAACACAAAAAAAAATATCAAAAGGTCCCTCCTTGCGTCGCTCCAAAGAGCAGCGCCCCTGTAGGTTTTCTAACAGCCTTCGCCCCAGCGCACAGTTTTGCCACCAAAACTCCAACCGCCTCTTCGTCACTTCAATGATCTCACGCTCTATATCGCCGGCCATCCGGAAACCCAGGGCGGTGGGCAGCGACATCGTCCGGGCAGGGGGGGTTTTGTTGGGACACCCGACGATCACGTGCTCCAGAGTCTCGTGCTCTAGAGTTTTGGTGGTTATCAATGTGGCCAGATCGCCGCTCCTGCGGCCTCACCTATAACTTTGACGAGGTTACTTGTAACCAACACTGCCGGAGCCGCAGAAACACGGCACCTTCTGCGGTACTTCTGCCGCTGAAATGCTGCGAAACGGTTTATGTTTGATCCGCGTTCGGAACGACGCCAGTCGCCCGCAGCCACAGAGGAGAGAGGACACGCAGTGACCATCAGAAACAGACAGAAAACGATTAAAAATAAAATGTGGTGCTTATGAACCGTCGCAGTGCAAACAAGTCACACGTGATGCCAACTCACCAATGATAACGGGGGCGGCGCGGAAAAACGGGAGAAAAGAGTGCCAACACACTGTAACCTTATCTGGTGACACTAACTACTACGATAAAATCAATTTTGGGGACAGCCTGAGTGCACCTTGCCATGTATTATTTCCCCTTAGCCTTACTCTACCGTACACTTCAAAATCACCGCTTCCTTGTTTTCCCCGATGATGACACCTATTACAAATGTTTTCTATCGTTCTGTCCCCGGCGACGAAAAGCAAAAGTGATTTTCAGGCATTCAGGAAATCTAGTTTACCTCATTCGCAGACACATCTGCGACAACTGCTCGCACGGCGTGTTGACGGAGAAAAAAAAATACCATCCTGTATGTTTTGTTTGACTACAGACACATACTGCAGTGCTAAGTTTAAATCGGAAAGGCGTTCTTACATGTTTTTTTGCGACGTGCGAGTTGCACAAATGCATAACCTATTCTACATTGTAATGGTTGGAGGTGAATAATAACGACCAAAGATTACTTTTTGGAGGACGACATTGAGTTGACATTGAATTTAGGTGAGAGATAGTAAGCAATTCAAATTGAGTTGAGCCTTGACTGGGAACACTGAAAATGAAGAGACATTCTTTTATAATCCCGCGAGAAAGAAGAACATCTCGGTATTTTATGGTACTGCGTATTCCCATCACAGACATACCCCATTCGAAACACACGATAGAGCGTACCTTTCTCAAAATTTCGCGCGAAAGAACCCCTCGTTCTTTAAAACAGATAGCCTTGTGAAGATACGTGCATCCTTCGAATTTTTTGTTTCAGTACGCGAAAAATATCTCGAAGCTTAACCTTAAACTGTACTTTAACATTTAGGCACCCGAAACAGCAGCTAGCCGCACAGCTGGAGCCCAGGGTCGCTGTCCAGGGAAATTAAAGCAGCAGTGCGGCCAGGGAGCCTATGTAGGTTTTCGGAAAGAGTGACGCAGTGGGCATCGGGAAACAGAACAGCCGCTTCAAAACAGTACAGTCCGTTGCGTCACAGTGGAAAGATGTGAAGGGGCGCCACGTTAATAATAGGTTAAGATACTGACGGAAGAAAGTGTTTTTGGCGATGGCGTAGGAGCGGAATGAGATTTGGAGATTGCTGTCTAAGATCCTGGTGAAGTGTTCACGGGCGGAGATGAATCATTCAAAAGAAACCTTAAGAGTGCCAAAACCAACGGCTACTGGCGATGGCGAGCTTACGCAACGAGCTGTTTTTTACGGCAGCACAGGCAACGTAGAAAAAATATCAAGCAGACGTTCAACTGGGTTTCACTTTTATATTCTAAGAAGATGGAAGCACATCATGTAAGCGTTTTGAGTTGCGGTGCGAACAACCAATTCAATGGGTTGTTCCACTAACCAGACTTGTGGCACCGTATCGCGTTTAAGAAGAACAATGAAATATCTTTTAAAAGACATGCCGCCATGTTACGGTGGGAACGAGATTTTTAGAAATCCAAGGGAGTTCGCGACAAAAAACGAAACGCTAGTTGTTTAATTAGCGATAATGCTTTGTTCAGAATGGGTTAGCTTAACGAAGTTTTGAACAATCGCAGTTTTTATACCACATATTTAGGGGAGCTCCGTACAACAGCGGCTTTGCTGTGCGCCACCAGTGGCTTATAATTTGCGGCTGCATTTTTCTGTCTGTCAGTGTCTTCGGCTAACAGTGTTTCATAAAACCTTCGTAGAAAATATCTCGCGGGGTTACATGGTTGTTTCAGGCGTTCAACACCATTTTACTATTTGCAAACTGTGTCAATTATACGCAACTTACAGCCGTACTTCTCAAAAGCTTGTACTTATCTAGACAGTAAGAATTTCACTCCTTAGAAAAATTTTTTATCGCCAGAAACTGCCCATCCAAAACTCCCACGTTTTCATAGCAAAACAAACATCCTGGTTGTTTCGTATTCATGAAACATTAATTGATGACAACGCGTAACCAAGAGCTTTTGAGATTACACAGTCACTGTAGGGTCAATAAGTGTGCGAAATATAAAAACATTAAGGAAGCTCCCACTGACCGGTAAGACTTGAAGGTAGCAAGCTGTACGACCACCACGACAACCACGGTGGTTTAAGTCCCCGTTAGCAACCCATTTGCTTCTTTGCTGCCCCAACGACCTTTACTCCGTAATTGTTGCTATAGGTGTAAGCATCTTTCACTTTTATAAAAGGAGTAATTATTGCACGTCACCTTGGAGGCGCGTATGCTATTACGTGTCCTTCTCCTTCCGAGCAAGTCTGACGCAATTACGGCGAACGCAGCATTCTTTCTCCTACCGTGCAAGTGTTGGCCCGATAATGGCGAAGGAAAGAGCTTGTTTGAGTAATTTTGGCCAATCCGCTTGAGTGCTTATGCTTGGCAGGACAAACGTCTGCCAGGAACGCTGGGCGGTCGGCGCGACACGCGCAAACACTAGAAATTAGCATTTATTTAATTTTTAAACTGGCGGCGGTCGCCGTAATCTTCACCAATCTTTCTAGGGGCGTATGCTTGGCTCGATAAACCTGAGCAGGGGATGCTGGGGAGTTGTCGCGAGTCACGCACAGACGGCACTGAATATTTACTTCGTAATTTTAAGTGCCGGGTGGTATGCGCCCTCTTTGCCAGTCGGCCTAAGTGGGTATGCTCGTCTTGAAAAACGTGCGCAGGCGACGCCGGGCGGTGGTTGCCAAGTGCGCATACACAATCGCTAGGCATTTTCTTGGTTTCGTTAACTGCAGGCGGTCTTCGCGAGGCCTGCGCTCACGTGTATGCGTTCGGCAATTTCTTAATTTTAACTGCGGACGCTCTTTGCTAAATAACTCCGATGTTAAAATGCATAGCAATATTCAGAGGTGGAAAATTACTCCTGGAAGCTTGGCATCCATGTTTAGCGCATTCTCCAACTTTTTAAACAAGTGCCGACCATGGTTTTGCCAATTCAAAGCATATGTATACAGTTTTCCTTGAAAATGTCAACGATGCTTTCACAAATTCTGCAGTACCTTACAAGCCCGTTTATATATCAATGTTATATATGTGGCAGTTTCGAATTCCTACAAGGTAAGTTCTGGGTTCTTACATACCGAGGAATATTTTGAAAATTTATATTTGGCCCAATTACCTTTAAATGCTTCAAATAATATACTGATTGTGGGAAATAGATGCTACATTGGTAAATTTGCAACTCACCGTAACAAGTATATGCCCGCGTCAAAGCGGGTTTCTCTGATAGCAAGAGCATCCCGTCCGGAGGGGGAGTTGGGGACAGCTACGTGTGGTGGCACTCAGGCACCACCGAGGCCTGACGCTATTTTTCGCTACGGCGAGACTTCTCGCGTGCTCTGGAGAAAGCAGCTTGGTTTCTTCACGTTTCCTTGCAGGTGAAGTTATCTTTGGCTCGAAGGATTCTTTCGTCCTTTGCTTGCTATAAATATTGTGCAGATTCTTATTAGGCTTGTTAGGACGTTAATTGTTGGTGGGAAGATTTGTTGCCTTTCCAGTTCTCACCGGCGCGGTGTTATGTTGCGCAATTGCCGAAAAGGACTATTCGCACAAAATGCTGGTACTATGCTCCGGCTGCCTCCAGATAACCATCAAGCGGGTTGGAGTAAATCGCCGTTTGTTGTTATGTACGAATCTCATGTTGACTGATTCCTGGGGGCTCTGCTATAAAGGTATGGTATCTTGCATTCTATTGTTCTTTTGTTGTCATCACGTCATAAGATTCTTCTTCTGGCTACTATTACGGCTCGATTTCACGTGCCGTTACTAATGTCAAAACCTGTCTTATATCAGGTTATGATCGGTGATCCCACCTGGATAACTTTTAGGTTTGTGGTGCAGCATGGCTTGTGGTGTTCTCCTTTGAGTGTAAGTGTGGCTTAGTCGTTTCCTTGATTGACATTTGCTGCGCTTCAGAACAGAAATATTATCTCGTAAATGCTTCTTTTTGCTTCAATTGCCCCAACCAGAACTCTTAATTAGCTCTCCGATTAGGAGGCATATTTAAATCTCATTGACACACTGGTTTCCCAAATGTATTTTCAGAAAACGGGCACACTTCCCTGCTCGCAATCACACAGCTGCAGTTAGGTTTTCAAAATAGTGGCTTCTGAGTCGACGGATTCGAGATGCTAACACCATGCAGTTTTATAAACGCGAGAACGAGAGCATTCCCAGACACCGCTCAGTTTACTCTGATGCCCTCTAATGTCCCGAGTCATCGTGCCTGGTACACACCCCATGATCCACCAAGTTTTTTACGTAAACTAGGAAAGTGTAACCGCGGCAGGTTAAATCATACGTTTTTTGTCTTAGGGTACTTGAGGTTGCAAGTCCCAGTCGCCAAGGTTGTGGAGGTGCCTCGATTGAGGATAGTGCAAAATTATGACCGACAAATGACAAATCTGAAGGTAGTGTATATGACACACGATTGCTTCATCGAGTTGATAACGATATCGTTTAAAAAAGAACTGTCAGTTGGGCTTGTTGGTACAGATTCATGATTGTAAAAGCGCTACTTGTAAACGACAACGTGTTGTGTTTCTTCTTTCGTCGTCGTTTTCAAGTAGCGCTTTTACAATCATGATATCGTGTAGTGTGCACTCAGTCCCCGGAATTCCATAGAACGACGGGTACTGTCTTGCCTGCTCCAATTCGTATTATATTTATCTGCATTCCTATAGGGAGTGGTTGCTTTCTCTGCACCAATTTAACAACCACTACAGATGAAATAGTCATCTTCAAACCATGATCTGCGTATTAAACGTAGTACACGAAAATGGGAAATCTTGTTGCTAACAGTTACTTTTAAGGGCCAGATTAGTAGCCAGGACAAAGTCATTCCAACTATGGGAAAGAGGAACGTTGATGCCGAATTTCTAATACGCGCTGAAAGATACGCGTCAAAACAGGTCATCAGACACTCCGCTTATTAGGGAAGATTCGGGGTGTAGAATAAATGTATTCGCACACCCCTGACATTACGGAGGAAAAACAGAACTGTTCGACATGAGACGAACGGCTATAGTGCAAACTTATGAATCACAAACGACAAAACTGAAGGTAGTGTTTATGACACACGATTACTTCTTCGAGTTGATAACGACGGCCTGTAGTGCCCATTGGCAAATACTGATTCGGGCTAAATACATTCATAATGCGCTCATTTTTTTATGGTGTGTTTTCTGCTACTAATGTTGTTTCTGGGATTCTACCTGATGCAATCAACTTCGCTTTAAAGAATTTCATTCATTCTACAATGCGAAGTTGGAACTCCTTTGATGGTATATAAATACACCGGAAGAAGTTTGTCAATGGTTCTTTATTTAAACACATTTTGCGCCACGAATAGCGTGGCTCGTTAACATCATAAAAAGCGCCCATGCAAATTCCGCAAACCGTACAGCCTCTTTCTGTAAATAAATTGCTACTTCAAGCGTCTGGAAAACAATACTTTATTCTACCAGCGCACATAGAGCGTCAAGGTGTGCCCGCACGTCTTCCTGGCTTACATTGCCTCATCATACAAAGCAGGGGCAAGTTTGAAGAGAAAAATGCAATAACTGTGTTGGAAGCCTGCTTACATGATTTCAAATTAGAAAGCCTAGCGACACTTCATAAGGACTTCTCTACTGCTGCAACCTCCGTGCGGATTCAGCTTACTGTTATAATCGTACTTCAGTTCAAATTGCTTCGCAAGGCCACCACCCACATTTATAGTTAGTGCTTGTCCAGAAAGTAATGTCCCTGTACTCCCTGTACATATACTGCGTTACTTGCCTTCCGGCAGGTTCAATTGTCACGTGGAAGGAAGGCAGCTAGCCTATTTTCACACTGATATCCCTCACAAATAGCGCGGTGGTGCAGAACTCGATTCCCAATATTGATCCGGGGTTTGATTCCCACGGGAATGCAAACATGTTCCTTTTTATTTTCTCTTGGTACGTTCAAAGTTGGAGGTAAGGACATACAAAGTGTTAGCTTAATGATCTCCCCTATAAATGGAGCGGTAAGAGTACATTTGCGCGCAAATTATTTAGGTTAACTGGTAAAATTTGTGCTCTTGCTCCTAAATAATGGACGTTCACTGTACGTGTGAGCTCCAGGCGTGGCAGAAATCGTCTTCGGGGATCAAAAGTTTTAACGCCGTTTTAAAACGGAAACAACACCTTTAAAGGAAAAGCATAATGACCAATTGACCAAAAGCAAGCGTGTGGAGCTAAAGTCTGTACAGAAATAGCGATACTTGGACAGGTTGCAGAGGCGTCTCTGTACCCGCCATGACGGCGAACAATCAGGCAAACGTTTTAGTTTCTTTAATTACTCATGTTTACCTTGTTTTTGTTATGGCGCAGTTATGGGACTAATGATTCCTATCTCGACCCCCTTCGGAGGTTACAAAAGCGTGGCATAAAAATAAGTGCTACTTACCACCACGAACCAAGCCAGCCATTACATCGAACGCTGAAAATACTATCATTCGATCTTTCCCGTGAATGCATGACGACTGTTTGTGTTATTAGTGTTGTAAAATACAAAAACCCATTTAATGCTTAATTATTTTATTCCTCTTCTCGCTCAGCTAGAAATCTCACGTTCGATAACGTTAACTTGGCGCCATGAAGTAGCGTGTATGGAAGGGAATAATGAAATTCACAGGAATAAAATATGGAATATTTTTCCCTATGAATTGGAGATCACACAATGCTGCGATAAAACAAAAAAAAACAGTTTTTGAGCAAACTGTAACTGCGTTTTTTCCTTTGGTGGTAAACACTTTTTGTACAGTTGTAGGCTGCAGAATCTTGTAAATCCAGCATTCTTTGTTTTTTTTTTCTCTACATAAAACCCGTGATAGCTATGTTGCATTTTGTATTTTACCTCTCATTTTTGTGGGAGTGTCCACAAAGTGCTGTGTTTGAACTTCTTGATTTTATGCACACGTGTAGTTTTGTTTTTCGGTGAACCGATTGCTTCAAGAAAGAAACACTTCTCTACTGGGTAAAAGTGTACGCTCCTAATTACACGGAAGTTACATTTATAGTGTTGCTACAGCTATACCTGTATTTCGTGCAATTGATATTTCCCGCTTCTGTCCATTACTTTTCTTATTAGACCCTGCAATAGCCACAGGCTGTGGGTTCAATCAATGTTTGGAAACTTCGTGTGACAATAGGCCATAAGCGTTCAATCCATTAATCAATCAATCAATCAATCAATCAATCACCACAGATTGGAAAAGGGCATGCTCGAAAAGTGCTGTGAATCGAATGGACAAATAGAGCTTGCGTAAGCCGTTATCTAAATACACCCAAGGGGTATCTTTGACTTTTGCGCGTCGTGAACACAACAGTGGTTAAATGTTCGCATTACATGTACCAGTCTATATCTGCCGCCATTTTAATGACCCATAAGTTGCTTGCTTCTGTCATGAAAATTTTCTCAGATAGCACAATATTTCTATTTATTCTAACGATGCCGTAATTAACAAACGTTTTGTCATACCTAAACATCTTTTTCGATGTTGCACAGGGCGTAGGTTCGAATTCTTTTGAGTCAACATGCCTCTTGCATTCCTGTGTGCTTTATGCCGAACCAAAACATCAACCATTCTGACGTTCTCGATGAAAATATCACAGGCACTGCTGACAAAACCATCTGCTCAGACACGTGAGATGGCCAATACCCGCGAAATTTCATACTTCTCTAAGACAATGACATCGACGCTCGGCTTCTGCGGGATGTAAAAAAGGGCTGTATGTACCTCTTAGTGAATACCAAGAAAAATATATTAACGGTTTCAATGACGCTTTAGCCTTCGAAGCAAATGTTGCTTTTTGTATACTTGTACTCCCGAAAAATATTATGAAATAATTTTCCTAAAGTTTCGAGCTTCCGTGGTTAACTAAATGTATAATTTATCAAAGCTGAGCCAAAAAACAACCTTGTTTTTTTCTTATCTCGTCGGGCTTCCTAAGTCTTGTGGGGCTACTTTGTGACAATTTATGAATGTAAATGAAGCGTACGAAGAACGAGGACTGAACGGAAAAGACACGGAGACGGCACTCGTCTCTGTGTGTTTTACGTTCAGTCCTTGTTTTTGTACTTCCATGTTACAGACAAGAGGACACATCCAGTTTTTCTTGTTTACGCCTCAGACCTTCAAACACACAAACCCTCTAACGAATAACTGTATTCTTTATTCCACTGAAGGTGTCTGGTTTTTGTATTTGCCCCTAGACCTCTTCGCAATACCTCCACTTCGCCGTTCTTACTCAATATCTTCTGCTGCTTGTTTGTGTTTTGCGCATAAAACAACTGGTTGTGCCAACAGTGGTCTTGCGTTTTTATATTGTAAACTACATTTCCAATAACCATATCATAGGCTGTAATACAAAAATATCATATTTTGCTGTTATGTACTGCGTAAAATGTTCTTTTTTCGCCACCAACTCTTTTAGCTGGTGATTTCCTACATGTGCGGGAAAGGTACTTTTCAGATATTCTTAAGCGCTACACATATAAGCAAAAAGCACTTTAACAAGTGAAAGATTTCACGCGATATTCGCAAATACAAGATAGCATATTTACTCCCTGTCCACCTTAAGAGTAAAACTTTAAAAAAATTTGCCTTAGAGAGCCCCCAAGCTATGATAAAATTGTAATCCCCGAATTTTAAGGCTGCCGTTTTTGCAGTTTTTCTCCTCGTTGATGAGTCAGTCAGTGAGTCAATCAATCAGCCTTTAACTTCTCTTTACAGGTATACAAGATTAGCAAGGTCTGCCTTTTCTAATCATGTTTATCAGCCAAATAGGAAATATGGCTGATTTTGTTGCCTGTTCTCAAAATGGTATAGCTCTAATGGCATTTCCAGTACTGATACGTTTCACATACAAAAAAGTTTCAAGAACATTTCTTGAAACAAGGGGTACCAGGGGGTCTATGAACAAGTGTAATGTTATTTGCTATGCTACTATGATGTTACGCGACTCAGCGGGAAAGGAGGAGATGAAAAAAAAGTAGTAAGTGTATTTGAAAAGTCTACCAGTTGAAAAGGATACTAAACAAAATTAGAATACTGTCCTGCTGCAGGGAGTGGAGTTGAAAGTTTCTTTAAATGAACAAAAATTGGTTCGATTCCCCTGCGTGACGAAGGTTAGACTGCGAGGTTGAAAACAACACCCAGATCGATTGCCCATGACACATTATTTGAACCAACAAACGTGTCTCTAAAAGAGTGAAACCAGAGACTCTGGTTTTGCCATCTTTCACTCAAACTAGGCACGTGCAGGGGCAAGCTCAGGGGCGAACATCTAAAAAACATTACAAATTCTTCTTCCACCGACGCACCGGAAGGAGCTTTGACCAGTTTGTTACCTCAAAATTAGCGCGAGCTGATTCCAAGGCACAGAGCAAGAACAATATAGGAGGGAAACAAGGCTTCCTTACGCGACCAGATGATGTCACAAGTCCTCGTCATACGATAAGCTAGCGGCATCTGCCGCGGGTGAAGAAACTGAGGGGCCGCCGCTTTCGGCATTGCACTGCACAGTCACGGGAAGAAGTGCGGTCGTTATAATTTTGTCCATCAGGTGCCGCTACCCTCTCGTTCATCGTCTCAGCGACGAAGCTTTGCAGTCCCCCTTGGTTTTTGTTGTGATATTGTCGGGTCGTTCGCCCGCGCTTATCGCGATGGGCCGTTTCGCCTCCTATATAATCTTGCTCTGTGTTCTAAGGGCAAGAGAACGAACTGCTGCATCCATGGCTTAGGCTTAAACTTCACCCTTGAGCTCCCCAACATGTGTTTACCCACTTTTCCAAAACTCGCGGTATTTCTTCGGAAACATGGATTTCCACTCTCTCTCTCTCTCTTCGCAAAAAGGAAAAATGTTCAGTCCGGCAAACACACTAGCGTATAAACACTTTGAAACACTGGCAATGCTACCATCTCGCGTAAACTGACAAACACTCCACAGCCGCAACCTTTCACAATTACACCTTAAGCCACAGAAGCAAAGAGGGCCTCAGTCTCTTCTGGGCCACGAAAATTAAACAATGTTGCCGCTACAGTTTCTTGGCTGACCTTCAGTGTTTGGAAAGGGTAGAATGTTGATGCAGCATTTCTGTTCCAAAACGCTCGGTGGGCATCGAAGCAACGCTATCGCGTCGTACATCTGAAGAGCCATGCGTAGAAGTCATACGCAACCTGTCGTTTGAATTTAAGCAAGGTACATTTTTCAGAAATATAATAAATAGCCAATCAAAATAGCGCGTGCATTGTTCATTGGAACCTTTGAGCCTGCATTGCCTGCTGCCGTATTTTGTGTGATGCACTCGTTTGACTGTGCTATCGAACCACGGTCGCTGCTTGGCTTGGCGACAATTTTCAAAGACGTGTCCTTGTACGCGGTGCGCTACCCACACGGGAAAGACTGCAAGCACTCTTTTAATTTGAAATACAAAATAAATTGTTTTAACGATATAAAATAGCTTTGCGTTGACAATGAGCCTCAAGAATTGCCGGCTGGGTATGGCGTGTGAGTCATTTGAACAAAAGCGAACTATATTGTTTGCAACAGAACTGGATCGCATCCATAATATGAGCTGCGACAGGGGCGGGGAAAAGAATTGGGGGTGATGCGTGAGCCTGAAGGAGCAGTCACTTGGAAAGGCGCCTGAAAGTTGCTGTTTTTCAGCGACACTTTAGGCCGAACAACCCAACAAGCAATGAGCAATGCTTAAAACTCTACGGGAAGCCGTGATGCTACTTCTTGTGAACGGGAAGTAGCGTCACACAGAAGGCACATCGGAGGCCAAGCTTGAACTAAGCGAAAAAAAAAGGGGTCGTGTCTGTGGTGTCTAACTAACGGCGTTCGGGTATAAGCAGGCAACAGCACAACAATAAGTAGTTACCAAACGGGCTACAATATTGCATCACAAAACAAGGCCCCTTTAAACTAGGTTCTACCGTAATTTAAAACGCGTCCCAGTTAATTACACTTTCTTTAGGCATGGGACATTTGTGTGTCTAACGCAATACTGTCCGGAGGACTACTTGCTTTGTGCGCTTTCGCTCTTGTTTTTCCCCATGGCTTGTATGGAGAATGTGTCGCTGTGTCGGCTGCGTCCATGGGCGCCGGCAGGAGGTGAAAGAGGGGCACTTGCCCCCTTTCCCTACTCTCGCCCTTCCCCTCGTGGGCGATGGGTTTGGCCCCCTAACACACAATTCTGTGCGATTCCCATGGCTGTGTCTTTTGTGTAGCATTGAAACCGTTGTTCTGCTGGCGTTGCCTGTGACGTGTGTTTTGGTGTGGGTGGCTCCTGTTTGAAAAATACCTGTGCCGTTCTCCTTTTGCGGCTGGCTGCTGGGAAGGTCAGAGCTTCTGGTTGTTCCCGCGTAAACTTGGTATGTCGTTTATAATGCGTGGAGCGCTTGAATGCTACGTGAGGTCGCTGTTCTCGATAAGAATTAAGCGATCGCATACCATCGTAGCTATATTCTTTCCCGCTATCTTTTTTCAAACAAGATTGCGTGCTCGCATTTAAAGTTCAGTTGTCGCCCTCAAGGCGTTGAACGAAAACACGTGTGCATTATGAGAGTTATAAGCTGGCGTGATATAAGGTGGGCTGTTAAAAAAAACCTCGCCGTTTATGTTTGTTGCATTCAGGTTTCGGAATGTTTTTTATTCTCTTCTTGCCGCTTTATAGTAGTTATGATATTTCATATTCGCAATTTGTTTTCGTGCTGTAGTGCGTCTCTTCAGCCTCAGTGCGGTTCAAAGCAACAGGGTAACCACATGAGGCAATATTGCCGGCCGAGACTATAGTAACACACTAGGTTTTTAAAGGGGGAGTGAAGTAAGTGGTTTGTAAACATTGCGGGATTACAAGCGCAAATTTTACCTGTAGTCTATGGGCCGTGTTTTACCGTTCTCGCTGCGTTTACGCCACTTTATTCACCAGAAAAATCAATTCGAAAATGCTCTCTTCCTCTCCGTATTTTCGCACATTTTCGGTGGCGTTTTGTCCGCCGGCCGCCGACGGATCGTCGCAATTCGTTCGCTCGGTTTAAACTAAGCCACAACACGTGTGTTACTGGAAGAACTTTCCTTTCTTACTTCGTTAGTTTGTACATTGTGTCAAGCTCCAAGTCAAGGTCGCTCCACACAAGCGCTGCACAAGCTCACACGTGACGCTTCGCTGACTGGTACGCTAGTAGGAATGTCTAAGGCCATTTGAAGGCTGGAGAAGAATCAGCGAAGTTAATGTAAGTACTAAGGAAGTGAAATCGACCGAAACTTTCGTCGTACAGCGTAAAAATTGAGGGCAGGAAGCAGGTTTTTGCGCTGTGTGAACAATCAAAGCAGTACGCAGCACGGCCACACATCTGCGAACGCTTTTCCGTAAAAAAATGCAATTCCTAGACATGAGACCTGAGTCATCAAAGCTGCTTAAAATGCTAAAACTTAATAAAGATAAACCTGGTAATATGTTATATGGTTTTTATTTCGTATGCCGGCAGCGCAAATGCCCGAGTGGTTGGGAGCACTATTTATGTTATTTCGCAAGTCGCAAATTCGAATCCCCGAAAGGACATTCTCTGTTTTTTTACATTGATTTTTTCGTTTTCAGCCGATTTTTTTAAATACTTATTTTATCATTTTTGCTCTCTGACGTTCATCGCTCCACGAGCGATTTCTCAGAACGCGCGCATGCTGACAATGACGCGCTAGCGAGTTCTCGTTCGCCTGCTGTTGCCATAAGCACCGACTGCTTGCGAACAGTGGGCACAGGCCTGAATCAGCAGACCCTTTGCCTGGTGTGAACAAGCATTTTACAAGGCAGGCTTGAGTGAGGCAAGCTCTAATGATGAGGAAAAGCGCATGGCATTTCAGCATCTCTTGTGACGCGGAGGGAGCTCATCTACCGCGCAGGCCTCGGCTAATGATTGCTACAATTCTAAGCCGTCCTGGTAGGCTTTTTTGACGCATTTCACTGCCGACAACACGGCAGAAGCGCGATATGGCGATTACTAAAATATCGACAATTCCCATCCAACGGTGAAGTCGGATGCCAAGCATATTGTTTCACAGAACGGAAACCGAAACTAGTTTCAATGCTAATCATGGGCTTCGCCCAATTAAGTAGCACCTGTACCTGAAGTCGCTGCGGTTAGTTAGTGCAGACGCCGTAAGCCAAGCATGATAGCTCTTCTTCTTTCAGCAATATTCTTGTGCTAGTTAGTTGGTTCATGTTCATAAAAAAACGCGAACGGAACAGGACCGTGGAATAGAAACACGTAAATCACAAACCGGCGCTGACTACCAACTGTTTATTTTTGAGCGTGCAAGGAAGTATCTTTACCCGAGCTGCAGATAAAACAGAGAGAGGGGTAGTAGAAGCCTATTACATAAAAAAGCGAACGCAAATGCATAAGCACACAATTCTTATCACTGTTTGATGACGAGATCCAATTTTTTTTTATTTGTTTATTTAGAAATACTGCATATTGCTAGTGGGGGGGGGGGGGGGTTTGTAGGAAGGACACCGGAAAAACACACAATAAAAGTACGCAATAAAACCATCCGTAAGTTATACATCTTTTGGAATACGCGTTACATTGATGCTACCAATTTCTCATAACTTGCAACAACCAAATTAAAAAAGTTCTAACCAAGTCCCAACAACAAAGTTTTAACCCCAATTGTACTACATCCAATTGATTACAGCGTGAAAGAGTCAAAATAACAGTCTAAAACAATCGATTTCGCAAAGATGACTACAATAGCGCCATGTTAGAGTTCCGAAAGCAAATGTTCTTCAACAATAGATGAAAATATAGTTAAAGAATTTGTGCTAATGATCAAGGCTGCTAAGCTGTTCAATTCCCTTATTGTTGCGGGGAAGAATGAGTGTTTGAAACATTGCGTGCGGAATGCGTATTGTTGCAGTATTTCGGGGTGCTGTTTACGCTTGGGTCGTGATTGTTTAACTGTATTGTATCTGGAGGCATCGATGTTGGTTGGCTAATGGCGTAGCTGCTACATGAATCGTAGGCATGCTAGTCTCGCTCGTTTTTGCAGCGTTAGCATGCCCGCTTCTTCAAGTATTTCGGTAGGTGAGTCCGTTGGCCTAAACTTTTTATAAATGAATCGGACGGCGTTTCTTCGAACGCCTTCAATCTTTGCAACATGTTTTTTTTGTGTACGGAAACCAAACAATGTTCGCATATTCAAGAATAGATCTCACATACGTGTTGCAGGCTAACAGATAATTTCAGAAGGGGCTAGCTGAAGCCATGGTCTCAGAAAAAAATAGTTGTTTCAACGTGGTTGCTGTAACGTTAGAATCGTGGGCATCCCGTCTGAGATCGCTAGAAGTGGTGAGGCCAAGGTTCTTATGATGACTTGGTCTAGGAAGTGGATGTTATTGATGGTATATGAGAACTCTCACTATTCCCTTTTTCTTGTTACTGTCATTAGAGCTGATGTTTTGGCACTCAGTACCATTTGCCAATCTGAACACCAGTTTGATACTATCTCAAGGGCTTTGTTTAAGGCAAGATAATTTTCTGCAGAGTTTATTTCATAATAAATTATACCATCATCCGCGAAAAGTCTAACGTGGACGGGAATTTGACCTAGTAGGTCACTGATAAAAATTGGGAATAAGGTCGGAGCAACAACACAACCCTGGGGAACATCGGGTGTGACGGAAACTGTTGCGGATACTTGGCCATTGAAATGAACAAATTATGTGCGACCAATAAGGTAGTTTTTGATTCATTTTGTAACGGAGCAATTGCCTAAGGAACATTTTACGGGTGTACCAGATTTTTATGCGAAAACTTATCAAAGGGATTTGAAAAGTCTAATAGGATAATGTCGACCTGTTTTTGGTTGTCCAAAATTAAGGATAAATCACGGGTTAGTTCTGTTAGTAGCGTGACTGTAGAAAGCCGCCTACGGAAAACACGTTGAGAAGGTGACAGGATGCGGTTGTGTTCAAGATATATATCGATATGTTTTAAGATAATATGTTCATGAAGCTTCCTGGAAGTGCAAGTAAGAGATATAGGCCTAAAGTTAGTTACGCCATCTTTTTGGCCTGATTTGTGTATCGGTTTAACTTTCGCTTTTTTCCACTCATCCGGTATGGTGCACATTGCTAGGGGTTTATTAAATATGATGCACAGATATTTTGCCATCTACTCCGCAAATCAGTTAAGAAATGAATTTGGAATGTTGTCTGGTCCTGAGCCTTTTTTTGTGTAAGGTTGTAGGAGCATATGAAAGATGGAACCTTGAAGCGCTAGGACACAGGGACAAATGAGTGGTCCCAATGTCCTAGCGCTTCAAGGTTCCGTCATGTCATACCAACAGGCCCAAAGCAGCACCCTCGTCAACTAGATGAAAGATACCTTGTTCGGTTATCAGGGGCAATTCCAATGGTTCTTTGTTCAACATTTCGATTGGTGGTGGATTGCGGTCATCAGCCATGAAAAGTGATTGAAAGTGCTCTTTGAGCAAAGAAGAGGTAATAAGGCCATCTTGATAATAACGAGTGTTATCGGTAGCCTTTGAATTTTGAAGAAAACCATAAAATTTTTGCGGCGAATTATTGAGGAAACTAGGAAGGGTGTTGGTGAAATAGTTCTTTTTTGCGGTTCTTATTTTTAATTTCAAGTCCGTGATGACAGTTGTGAGATCCGCCTTAGATTTTCTAGTACTTTTTTTTAGAGATTTCCTAAGTCTTTTAACTTTGCGTTTCGGGTGAATGATATCGCGATTAATCCAGGTAATATATTTCTTTCTTCTTTTTGTTTTATTTTGTAATGTAATTTCATACAGTGCGTTACGATATCTTTAAATTTTAACCACAGTTCATCGACACTTACAGAGGCGCGTTGTGAATATTCTTGAAATGGTGCTAATCCCATTAATAGGTCATCATTTATGCTGGTGTGAGGAGGCGCTGCTTACCGGACAGGAGTCGGCAAGAGGAAGCGAAGAAGATGAGGTGTGCGGAGGAGGAAGAAGACGGTGGTGGCACGGAGAAGCAGGAAGAACGAGGTTCGGGGAGCGACCTGCCAGGCGCTAACGTTCGGGGAACCTCCGCTCCGAGCCGCGCCTTTCTCCTGGAGACTCTCTGCTGGGTGTGAACGCCCAGGAGATCTCCGCGCCGAGCTACACCAGATCTCTTCGAGCCACCGAGTAGCAGCTGCAGAAAGGCTCTGGAATCCTTCAAGCAAGCAGCTCTTTTCATCGACCAGCAGCAGCGCTACCGACTAGGGACTCGCGTCAGCACACCGCTCAAGCATACTGACCAGCGCACCGAGCCAAGTGCACCTACCCAGCTCACAGATGTCAACGACTTCCACACGTGAGCGCGAACTATTTTGGGGCGCGAACTTTGTTGCATAGGACATTAACTCTCGTGACTTGATTATGGTAATGCTCATTTATATATTTTTTTCCAGTTATTTGTCCCGTAAATACACGTTGTCCTTGTCCGCAGCCAATAGCCTCGTCCTTCTCCGCCTGAACAGATTAACACCCCCTTATCGTAAAAACAACCTGCATCACTGCTGGTATCATCCGCGTTCTGAAAACCTGGAACGTTTTTTTGCGAGTGACAGTGATTTTTTGGCACAAATTGATGCGCTGCAAACGATTACGATATGCCATCAAGAATTTGTACACTTTGTTTATCAATTGGAAAATGGTCGCTTAAGAATACCAGGTCAAGTACATTGGAGCTCTCCGCCTGCACCTGTTTTGGATCCATTATTTTCTGATTGAGGTTAAAAGATAGCATTGCATCAAAAAGGGTTTCTGAGCTTAAGCACTCGTGCTGCATGGGCTGCCAGTTGCTGCATGTCGGTCTGCTGCATGTCGGGGAGATTAAGTCCCCCAAAAGAATTAGCCTCTTGCCGTTCACACTGCGCTGCATGTAGGCGTGCAGTGATTGCATAGCGATATGATCTGACCCTAGACTGCAATAAACACAACCAACAGCGATTGAGAATGACCCGCACAATAAATTACAGAACACCGCTTCAGCACCTTCAATACAGGCATCTGTGTGAATCGAATACGTTTGTTAATAAGAATGGCAACTCCACCGCCGCGTGTTGCTCGGTCCTTTCTCACAATGCCATAGTGCCAAGGACACCTAAGAATTTGTATTTGGTCGCCCAAACAAAGCAAAATAACGTGTTTCTCGTGTTTCTGGGTCTCATTTCAATTTTTTTGTATAATGTAGTCGCTGACATGGTATACTTTTTCTAAATAGCAAAAAATAAGCCGGTAAACTTTGATATAGCCAAGCAAAGGCTGTCTTGCTCGGCGCTGCATATAGGCAGCCCCGCGATCGGTCGACGTTTTTTCGTTCCGTTCTAAAAAGCTCGTTGATGTGTGCGGCACCATTGCCTATTCGGAAGCGCTTTCGCGGCTTCCTCGTTCGAGGTTCAACTGAAGAAAGGAGTCAGGTGTAGCGCGCTCGCATCGCAGGGGCAGCCATGTTAAAATTCCGCACGGTAGCGTAAGCTGCCGCGACGGCCCGCTAAGAGGCCCCTGTTAGCGCAGCGGGGCCCCGTTCCGGTATCGCCGTTAGCGCACTAGCGCGCCACGCATGCGGAATGGCGCTCCCGCTTGCTATCGGAGTGGAGCGGACTGTCATAAACGGTCAGCTAAAACTCTCTAATAAAACCTAGCAGGCGAAACATTTCTGTCTATTGGCTTGCATTTTTTTGGTAACTGCAATAGGCCCAACTGGTGTGTGGCTGTGGACATGCACCGATATTTCCGATTCTATTTCATATTCAGTCCTGCTACTATCCCAATGTGCAGTAAATTTTCAGTGGACTTTTTGTCAGCTTTTGAAGAACGAACCAAGTACTGGTGTCGGAAAGCAAGATATAAAAATATCTTGCAATACGCGCACTAGGATTTATTTGAGAGTGAGCGCTCACGACATGGAAGATTACTTTCGACATGTTCACGGCTGCATTTTAAGGAGGGTGCTAGGTACTGTGTGACATTATTAAGCTTGCGCGCAACACTCACCTATTACAGGTGTTACAAAGTAAGGGTGCTTCCAGCGGCGAAGTTGCGGATGCAGCAAACGGTCGCCTCTTCGATGCCACAAATTTCTACAATACTGCTGTAGAACTAAACATCTTCACCAAGAAATATTGGTGCATTAATGAGGAAAATGTTCGTGTTTACAATTAACCGAATGCTTACTTTGCGCAAGCATATTTTTAAGTATTTATGGGTGCTGTATGAACCTTTTTTATTTTTGTGTGGTATTTTGCTTGTTTTAATTTTATGCAATTTAATTTTATAAAATTATTTTCTATCTTTTTCTCTCACTTTGTCATGCTTAGGTTTTAATGGTGCAGAATTATTTGCTATTCTTACCATTTTCTGCCATGTTTCTATGTGAAACAAACGTGCAATATGTGCATAGTCAAAATACAATCACAGAGAGCTGGTGTGTTATGGTGCTCCTTCAACTTCAATGCCTTCACTTAAAAGCCTTGAAAATTTTGTTAAGAAACTTGTTCTGTGCCTGAAATACCATTATGGTCAGCGCCAATTTATGACCTACTTTGCAACCTAATTTACGTTTTATACGTGTCTTTCTACAGAAACGTATTTCTGCGTACGCATTGCTGCGAAGTGGTATACCTCTAACTAGCCAAGGATATTTTCGCGTCTTCCGCCGACTAATAAAGGCCTACAACAACAACAACAACAACAACGACAACGTGTCTGCGTAAGCAGGAAATTCAGGCTTCTACTGGCTACACAAATAAAAATTCCAGGCTACTACTGGCTACTGGCTACTCACAAGCAAACTAATGGCTCGACCAGGGATCGATTCGTAGGCAGAAAATACAAGCGGAGCGACAGTCCGTCGTCCTAGCGACCAAGCTACGCCCAAACGAGGAGACGGAGTGTCAGACGGCCTACTTATAACGAGCACTGCGCCGGGTCTACCACCAGCTCCTATTCAACGCCCCAGTGTGAAGTGCAAACCACATAATGTATGACAACAGCGTTCACGTGGTTTGGATTGGGGGAGAGGCGAAGAGCATTTCGGGAGGATTGCGCTCTTTGGCAGCGCCCCGTAAAGACAACACTCTTTGGGTACAGTGAGGTGGATGATGCCATGGCCCGCGCGTGCCGCGTTTCACCGAACCTACATTCTGTGTTCGGGACGCCGCCACCGCGAAATCCAGGCAATTGCTGGCAACGCGCTGCGCCCTATAAGGGAGGCCGCTATAACAACTCCCCAGAAAAGCGTGTTACGTGCTGCAGATATCCATAAGAAGTCACCAATCGACACTGCAGATGTTCAGGAGACGTATAGTTGGGGTCAAAATACCGCATATTAAATGTTCCTACAACTAACAAATTACGCCCATCTTCCCGCGAGGGAACCCTGATGTGATGCGACGCATCGGGGGGTTCAATTGCCGTTTCCATCGGGTTGCTTCTCTAAATCGAGTGAAACGTGTTGTGAACGCATATGATGCATTCCATCACATGCGGGTGTTTTCATACGTGGGAAGATGGGCGTATTTTACTTTACCGTTTGGAGTGACGCTGGTATTGGATTGTGTCGCACCACTCACTAAAGGGATCGTCGCTTCCATCACGACTTCATCGGAAGAATTGAGTCAAGCACGCAGTTGCCAAGCAAAGTGACGCGAAGTCGAACGAGAGCGAGCGCTGACGGAACCGCCGCAACGCGCTACCCGCTTTATAGTCACAGCGCCTGAGCAAGAGGAGACAGCGGAGGACAGTCGCGCATGCGCGCACTTGCGCGATGGGAGCGGAGCAAAGCGACGAAGCACACGCACGCAGCTCTTGTTTATGATAATGAGACGGAGTGAGAGTGTTGCGAACAGCTGTCGGAGAGAAGAGCAAAGGAGAGTCGCGCATGCGCAGGTGGCGTCCGGGCGCCGCCGACGCAGACGTAGGAGGGACATGCCTCAGAGCAAGAGATGCGCCGCATCTAAAAAACCCGTCCAAATCGCGCGAAGTATAACGGAGAATGCACCTCTCAGGGCACTTCAATATTGTTACGAGGCGAGAATGCCGTATAAAATGTATTTGCAATGCTCAAAACGCAAGAGGCTGGGTGCCGCTGGTACATACTGAGGAAAGAACAACCATCACCCCTCGTCCTCTTCTTCCACGGGAACTCGTCGCACAATCCCCGTTCGTTTAACCTGTGACAAATCCCCCCATAACCACATAGTTTGTTATCGCCTGTCGGTGCCTCGTGTCAATATGTTGTTTACGGGATATTACCTCAGTGGCGCAGGTATTGGATATTGCAGTACTACGCATGCAAGACGTATAAGTACGTCGATCCTACATTATGATTGAAAAATAGAGCGCGACTTGGACAACGACATTAGAGAAGAACGACGGGTAAAGCCCTCTTCTTGATTCTCGTTGTCCAAGTCGCGCTCTATTTTCAAATCATAATGCACCAACTTGCCCAAGAGCTCTGTCTATTCTACATTGCTTTGCTGTCTATGCACTAACATTAGCTTGGCAACTCTATGTCTAGTCTGGGCTAGTATGGCATTGTCGAGATGAACCTGTATGCATTGAAGTTACATTGTTTACACATTATTGGGGATCTTTGCCTGCCCCCTCTGCCTACGTGTTGTGGGGACTAATACTTCAAAAAAATGTCTTGGTAGCTATTCAGCACTGTTTGCTGTTTCTTGGCACCTGGTTTCAAGAGTAAAAGTGCTGCATACTGCATGCAGTCTTATATGAGAAGTGCCAAGCTGACCACAGACTCTCGCAGAAGCACACAAAGAAGAGCTCCAAACTAGAAATGTTGCATCTAAAACAAGTGGCAGTAAGTAACAGCAAACCAGTCCTTATCAGCACAAGTGGCCTTGACACTAGGGCAACCACACTAAAGTCAACAAATTGTCCCAAAAAGCATGGCTGTACAGGCCTTCTGCCAATAGACTATCAGAGAATCAATTCAAAAATAAAAAGAATTAAAATGACAGTCTGGCCAACCATCTGTAAGTGCAGCTGTGCGGAAAGAAAGCTTTCAAAGTACACACAAACACAAACGAGTTCATGTAAAACCGATTACATTGATTTCAAAATTATGCATTACGCTTTCGCAACACAACCACTTTAATTTTGGTGCCTATCTGCTGTGGCTTAAAGGGTAAAGATTGTATAATAACAGGAATAGTGCAAATCTGCATGAATATAAATAAGTCACACACACTAGAAAAAAAGATGCAAACCCAGGGTACAAAAACAAGATAGTTATGCAACTTTAAATATCTCACACTAAGTGAAATGTGTGGAAACCAACGCAAGAGAAGTGTGGAAACAAAAGTATGATTGAATGGTGGCTACAAGAACAAGGGAAATCTACCAAACTCTAACCGACGTCTAGGGAAATGGTTATGAATACTAAAAAAGGTTTATATACAGAAATGATTGTACGGTGGCCACGAGCCGTAAAACCTCACGTGAAGAAATGATTCACACCTAGTGAAATGGCAGGACAATATTAAAACAAATAAAAATTGTGTTGAAACAGAAATTATTGAATGCGGGTTAGAAACACAACAAAAAGGTATACTATTTGAATATTTCACACAAAGTGACATGCTTTGGGAACAGAAGAAAAAAACGTGGAAACACAGAAATGATTGAATAATAGTTGCAACAAGACAGATTTACGTGACTACATAATTGAAACGTAGTGATACGATCAAAGAACAGTAACATGAAATAAAAATGCTTGAAAGCACAGAAATGATTGAATGGTGGTTGAATGGTGCGTGCCTCTATCCGTCACTGATGACAGGGATTCCTGCACAGTTTGCGCTGTTCTTTGCGGAGCCAGAAACTGCCAAAATGGTTGCAGACCAGTATGGTCAGGAAGTGAGTAAAGATTGTGTGGGGTACAAAGGATGAAAGAAATTAAAAACCTCTTCCTTCAATAAAAACTAAGCTGCAGGTTCTCGACAAAGCTGATATTTGCACGCGGTGTGACTGACAATTCGCTCTTTCTAGCGACGCTAGTTACGCCGCGCAGAATTTTTCTGAAGCCGGGAGACGGTGATCGGCGGACCGGTCGCTCCGGCGGAGCCGGGCGGCGGCATCCTTGTGTCCTCGCAGAAGCGAAAGGAAAATAGTCATCGCAAGTATAGTAATCGACAATGCCGTGTAAATAATCGGAAAATATAGGCATAACGCGCGCTTATATTCTCTCAACTTTCTTGAAGCTATAGAAGCTGCAGGTAAATGAAAAAGTTTTAGGCCTCATCGGCGTCTGCTGCGAGAAAAACGGGTCTTTTGGACTCACACGTGCGTGCGTGGTGCCTAAAGTATCTTTTACTGAATTACGGTCAACACATGTATTAGTTATTTGCTGTGAGGGCGCAGATGTTGTAGGAACTTTGTACAACCTTGTGATAGTCTTTTTCGGATACTATTAACATTTACTGCCGCATAATGTGTACCGATCTTCGCTTATATGAGGTTAAATTGGCTCCATTCCACTGCTTTCTAACATATAAGCAGCAGAGTCTGTCCAATCCGCTTGCTTTTATTTTCAGTAAAGAAACAAATGAAACGTTTTTGCACGTGAAGGCGAGAAGCAAATGTGGGGATGCGTTTATTGATGAATGACTTAAAATATACATATTTATGTCGAAGCAAGATGTTTTAGCAATGACAATATAGCAACGTAGTCTGGTAGTTCAAATGCGAGCTCTTGAATGCACTTTGTAGCCCCCGTTTTGGTTTTGGTTATAACCCTTGACGCACTTAAAAAGGTTACCGGCAGTCAAATGAACATAACGTAATTACAGCCAGGAGGTTTCTCTAATTATCACAAGCCAAAACGCACCTGTAAAGTACTGCCAGTATTTTCATGTACGCTTCAATATCACACGTACGCTTATCTTTTTTTTTCATATATAATGCTAACATGTTCGTTTGTATACCACTTGATACGACGTAATAGGAGCCTCGCCTTCGCGGTTTTACTGCCCAAAGTCACAACTGGGCTTTAGGACACTCAAGAAAAACAACGCAATACGCACTTATCGCCCGAGATGGTGCGCATGGGCTTATGCTTATTATGTACACAGAATGGAATGGATGACTTTATTACAGGAGGAGGACAATAGGCCCTGGTGTGGGGCACGGGGAAAAGGGGAGGGGAAGATTGTTCATATAAAGTCTGCACTGCACTGTGAGCGTTCACTTAGCACGATATGCACAGGTGAAGTTGTGACGAGGGCACTCTGCTACGACCATGATTAGGGTATCCAAAAGGAGCCGTTCAGGAGCCACAAGGGGTGTGTTTGGGGGTACATCTAGAGAGAGGGTGAACGATCCGCCATCATACTACTTTATAGAGACCTGTTTTGAGACCGAATTCTGTAATCTTCTGTAAAAGTTTTTCTGTGTACAGAACATGTCCAACACGTCATGTACACAGAAAAATGAACACGCCTAAGTAAAACGTGCACTTCGGCGGCTTACACTGCAATAATCTCCCAAAATGTAGCGTTGCACATTATGTATTAGGTTGTTCGCCCAATGATGCGGGATTGTTTCAAACCACTTCAGTGAGGCCAGAGCCATGCACAGCGGATTGCCTCGCACGCAGCGCTTTCTACACCGCAGCAGACACCGTGAAACGAATCGAATGTTGTCTCGCAATCAGCAACGTATGCATGTGATAAGTTTTCAAGAAAGTAGTTGTTTCAAGCGGAACTGCGGAGTTTTATTTAGGCCGCTATTGATGCTGGAGCACATGCTGCTACGAAGGCCCGATTACCGTCTCGTCCGCCATTGCCGTTTTACGGAGCGCCACCTGTAGGGGCTGGAAAGAGCTGATAGAAATCTGGATACTATACATTCTTGTAGAATTTATTTAAAATTCATTATCTGGCGAAAGAATTTGATATCTTTAACACGAATTCATCTATAGTTGCACACAATGCAACACGGCATTCACAGTTGGAAAAAGAACGCTTCCCATTTTTTTCAAACCAGGAGAATCCTTGCGCCAAGTTCACCGTCAGCAGTAGCTTAAACAGGCGCCTTGTGCACACAGAAGCACCTCCCTTGCCGGTCAGTTCTTCAACCAAAGCATGGGTGCAGGAAAATCTGTGTCGTTGGTACAGCCCTAAATACTCGTGTAATACAGAATGCCAGCCTACCAATGTCCCTGAAAAAAAAAGTGTATGACAGTTGCATCTTATCGGTACTCACATAGGGGACAGAAACTTCCAGCCTCACTAAAAGAATGCTACAGCGCGAAATAAAACACGAACACAGAAAGACGACGAACTACAAACTCGACAAACAGTACACCTCGTTTACTAAAAGGGTTTAACTTAAATTAAGGAAGACTCAGGGGGCAATGTAATGGAACATGATGGGTGTAACATTAAGGACAGGAAGAAGGCGGAGTGCGTCAGGGAACAAATGAGTGTTAAGGATGAATAAGCAGAATTTAAGAAGAAGAAATGGGTGGGAAACGGGCATGTAACGCGAAGGCGATATAACCGTTGGCCATTAAAGGTAACAGAGCGAATCCATAGAGAAGGCAAGCGTGGCAGGAGGTGGCAGAAAGTTAGATTATCAGATGAGATCAAGAAGTTTGCAGGGACACATTGGTCACTGTTAGCAAGGTACCGGGATCATTAAAGATCTATTGGAGAGGCCTCTGCCCTGCAGTGGAGAAAGATAGGCGGCTGATGATGATGCTGATACAAAAATCTAGGCTAATGATCGTTCGAGATTACTAAACTGCAAAACAGTGACTTTCAGTGCGTAACGAGATCTAATACGTGTTTTTGTGACCAATGAATCACCTGCTCTAGCAATAATGCCTCTATATATTGTTTAATTAAGAGGCGGTGGTCTATAATATAAACCAGTTTCTGTGGGCACCAACTGCCACTGGAGCATCTGGAGAGTATTTTGAATGATAAAAAGAAAGGACAACAGGAACCAGCCATCCGACACAGTACACACGCTCCTCTGCTAAAACTAAGTGACAGGAAACAAAAACCAAAGCAGGCTTTCATTGACATATTTCACTTCCTGCCACAAGACGACACCAACCTTAGCACACGCCTGAAAATAGCGAGTCCCCCTGCACACAAATTATCTTTAGCGGAACGTTGTACAGCTGCCTTTAACGCTGCCAACAAATCAGGTAGCAAGCAAGAACAGTAAAGCACTTTGTTCTCATTAAGGCGCAGATGATAACTTGTGGAATTTGGAATGCGCGTGCACTGTTTTTATGATCAGTAAGAAACTATTCTGTATAATAGGAGCGGGTATGCGCATGAGCACGTTTCATCTATTTTTGTCTTATTACATTATGTCCTCAATAGCAGCATGGTTCCACGCCGTTATTGGGCAAAAAAAAATCAATTTTTTTTATTTAACGCACTAAAGCTAAACCTAGATACATAGGATTCTTAAATAAAAGTGCTGTACATTCATCCACTATAATCAAGCGCTGTAAATGACAAGCGGCCATACGGAGTGAAAGACTTCGCCTTAGTGATCGTTCACATTACCGACATGTAAAAGATACAGTGCCTCGGACCGTCCCAATTCAGCTGCCTTTGGATGGCTGCATTTACGTCGGAAGAAAACATACAACAGTTAACTGCACACTCGGAGATTATGGTGAACTGGGGTGGTTCCTAGTGACTAAACCCAACCGCCGGGAAATAGCGGTGAAGGTTCACTAGGTGCTACCGGAAGTCCCTGGCGGGCTCCTGTTCCGCCAGTTGCAAGGTTTCGGCCGGGTCCAGACGGTGGTTCGCAGAGAATCGGAAAAACCTCAACTCGCGCACATGACCGGAACCACGGGGGCTTTTCATGTGATCCCGTCGGCTCCAACATCTATTGAAGTGGTATAAATGGCCGGCATAAATGGCGACCCCATGCTAATCCACCACTGTGCCTGCGGTGCTACCACATAGGACACTAACGGAAGAGCTTCAATGCACCATGGTATCATGCGTGTTGGGCCTACGGGCCCGACCAGTAAAAATGCAGGCAATGTTACGCCACCAGAGCGGCACAGCGAACGGCCACGAAAAACGTTAAGGAAAAGTAGCACACGCCAGCAATTCCAGGCGCCCATTGTTAGCCCTCTACCCCATTCCCCTTAAACCACGACGGCCACTCTCCCGAATTCACTTAAGCTCGCCACTAATAATATCGTGAGTACATCTCCCCGAAGCGCAGATGATGGATACTCAATTTACTTGAAGACCATAATATCGACGTTAGCTTTCTACAGGAAACCGAAATCGCAAATCCGGCTAATGCAAAGAACTTTGTAGAGAGTTTTGGTGATAAATATTGTTTTTCTACCGCGGTGGGCGTCCGATTGGGGGGGGGGGTTGGTCCACCATTCTCATAAAGAAGCAAGAAGTTGTCAAAATTGGTGACTGCAAACTGGCGAGAGATGGCCACTTTTGTATGGTCGATGCGATCATGGGGAGGGAGCTCACTCGTTTCCTGCGCACTTACACCACAACGATTCTTCCGGGCGGGCTGAGTTATTTGTCGTACTCCGCGCTCTCCAGCCATCTCCCGGAAACGTGTTTCTTGGAGTGACTTCAACTGCATCCTAAATGCAGGGGACTGGTCAGGTAGGAAAGGCAGGGTGAACTCATCGGCCTGAATTTTGAAATCCGCACTACAAAGTTGCATCGCGGTGGATGCTGCCTTAAAGCAGGAATGCAATACAGTGCAGTATACGTGTTCGCGTGGTCAGTTGTAGGCTCGCTAGGACCGCGTTTATATTCCTGTGGATTTGTTGTCACACTGGTCACGAGGATTTGTTGATTTCTTGTCATGAGGTCAAACCGGTCCCCTTTTCCGACCATAGGCTCCTTCCTTTGGACGTCCAACTCGGCCACACATTTGCTGCTCCAAAGCCATGTAAGTATTGGATAATAAATTCCACCGTGCTAAACACTTTGTTTATCGAAAAATCACCACACAAATACCAAATCTCAAAGTAGGTGCTGTAGCCAACACTGCCTGGGAAGAGCTTAAGAAAAAGGTTAAACATGAAGCAATACACATTAGCAGAATGCAGGCTGCTGAAGATAAAGCCAAGGAGCGCAGCCTTTAAAAACCCTTGCGGGCCTCATTGAGGTCGAAGAAAAACAGTCAAGAGAATGCCAAAAGGACATCTAATTCGTAAAACAAGAAAAAGGAAGGAGCTGGAGCGATGCTACTGGGGAGCACTGGTCTGCAGTCGGCAAATACAGGTTGAGCCCGAGGTACAACCGTGAAAACTCTTTTATTCCTTCGAGAGGGAACGCGGTGCTCAAGAAAGCATTATCGATGTTGAACACAATGATGTTCTTGTCTCCAGGAGTTGAGAAGTAGCCTTTGCATTCTCTGATCACTTCTCCTTTCTATTCAGCACCGACAATGAGTCCGAATCCGTCCCAGAAGTAGTACTGGAACACATCCCGAAAGTGTCAGGGGATATTAAGGAAACAATAAATATCCCAATATCCCCTATAACACCCTCTGGGGTAGATCAGACGATTACAAACCTGCAAAAAACAAACCTAAACCCAGGTGAAATCATCTCAGAGTTCTACTCAACTTTCCAAAAAGAACTTGGCTGCATCCTCGCAAGTGTCTTTGGAGTTATATGAAACGGGAAACTCCTGCCACCATTCATGCGGGGCAGTCATTTGGATCTTATACTCAAATCGTTACCAGAATCCACCCCTGATGTGAATGACTTTAGCCCCACCACGCTAATATCAGCTTAATACAAAATACTCGCCAAGATCCTGGCCAAGCGACTTGAGGCGGCACTGGGAGGAGTGGTAGGGAACCATCAGACCTGTGGCTCCAAAGGCCACTCTATCATCACAACCTTACACCAGATGAGGAACGCGTTTGATGCGGCAGCGCTGGGCGTTACTCCGTTGGCAGTGCTCCAACTGTACTTAAGAAGGCTTTCGACGAAGGCTTTCGACCCCTAAGTACTTACGCTTCGGCGTCACTTAGGGATTGATTGTGTAACGCTTGAATGGATGAAGACTTGTTACAACAACTTTAACACCAGCTTTGTCTTAAGCAGTTGGCATGGCATCGCCCTTTCAGTGCCGAGATCAGTCTGTCGGGGGTGCCCGATGCCACCAGTGCGCTTCGCCCAGACATTGAGCCACTGAGCCGGACGATTGCTGTGTCAGACAATCAGAGGCCTCGTCCTCAGGGAGGAGAAATTGCGAGTCCTGGACTATGCGGGCGATGTGGCCTTCTGCACATCTGCGTCACAGGCGGGTGAGATGGTAGAGCTGGCTGGTCGCTTTTGCTGCTTCTCGGGCGCAGGAATGACATGTCCAAGCCAGAAGAAGCTTGTCTTGGTGAGTGGGCTTACAAACGTCGACACCTCTTGGGCATCAATTGGAAGGAGAGTGTTGGAAACAACCTCAGTATAAATCTCGACCTGGATAAGGCGGGCATTCCAAGATGGCGGAAGAAACTGGTGGCTGCCGAGAGGAAATTTCAGCCATAGATGACGAGGGACACCATCATTCCCTGAAGGGATCATGTCTGTAATTCCCTCATGAACCCTGCTATGTTGTACGGAGCAGGCATCACAACGATTGACGCCAGCTTAATAAACAAACTTTACCGGTTATGGGCTGCCTAGCGTTCAACATACGAACCCATCCATCGCCCCAACCTGTTTTAGAGTCTAGAGAATGAAGGAGTGGGCCTGGTGAATGTAGAGCTAAAGCTGATCGTACAGCCCTTCTTGTACTTCCGTGACCAGCCGGGCTCTTTTCTTCGTGCGGCTTTACAGTGCCTTGGCTCCGCACACCTAAGCCGCTGGCATACCACGTCAGGGAGCCTTAACCACAACCTGAGTCACACTGTTTTTTACAAAGAGGTTACCACTGCTCTCGTAACATTGGAGGAGAAGTTTTCAAGGGATTACCTCCTCATCGCTAGCCCACGAAAGCTTTACTGGGACCTCTTGGTAAAGTCCTTCCGCCGCCTCTGTATTGGCAACCTTCCAAGACCACGCCAGGTACAAATGTATTCAGGCGTGTTCGACCCCTTCCAGTGCCTACCAGTTCTAAAGATTTCTTCTTTCGTTTTCACGCCGAAGTACTGCCAGTTATGGTGCGGCAGGAGTCTTGGGTCCTCTTTATGCCCTACGGTGCAAGATGCATCCCGTGCAGTAAAAAAAAAGAAGCCTGAGCACGTCTTCCTAGCATCCCACATGGCCCACTAATTTTGGGGGAAATTACAGACTTTATTTGGCACAAGCTTGCAAATAACCTGGTCGAGCCTCAGATACCTTAATGCGGAAGCGGAATGCCCCATTATTGGCGACTGTGTTCTCATCCTGGGCCTTCACTCTCTTATGAGTGCGCAGGTCGACGCGGTTGAGTGCCCTATGAGCATATAACCTGCCTGGCGTCGCCTTGGTAACAAACTCAACTGGACCACAAGAGCGCTCGAGGGAACCGAATCTGACGAAGAACTGCGTGAAGTATTGGAGCAGGGTTGCCAGGTGGCGATCTCCTTCAAAACAAAGGAGGCCATCTGCCGATGCAGCTACGCTATACGCAAGGTCTAAACGGTCAAAGAGTAAACACCAAGTGCAGCTGGCGAGGATTTCTACCATTCCCTTATCTTGTTTGCTTTTGCTTTTCCATTCCTATTCATTATCTTTCTCAGGGTGTTTTCAAGGCTTTGAATATCTCATGATAAGCCACTTGTTACTTCCATTTATTTTCCAGATGCACTGCAAGACGTGTCCTCATGCTACAAGTTTTTTGTTCTTTTTGTCTCTAATCCAGACAGCCAAGGGTGTCTAGAGTAGTCACCCTTGGCTGTGCTCTCATGCGTTTGCATATCATATCATGTGTTGTCATGTCACTTGTAACCCTACATAAATTTGTTATATGAACTTACTGTTGGAAAAGTAGGTATCACGAAAATAAAAAAAAGTTCATGCCTTTGCACTAGGGTGTGCTGCTTACTTCAAAAAAGCACACAGCAAAAGTCAAAAGTGAAAATATCTGAACCGAAATAGTAAAGGAAGTGAGTGGATATATCCTTTAGCATTAAACGGCTTTAGACAGCCCAAAGACACTGATATTGGCTACCACAAACTATCCGCCCTGTTACCTTGTAATACGTCAAGGCAACTATAGCGAAACAGAGAATAGTGTGTAATACATACCGGTAAACAGCCGTGGTACTAAGGTGAGCATGTCTATGCATAGAACTTGGGAAGTGGCAGAAGCAACCCCATTTGATGCAGCCAAATGTGAAGGCAAGCTGTGAGCAGCAGCTGGGAGCAGAGAGGAATAATCCAACAAATAAAAATCTACCCCAGTAAAAGGTCAACAGCAACTCTCGGCCTGTAGGGCCCGATTAAATTAGGTGCCTGTAAAATTTGCTATTTTCTGAAATACAACATAAGAATCAGGGTAGCCTTCCATACACCGTTTTTATAAAAAAAATCAAGGGCTTTGAAAGGCCATTTTACAAAAGGTAAACAATATGAACGCCGTTCGCATGCATAATATTTTATTGCAGAGAACAAAGGAAATTGCTTTCATTTATTGCACTTAGATTCATTAAACTAGACAAGTTCTAAAGATTGTGCCTAATGTTTCATTTGACTACACAAAATTCTGAAGCTTAGGGAAAATTATTCAAGCTACACTTGTGGCCTAATGATTTTGAGTTTTAGCTTAGATCTTGTGGTATTTCTCTGATTATCTGCCTTCATCACATGTGTAAAGCCGCCTTATGTTTCCACATTTTTTTGGAAATCCGCCCTCAGAAACCAATAAATAGGTACCAATGAATTCATGCCTCCATTGGATGTACGAATTACCTGATCACAATTGGACATAACCCACACAAAGGAAAAAGAAAGCAAATATATCATCAACGCCACCAGGGTGTGCATCGAAAAGATCGTAATTAATCGATTATAATAGCTTGCCGGCTGCCCCTTTGTAAGAGGTGGTGGGCTCTGGAATCGGTACATATTAGAGGGCGTCCTAGCGGTAAATATTTTGTTGTTGTCACCTTTTCTTATTGTAGCCAGCTCATTTTCACCATTCCTCCAGTAGTCACTATGTAATGTAAACTGAATTCTGTGGGTTCATACTGCTTGCCCGTCTTGTTGGCACTGCACTTGCATCTGCGCAGGAACAAGACACAAAAAAGGGACATAGACGCAGCATCGACACAATGTTGTGTTAACCTGTCTTTTCTTTGTCCTGTCCCTGTTTGATGTACATGAAGAAAGTGAAAATGTGATAGTGAATGTGAAAGTTTGTGAAGGTGAATGTTTCTGAATGTGAATGTGAAAGTTTGGCCAAGTCGTGTTGCTCCCCACATACTTCACACACAGCCCATATTCCACCTTGACGCACTTCCTTCTCCACATCACAGTTCTCGACAATCGACAACATATATATGTAGTGAGGTGTAGGCAAAAGACTCGGCCAATCCTCCATAAGTATGGTGCAGCCCTGCTCACGCAGGCCTGGACCAAGCAAGAAAAAAAACAAGTTCAGCCAAGGTGGTAGTGACACGGTACCCCTCGCTACCAAGTAAAAACAAAGCCCAATGTGGCAACCAGACAATGCTCAGGCTACGAGGCTGGACCTCATTTCTAGTGTGTTGCTACTAGATCCCACTGGACATGAAGCCAGAAAGGAAAGTAAAATACAAATAAGTTCAAAAGTTCAGATTATTATTCATGTAACTCCGTTTTCGCTAAAGTAGGCAGAGATTACAAGAGGTCTTTGGAGTAGGTGGCGATGCTCTAGCCTCACTGTGGCCCGAAACTTAACGCTTTCCGCGAACCTCGAATTTGAGGCCAGCCAAACGAACAAAAAAATACGTGGCTCATGCACGCTTACCGGTTCCTTGAGCAGGAAGTTTGACTTAGCGTCGCCGGTGTTGCACGAAGTGATAAGGAATCAGGTTTGTCAGGACCACCCTCAATCACCCCACCTAAATATACGATTCACGCAACCAGGATGCGTGGAAACCACAAGATTAAAATATCTTGGAAGGATGAAAACGAGATTCCAGGACAATCAAGTGCTTGAAAACGCAACTTTATTTTAAGATTTAAACTACCTGGGTGCACTCTAATTTATGTTTATAGAAATGAGTAGAATCGCCATGACTTCTACGTGTTCTTGTGACGTACTCCATCAATAGTCTTAATCATTTGCTGTAAGCTGGTTTAGCTGATCAATATTTATGAACGCTAGCCAACGCATAGAGCGATTACAGGAAGTGCAATTTAAAACATTGCATTTCAATGAGCACTCGATTTAAAGCCTTGAAGGTGTATTTAGTGCTCAAAGATACTTCAAATAATTAGAGCCACTGTCTCCAGCAGCATGCGTTAGTCATTGGTCTATGCAGTATAATATATGACGAACCACAAGCATTTGGAACTGTATCAGCTCAAAAGGAAGCATCGAAGTTTCATAACAAACCTGCGTTTCAGGTACTGTGTAGCATCCATGCACACCGGGTTAAGCTTTGTTTCACCTTTTCGTCGGAGACCCTTGGACTGAAAATCATGCGTGAAAAAAGCTTTATTAATACGCTCACCAAAAGGAAAACCACTACACATGGACAAATTATTTGCTAATTAAATAAATCTTCATGTACATTCAAATTTAGCTGACACTAAATGAGAGTTAGCTACAAAATATGAAGAACAGGTTTTTGCGCGGTTGTGCATTTCTCAGTAGTCCAAACCTGAGAATATACCAGTCTGCAAATTCTGCAGCGCAAAACCTCCCAACCGCCATCCCATAACAGTTGTACTCTAAGAAACCGCAAGATACTCAGCTATTCAGTAAGGCTGTTCTGGGATTTAGAGTTAAAAAGGTCCCCCTGTCCCTCCGTCAAATGAACAGAAACTTCGTGCCCGAGTCAACTTCAGCCTATTAGTAATGCGTACTTGGGCAGTCCCTATCAATTTGAAAGTGATGATGGGAGCACTAATCAGGGGGCCTTCCAAGCTTCAAGGCAGCTGTTTTGAGATTTCTTTAAATTACAAATAGTGTACACGTAGGGCACACGTAGTGACAATTTGTGCCACATTCTCAGCACAGAAGCCTCAAAACCAGCATGTGTGACTGTCTCTCTCAGTGAAGCATACCTGAAGTCAAGTTTTGTTTCTCATATTTTGTGACAAGCCGGCAAGTCCGTCAAATATGATTGAAAACTGTCGCCCATAGGTTAAAACAATTATGTATGCCAATCCTTATACATTTTTGCGTTTTTGAAGAGCCGTCGCATTCTCTTGTTTAGCTGCTGCTATAGCGCAAGTGACGCTCCCATCGCCTAAGCAGATAAGTGTACGAAATGGTGGCACATGCTGCGTACTGGATCATTTGCTTTGCGCGTCACACATACAAATCCCTAATAGGAAGATATGATGGGTTTTGAGATGTAGAATCAAGTGCGGTTAATTCAAACTTTCAATTTATTCAAACTCATGCTTTTCTTTTGCTAACATTACGTCCATTTCAATGCGCAAGAATGCACAGTAATTCAAAAGAGCCCCAATACACGACTAACTCCAAAATACCGCCAAAATAAACATCCTATCAGCTGAAGAAAAAGTAACACGGTGCCACCTTTACCTAAGAAATGCAGCCAGCATATGCCACGCACCAGCTTTTGTGCTGCGTGCCATCCTGTACTGACCACATTTTTGGACGCTTTGGCACTCAACAGTGAAACTTCCGACGGCAACCAAAAATTACTTCTCCTCTGCCCCCCCCCCTGAGTGTAGTCAGTGTGCATTAGAGCTAGCTTTCAAGCACTAAGCAACGTGTGTTTTGTCACAACACATGAATTGAACGCAGAGAACCATGACTAATCACTAAAGTTTGCCATAGCCATAACACGTGAAGACCGAGGCAGCACAGTCAATTAGGGTTCCATTTTATCCTTTAATTCTGAATTGAAATTTTACGTTTGGACATATATGTCATGAGCACCGCCCAAAGAAGTAGCAGCATCAATAAAGCAACCAAGGAATAACACAAACAGCCCCAGAAGCACTAAGGGCCAATCTCAAGGAATCGTAATGTGAGGGCTTACATGAAAAGGAAAAGAAAACCGAAAAAAATGTGCGCAGGCTTTGCTCCTGGAACAAACCTCGGCTTCCTCGGACCGTCCCCAGGGCGTGACTACAACTCAGGCGGCTATCTTGGAGTGAGACCCCCTGGCAACACATTGTGAGCTTCAAACTTTGGAACGAGAACCCGCTGGCTTACTGGGCAATGACGCTTGGGCTTTCAAACGACGGCCGTTCCAGAATTCACCAGAGGCTATATGGCCCTTGGCATCTGGCGGCGACGGCTGTGCTCCCTACAAGAAAGATTTAACCATATGATTAATGTCCAAATTGGCACTACTAAGACAATTTTAAATAAATAGGTACCATTCTTTATAAGAACTATATTTCGTGAACGGTGACTCGAGGACCATTTAGTCCAGCATACAGGTCCCATCTAACTTGCAAAATATTTTTATGTGTCTATCCTAACCACTTGGTTGATTGAGTGACAAGTACACACGGATGAAGCCCAGTCAACAAAATATGGCAAAAGGAAACCCGCACCAACCCGGGCAGGATCACTGGCGTGGAAATATACATACTGCAGCAAAATGGCGAGTAGGGATAGTTAGGATATATGCATAATTAAACCTCCCAGCACACCACTAACATCTCTGCGACGTCCCAAAAAGATCCGAACGTCTATGTCCCAGCAGTATCTCTACTAAACATCCGTACAACGTGCAATATTTTTATGCAAATTTTTGGACGTTGAGATAACGTTGCTGGTACCTTAATGTCGGACGTTCTTTCAACTTTGCTAAAGACATACTCTCGATGTTGCTGCTGCTTCATTTGTGGACAATATTTAGACATATTTTGCTGGCGTTGTTTAGATGTTGCTGCTATGTCTGTTGTTTAATTCGTACATGTCTATCGCAGTTACGTTTATTTTAGCTATATCTGCTATACTTTTTTTTCAAACTCTCCGCAGGCGTACTGTTTTGAAGTTCCCGAGGGGTTTTGTATGTGTTTTGTATGGGTTTTGTACCGACGGGTTGTGGGCAAGTTTTGTAATCCACCAATATTGCTTTTACGGAAATATAAATGCGGAGGACATAATAAATAAATTACACTCAACATATGCCTGAACAAACTTTGATGCTCATAGCAGTTTGTATTCAGTGAAACCACGTGCACCATTTTACTTGGTCATTCTACCTTCGTAATGAAAATACAAATGCTGACCTGACAAATCGCTGGCGACACTATTCAGCCACATATGTTAACAAATAAATTTCCCCAGCTTTTACCAATGGTGAAAGCAGGAGAGCTCGCAGGCTCTCCCCCGGTCACTTTCCTCACCGTACGGACATCTTACCCCGCAATGGCGGAAGATGCCGCAACAGCCCTGGCCCGCATCACCAGGCTGCCCCCACACATTACAATCACTTATTCGAAGACGGCCACCGTTTATCGTTTCGGCTATGCTCCAAAACCCCGGCCCATACTCAACCACTCGACATCGTCTGGACCCCGGCCCCCACGGGGTGGGAGGCAACAAGGCGGCCCACAAAGCAGCACGAGAACTTACCAGCCGTGCTGGGCTCGCTCCTGCTCTCTAACACAGTGCTCGGTCGGCACGCGAACGTCTGATGTCGTATCAAGAAGCCACTAAGCATTATTACCTCTCCGGCCCTGTTTTCCCACTGCCCACACATCCCTCAGCAACGGTCAGAAGCGCCTATAGCGTCTCCCTCAGACCAACTGCGTCGTCCGTCGATCCCTCCTCCACAAGACCTACTCGTCTGAGTTCTCTGCGCCCAACTGTCCCATCTGTGACTCCCTGGACGCACTAAGCCACGGCATGTGGGCCTGTCCTCTTAGCCCATTCCATCCCATCTCCAGCGTGGAGCAGTGGGAGGACGCGCTCGGCTGCTCGCAACCTGGGGGCGCAGCTACAGAGGCTGCCAGAGGCAGTGATTCGTTTTGGTCATACTTGACAAATTTCGGCAGTGATAACGCTTGTTTCTTCCGCACCCATGTTGGAGGCGAGGCCAATTATGCTAATACTCAAGTGATGTAACCAAAGCTCCCTTATTTAAGCCAAGAAAAGCTATCGCGCTTCGGCGTTTTCCCTATACGCCTCGAGCGCGGCCTGTAGGGGCGCCACTGAAATCCCCCTAGCGGCCCATTTCGAAAGCAGGCGCGGGAGTCGGCATCGTGCTCCCAAGGGCCGCCGCTGCTTTTGCGGCACGTCCACGACTGAGATTTACCGTGTGCGGGTGTTTGAAATCCATGTTAATGTGAAGCAGTCACTCTGTTCGCAAATGAGGCGTGTTTACGAGAGTGTAAATGTTTCTGACGCGATCTTAGTGTGGTATATTCGGTCTGTAAAAGCGCCAGGTATGTGTCACAGGCCAGCGGCGCGGAACCGGCGAGTGATGGAGCCGATGGTAGTTACTCTGACCTGAATTTACTAGCAGTGTCTCCGTAACCACTGGTTCCTCAGCTGTTCATGCTACGGCTATACACAACGATTTAAATTGGTTTTGTGCGCTTACATAATCAGCGGGGCACTCATACCTGACAGCACGCCAGTTGCGTTTGCCAATATTATACCTCAGATATTGATCACCACCATTTACAAGGCTGTCTGTGTTAATTTCGGGAATATTCAACAAAAGTGCAATGGACAATGCATAATTATACTCTGGGATCAGCACACGACAAAGTCGTCTTTACGTGAGGTGAGCGCCCGCAAACATTCATCTGCTCCTCTGCGAGCAGCGCGGAGACGGGCTTAGAATATAATCCGCGTCCGCGACTAATGCTTCTTCGAAATATCGCCATATGGCACAGGGAGCCAGCAGAATAAAGCGCAAACTGAAATCAGGGGGCCTTATCACATACCACTCTTTTCCTACGACACCTTTCATCGCTTGTTGAACAGCCTACCCTGTATACTTCCAAAAATGCGGCCGCTGTATGATCAGCTGTTCGTTGAAGTAGAAAAACAAAAGGAAAGTGAACGCAAGATTTGTGTGTGTGTGATTACTAAAACGTTCATTGCTTGATTCCACTCCGCATTTGTACACAGCGTCCTCCTCCGCCTCCCCCCCCCCCCCCCCCCCCCTACCGATGTCTCGCGAAATAGCAGTGCATTTCGCGTATAGTTGGTCTAGTGAACCCTACCTGGCTGAAGTTTCGACGAACGTCTTTAGCATGTCAGAAGCTGCACTGTTTTTTTTTATTTCCGTTAGAGAATTATGTTTCTTAATTCCGCACTTGCACAGCATTTATTTTTCTGCGGTTTCATTAACTTGCCTTGGTGTGTGGGCACATATTTAACGACGCACAGCTAGGCTTGGAATATACTTATATATACTTTATATAAACTAGGCTTGGAATATGCTTATAAAAGGCATAAGTTATTGTCCGGGATTGGGTAATCACATCCCCGAAACACATTTTTCTGCGACGTATATATTCGAAACGAAGCCGCATTCGTTGTCCACGCTGCAAAATGAAGCCAACCTCTCATTGTGCCAGTATCAGGTCTAAACGAGGCGACAGTAGAATTCATTTGTGCCTGATGTTTTGGAGGTGACAGGGGTGATATGTTGCTACCGTCGCTGACGCCCGGAAGAGCGCCGACGAAGCGCGCAGCACCGCGTCCACCGCGTCTCCGGGTAGCTCTTGCAGGCGATCGCGTACTCTCCGAAGACACAGCTGCTTTTTAAGTGACCTAATCGTACTCTTTGCCTATAGACGTCACCATAACAAGTTTTTTTCAGGGTGCGGAAAGGCGATAACAAGCGAAACAGAACCTAAACACTGCACGCGGCCCTATGAGCCACGCAGCGCAAATCCCGTCAACGCCGCGGAGGAGCGGCGGCAGGCGGCGCAGCGATCGTGAAGCTCGAGGCGTATACAAGCTACGGTAGCCGCGAATGAAATTGAATGCGCCGCTAGATTTCTGACGTTGATAATCTTTGTTACGCACCGATCTTGCAGACAAGCCCATAATGGTAACACTACCAGCGATTTAGCCAGAGCTCCCGTATTTAACTCACGAAAAGCTACCCCTACCCCCATTCTCGCCGATGAAAGCCAAGCTAGCCACGAAGGAATGCGCTCTTTCGAACATAAATAGCTTGTACTTTGCCTCAAGGCACCCGATTACCGCATGTTAAAAAGAAATTGATCGTTTTCTGCGAAAGTAATGACCCCAAACCAGGAGATGGACATGGGATCCTGACGATGTCGCCTGCTTTCGGATGGTTTCTGGCGCTGCGTCGACGCTGATTTCTGGCGAGCACAGACATCGGCGTAGCTCCCGCGTCAAGTCACGTCGCCGTGCATTTTGCCGACGCCGTCAACGCAGGGCGATGTCGACGCGGGAAAACGGGGAGAATACACTGCAAGTGGTTGCGGCCTCAGAACAAACCATAAAATTACGTCGCTCGCAACCCGACGCTAGCTGTATTTACACCGTAAACCCTGCAATTGCCTTAAATGTCGTAATCTATATTGTCGGCACAATTACTGCTTTGTTGAAAAAAAACTACGCTCAAGCTTTTCTTGTATATAATGGCAACTAATATCTGTATTTACCACTAACTTTGGCATCTATTTCGCAACGCGTTTTTATCAAGGTGGGTGTCTTTCAGGAACTATTTTTCCCCTCGAACGAACATGAAAACATGAACGAACAGGAAATCCGCTGTGCAGCTGACCGTCCGACAGTTGTATTAACTGCACTCCGTATCGATGCGCGTGCTTCTGGCCGGGGACGGCACGGGTGTGCACGCCTTCAATTTTCGTTAATTCGGTGATTTGTCTCCCATGAATTTATCTACCGGACGAAGAAATACTGCCAAGTAGTGAAGGTAAGTGAGTTCTAGTGAACCTTGCTTTCTTGTCATATGTATTTAACCCAGCAGAGTTGCTCTCGAACTTCGGTCCGCGTAAGCGGTTAGCCCTAACTTTTTCAGTGAGTCGCTTTGTGCGCTGCGCAGATTTCTCGGTAGACCTTTGTACTTGGCTGCTGCGTGTGTAAACAGAATCAATTCTCGCGCAATGTCTAGCCCTGTGTTTGGTGAAATGTTTGTGTCCTGTCTTGTTTTGGTAGCCGATTTTTTTTTATGTGAAATGAAATAAGGAAAGCTGGAGAGTGCGAATATAAGCGCATGTGCGAATATAGGTGCGTGTATGCGTTACACGCACATCGTGTTGTTTTAGCGTGATATTATCCACTCTTGGTTTTTGTTTCTTTTCTGCAGATGCCGTTTTTTGTACTTATAGCTTTTGGGTAAAAAACGTGCACAATAAATTGAATGATGGCTGTGCGTGTAGCATTAGAGTAAAATAATAAATCGAGTGATTTCCGAGCGTACAGCATTAGATTAAAATGCCATCTGGAAGCTTTTTTTCCGTTTCGATTGAGTGTTCACTCTTTTCAAAAGCTCAGTTTGGTCGTGAAATGTTGGAATGAGCAACGTGTATGCAACCCGAATTTATATGTCACGTCAGAACTACAAGCATGTCGTAACTGGAACAGCAGTATGAGCAGCGCTGGTTGCGCTTCGTACTCTTACTGCAGCATCGCAAACGTAAATTAACCATTCAGAACCTAGTAAAAATATTCAAAAATGGCTGTTAAAGTTCTATCACTTATGGGATTTCCAGCCTAATGAATTTAGTGTGTAACACACCTTGGTGATCAGAGTAATACAGCATTTGAAATTTCGCAGGTTTAAGGCAGAGCATGATTCTGGTGTCTGGCCTGTCGTTTGCAAACAACTTATATGTTGCACGCTGCTAACTGGTGCAACGTAGACTATGTTTGAATGTGATTGTGCAGTAAATATTTCTTGCACTACTTTGATGCTTCCTGCTGTACAACGTATACTTCAGCTAAAAATGTAGGCCTAACAGGACAAGCGAACAGGACAAATGGACGAGTTTTTCAGTGATTTGCTTTTTAAAAGCTTAGTTATACATACATACCAACTAGCCCACCTCGCCATTCTGCTGCAGGAAGTATAGGTCCATGGCAGTGGCGCTGTCCGTGTTTGTGCATGTTTCCTTTTCTTACATTTTGTGGACATGGATTCATCCATGTATATATTGTCAGTTGAATCCACCAAGTGGTTAGGATAGACATGGAAAAATATTTTGCAAGTTTAGATGAGTCCCGTAGCTGAGCTAAAATGTCCTCAGAGTCCGCATTCTCGATATATAGTTTTTAGAAATAGTGGTACCTCACATTAGCAGTCATAGTTAGTTGTAAGATTGCTTAGTAGTGCCAATGCTGACAAAATGATATCCACTCCGCTCTCTTCCTGTCCCTTAATGTTACACTCATTCTCTGGCGTTCCATTGCCTGCTAAGTTGTCCTTAATTTAAGTTACACCCTTTTAGTGAGGCTGGAAGTTTCTGCCCAGTAGGTGAGTACCGGTAAGATGCAGCTGTCATGCACTTTTTTTTTTTCAGGGACAATGGTAGGCGGCCATTCTCTATTATACCAGTATTAAAAAGCTGTATCAACAACACAAATTTTCCTGTACCCATGCCTAGAATGAAGAACTGGCTTGCAAGAACTGGCTCCTGCAACAGTCTGCACAAGGCGCCTGCTCAAGCTACTGTTGACGGCCAACTTGGGGCAGGAGGTCTCTTGGTTTGGGAAAAGAGAAGCACGCTTTTTTCCACTGCGAGTGGCATCCTGGATTGTGTGTAACTAGATATCTTCGTGTTGTTACAGACATCAAATTCTTTCACCAGACAATGTACAGGGCCAATATTTTTATTCTCAGTCACATCCTGCGCAAGTATCAGCTTTGTCGACAACCATCGGGTTCTTAGTTTTTATTGCTAGAAGAGGTATTAAATTTCTTTCAGCCTTTGGACCATGAAATTTTCACTCACTTTCCAACCAATCTGGCCTGGAACTATGTTGGCAGTTTCTGGTACCACAACGAAGAATGCAAACTGTTCAAGAATCCCTACCATAACTGATGATGGAGGCATGCACTATTGAACCATCATTCAATCATTTCCGTTCTTCTGTGCGTTTTTATTTTGTGTTATTGTTCTTTAAGCGTGTCACTTGGTGTGAATCACGTAGTCGTGTAAATCCGTCTTGTTGTAACTAATATTCCATCATTTCCGTGTTCCCCGTTTTTTCGTTGGTTCCCAAATCGTATCAATTGGTGTGAAATATTGAAATAGTGTAACTTTGTATTTTTTTCCTATCCAGAATTCAACACGTTGGGGTCAAAGTTTTTTCGTTGTTTTATTGTTGTCCTGCCATTTCACTGAGTGAATCATTTCATCACGTACATTTCTACTGGTCTTGTAACTGCCGTAGAGTCATATCTGTATACACACCTTTTTTATAGCTCATTACCATTTCCCTAGATGTTGGTTTGTTTGAAGTAGCTTAAATTTGTATGGCACTCACAACCACCACTCAACACCATTTCTGTGTTTCCGAGGTGCTCTTGTTTTATTGTTCACCCAAACTTTTTACTAGATGTGAACAACTTAGTTTCGTAAATTTGCTTTGTTTTTGTAACCACCTTTCAATCATTTCTTTTTTTCACACTTTTCTTGCGTTGGTTTTCACCCATTTCACCTAATGTGAGGTATTTCGAGTTGCATAACTATCCTGTGTTTACATATTTGCTTTTTGTTCCTATTTTTGGCAACCTTTTTGCTGTGTGTGACCTATTTATAGTCATGAATATTTGTACTATTCTTGTAATTATACAATGCGTACCCTTTGAACCAGGGCAGATAGGAATCAAAATTAAAGTGGTCGTGTTGTGAAAGCATATTGCATAATTTATAAGTCAATATAACCTGTTTCACCTGAACTATTGTGTGTTTTGTGTGTCCTTTAAAAGCTTTCCTACTACCCAGCTGCACTTACTTAAAGCTAAGTTCACGAGACTGTCATTTTAATTAGTTTAATTTTTGAATTGTTTCTGTGATACATTATTTGCAGAAGGCCTCTACAGCTGTGCTGTGTGGTACAATTCGATGACGCTACTGTGGTCCCCTTAGTGTCAAGGCGCTTGTGCTGATCAGGACTGGTTTGCTGTTACTTACTGCCAGTTGTTTTTTGATGCGACATTTCTTGTTTAGAGCTGTGCTTCGTGTGCTTTTGCGAGAGTGTGCGGTCAGCTAGGCACTTCACATATGAGACTTCATGCAGTATGCAGCACTGCAAAAATGGAAACACATTTATCTAAAAAGCAGGCGCCAAGTAACAGCTAACTGCTGAATAGCTAGGAAGACATGTATTTGAAGTATAAATGCCCGCAACACGTAGGCACCCCAAGAGAAATCCCAACAGACATTCAGGCTGTTGGACCGACAGCCAATCCGGAAATTCGGCATATCGGTCTGTCGGTCTGATGGCAGCCTGTTGGCCTGATGGCAGTCTGTCGGTCTGATGGCAGTCTGTCGGTCTGAATGCAGTCTGTCGGTCTGAATGCAGTCTGTCGGTCTGAATGCAGTCTGTTGGTGAAGCTATAGGTCCGATGACGAGATTGACTTAGGACACATGCTGTGAGGTGTGGAACTGGTTTACAAGTTTGGCAAGTATGTAGGCCTTTTAGCAAAATAAAAATAGAGAAGTTCATTTTGTGCTGCTCACTCATTTATTTGCGCTGCATGTCGCCGTGCTTTTGCGAAAGGTGCTTTCGCACCACCTTTAGCCTGGCTTCAGTGGGCTCCGCAGACGCAGCCTGGCCACATAGATCTGAAAAAGAGCTGTAGATAGAGAGAATTAAGGGTTCAATGACCTTGTGAACAAAAGACCATGTGGTAAAAGGGTAACAAATATTGCCAAACAGGTTGCCAGTAAAAAGCAACACTTTGGGGAATAAACTAATACCCTGTAGCATTTTTTCTTGCAAGCTAACCCATGCTGGGCCCACAGCAAACCATTATTCATGAATGGCATTCAGGCACAATAGAGAGTTTTAGCAGTCCGTCGTTCCGTTGGCTACGTTGTTACAGGGTTGCCGGAACCGGTCTGCGCCTGCGCGCGCGGAAGGGCGAGGAGGCGCGGACATGGCGAAGGCAGGCGTGCGGAACTTGATTGATTGATTGATTGTAGGGTCTAACGCGACGACGCAACGCAGGCGAGGCGCGCCGTAGTGGAGGGCTCCGGATTAATTTTGACCACCTGGGGATCTTTAACGTGCGGCGAAATCTCATACACACGGGCGTTTTTGCTTTTCTCCTCCATCAGAAAAGCGGCCGGCGTGCGGAACTAATCCCCCTACTGTGAAGAATGCCTAAGTGCCCAGACGGGTCCCGGTAAACACGCTAGCTACGTACGTGACGGAACGGACGGACTGCTAAAACTCTCATATGTGAGACCATTTATTGTGCCAGAAGTTTCATATTAGGGGATGCTTGCTTTTGCTAAATTATGAGTTAGCTATGAGTTCTGATCCAAATATCACATGTAATACCTTTCAGGGATGTGACCTTCTCTGGTGTCAGGGCTGGTTTGGGCTTCGTTTTTGCATGGACCTTGTTCACCTCGTTCCGGTGCTACATTAATCTTCTGTGCAGATTGCCTGTTTCGCCAATGTACACTGATAAGCATTTGGCGCACGGAATCTAATAAACAACACCTGGAAGCTTGAAGCGTGAGAGGGGGTCTTTCACGCTGACAATGTCAGAACGTAGCTTGCTAGTGGACACGTGCACGATGTGGACACTGTGTTTTTTGAAAATGCGTGCAAAAGCTTGATTGATGTGTAGGACGAGAATTGCAGCACGTTTTGACACAGGCCTTGTGGAGGCTTCTGCCTGCTAATGTCAATGCGGATTCCTGCTAGTCGCCCTCTTAGCTTCTTTTTGAATACAATGCTTTAGGCTGCCACAAGGACTGCATCCAAACGTGCAGTAATTACCTACGTCCCACACATCAGTGAAACTCTCGCACGCATTTTCAAGAAACGCAGTGCATACATCGTGCATGTGCCCACTAGCAAGCTGCGTTCTGACATTGTCAGCGTGAAGGACCCCCTCTCACGCTCCAAGCTTCCGGGTGTTGTTTATTAGATTCCATGCGCTGAATGCAAATCAGTGTACATTGGCGAAACAGGTAATCTGCACAGAAGATTAACGCAGCACTGGAACGAAGTGAACAAGGGCCATGCAAAAACAAGTGCACTGGCAGAGCACCGTGAGAGGACGGGACACGTGGTCGACTGGAACAAGGCGAAATTACTGACAACTGAGTGCAATCTATCTTCTCGATTACTGCTCGAGTCCCTCATCGTTCAGACGACGCCCAACATTATCAATATAATGAATGGCAATCCGCACCATATCTATGCAAACTCATTGCACTGCGTAATGCCAAATGTATAGCTTCGTTTTCCACGACACATGCTCACCGTGAACAAGCACCAAACCGTTAAATGGGTTTTTTGACTTGGTCAGTGACCTACGTTTCATCATTGCAATAATGCTTTTACCTGCCTACACGGCATTTTGTCAAACACTGGACTACACTACATGAGCCATTGCCGTTCTTAACCTGCACCAGAGTATATAACCTTTCACTACTGCTATGAGATAGACCCATAAACGCACTTCAATATGGTCTTTATATTTAGCTCTTGGAAACATGCATAATTTCACCTTTATGTTGCACCTGCTACAGCAGGTAATATTCAAAAAACATGAAGAAAGAAAAAAACGGTGGTTTAACACGCCAAAGCTACACTCGGGATATGGGGAGCACTGTAGGGGAAGGCTTCGCATTAATTTTGACCACCTGGGTATTTTTGTGCGGACCGAAATCTCAAAACACGGGCGTCTTAACGTGTTGCCTCCATCTGAAAAGCGGCCACACCAAGCGGTATCTAACCAACATTCGCCTCCACAGGACACCACCCTAGCCACTGCAGTAAGTTAAACATATGAAATAAAGCGAGCTTTGGATGCAAATGAAAATATTAATCACACGTCTTATTTTCCCAATTGATCTACCTTTTGAAATCCACCATGCAACCCCCCTCCCCTACCGGCCTACCAAAACACCTTTGTCTCAAGAGGTAATCAGGCTGTTGTTAATGAAGTAAGTATTTACAATTCGAGACTTGCCACCGTTAAAGTCATGCACTTTGTTTCAGAGATAAGCGACATTAGCCATTTGCAGCACCAGGAGTTAAAATTGTGTTAAGATCAGATTGAAAGCATTGACGGTAGTAGTTGAAAGAAATTGTGTGATAAATTACAACATCATCTGCAAATAGACCTACATGGGAGGATATGCAACATGGAAGATAGACAGGACCAAGCAACCTGCCTGGGGGGACAACAAAGTGGCACGACCAAAAGTATACAGTTATTAGGAGAAGTAAGCTGCATTTGAGAAGAATGAAAATCTTTCGCTCAAGTGAGGACATTAGGGTGAAGTTTGAAAAGTAGTCTGTGGTGTGCAATGCGATTGAATGCTTTACAAAAATTGAGAAAAACTACCGCAGTTTGTAAGCCTGCGTCAATGGATCAATGTCGATCGTGAACAAATACTGAAAGTTGTGTTTCTCAAGTAACCCTTGTGAAAACCGTGGTGATATTCGAATGTGATATTGCGATTTTATAAATAATTAGCCACCTGAGAGTGGATGAAACGCTCCCCGACCTTGCATATGGTGCTTGTTAGGGAAATTTAATGGTGAAGTACAGTCTCCAGATTTAAAGATTGGTACTACCTCGACTATCTTCCAATTATTGAGAATAGTGCCTGTCATGAGAGACTGCGAAAAAAGCGCTGTCGGAATTCTACAGACTGCGGGATGCACTTTTCGGTATAGTATGATTAATACCAGTATGATCTGAAGTAGATAAAATTGTTAGCTTACTTAAAATGGAAAGTAGTTCCACACCAGTTTTTGTTGCAAGTTCAAAACCATATCGAAAGATCCTAAATGTTTGCTTGGCTTGATTACATACAAATACTTGCTTCAAAGTCAGTCCAATTTCTCTTTTTGCCCTTTAGTCATCGGCCCCAGATTCTCTTCAATATCTCTGCTAAGCAATGACACACTCCAAACGCACAACACTGCTTCATGAAAATGTTTCAAATAATCAGAGGCCACAGCACTGCTAGCAGGTATACATCATGGCAGGTTCCACAACATGCAATAACTAACCTAAAAGTACATAACTGGTGGGTGCACCGGTATGGCAGCAGTGCCTGGACCGATGTGTCGAGCAAATGCGCTGGCTTCTGAATGGGTGGTCCAAGCGGCCAGATGATGGATGAAGGAATGATCATTCCTGGCGGCAAAGCGTACAGAGCCCCAACGAAAGGCCAGGCAGTACTTGGGTACAGCAGGTGCAGTGTCGGTTGGCCAAGGGAGGCCCTGCCAAAGCTTTTGAAACTGGATTGGAAGGCAGCCGACCCAGGACAGCCAGCAGCAGCACCTGCAGGTGCATAATCTGAGTGTGCTGACACTTGTTGAAATACAAGAAGAGCACACACAAAGCACGAATGCTTACATCAAGTAGATTTTTAATCGCTTAAAGACAGTAACCTCCAAGGCACTAATAAGAACAATCCCGGAACACCCCAAGTGAAATTTAGGTCACAGTAACAATGTATTTAATAGACCCGCAGGTACTGTGAGTGGGGTATGCATGATATATGCAAAGCTCATTGCTGAGCTAATTTGCATGGAACGCATGCTAGCAGCTAATCTGCATCCCTTGCTTTCAATAGGTTCCGGTGTGTGATAGTTGAGGCTCCTCCATTTCAATGTCTGACTTGTATCTGCACGTTCAATTCTCAAATATAAATCGAGTTGAGTGAGTGCCTACAGCTTTCTTGTTAGTCTCTGTATGGCCTGCGGTTTTGCGAAAATGAGAACTTGCGAATTGGCTCAATTTTCTGCACTAATTTAAACAATAAATATGCCTCTGATATCAAGCCCCAGACTTCCCGAGAGCTACTCTGACGGAATCGGCAGGCGTTGTGAAATCTCCCCCATTACCCCGAGACAAATCTCTCCCACTACCCCGAGACTATGCTAGCTCCCTGCGAGGCCATATGCACGCATTTCACCTTCAATTTGCACGTATGTGAATTCTATACCTCTATGAACTCTCAGACGGGCGTCGTCTTATTCGTGCCGGACTCGTGAAGCTCGGCAACTTCAGGCGTCGTGAAATCGCCGCACTCGCTCGCTGGCGCGCGGCCCGAACTCTCACCGTTTCCTGCTCTTGCATACTATTTTGTCTCACTTGCACTTTGTAAATTCTCATCTGTTTAACTACACCTCCTGCGTCCTCATATCTTGCCTGCTTTTCTTCCAGCACAACTCCGCCAGCACCCGGCCGACGCGTACGCTGTCGGGGTGCGTTGGCGAGCGATTTCACGACGCTGTGGCCGAGCGTCACGAGAACAGCACGCATATCGCGGCCCGAAGACCGCAAGGTCGCAACGGCGGCAGCCGGTCTCGCGAGCGCAATAGCTGCGAAGCGCAGTGCACGGAATTCGGGTAGGGGGGGAGACTTCACACCACCTACGAGACGCCAGCCAAAGAATCAAGTGCACGCTTTCTTTTTTTTTTTTAGCAGCCGTGTACTACAGCGCGAGCATCGTAGCCAAGGTCTAGCTTCAGCGTAAATTGATGTTGACTTCTGCGGAAACGGTGGACTGGGCGCGAAACAAGTATGCTAAATCACCTAGGCTCTCACAGTAAATATAATGGGGGTCTAGTGAACCACTGAACTCGTTCCAACCAAATACAGAATAATAAAAAATGCGTACTTACCCTAGCAAAAACGATGTTTCCAACGTACAATTCTCCTTCACTGTCGTCTTCATCTCGCGGACACGAACAGGCAGCAGGCTTTGTTCGAACGCAATGTCATCCACTTTTGACGCGCACTATTTTATGCGGCGATGATCGTTCTTCCCGGGTCTCCATGTTCGACACACGCGTAGGTTGGAAGGGTAGACATCCCCCATAAAGCTTTTATAACTATGATTTAAGCTTGAAATAGATAAAACTGAACCAGCAACCACTCAGCACAGCACGCCATGAACAAACACGCAAAAAGTGAGAGATAGTTGCCAGACTTCAATAGCAGCACCTTTATGTTTGACAGAAATTGTGTTAGTGCTGTAATATTGGTAACTATCTTTCTGATTTCAAAGTCTGAAAGGTGTTTATAACTTAAATTTGAGGTTTTTAAACGCAAAAGTGAATACACATATAGTAATTGGCATATATACTGATATTGTAAAGAAGTTTCGACGTTTGTTTTGGTTTTGTTTTCACGGCGGGCTTTTCAAGGGAGAAGGGGCGAGACAACAAGCTACTTTGGGTTTAGGAAGAGGGTGGTAAATGTCGGCGTGATGGAAAGCAAGCAACAGGCGATTACCCTGGTCTTAAAAAAAAGAGCTAATAAAATCCTCGCCCGGAAAAAAAAAGCGAGGTTCGGCGAGAAATCGAACCATCGACCTTCAAAACAGTAAGCGGACGCGCTACCACTGAGCTATCTTGACGAGCGGTCGGGGCTCGCCTAAGACAACTGTATACTTACGTAAGTTGTCAATGAATCTTGTCGTTTGTGTCTAGTTTATGCTGCATTTTTGAAATTCTGGCTGTCCTAACGCTTATTTCTCACGCACCGATCTTGCAGACGAGGCCACATTGCTAGCGCTGCAAGCGATTGAGCCAAAGCTCCCTTATTAGACTCAAGAAAAGCTATCGCAGGTCAACCCGACCTTTTCTGCGCAAGCCACGGTAGCCACGAATGAAATGGAATGTGCCGCTAGAATTCTAGCGTTAATAACGCTTGTTTGTCCGGCACCGTCTTGCAGACAAGCAACGTCGCGCTAATACTACAAGCGATGTCACTCCGGGCATGTCAGGCGCATCAAACCCGTCGTGTAAAACGACTGCTAACAGTGCGAAAAACTCTGAATTCGTAACAAGTGGGGATAATGCAAGGCAATATTAGATAGCGACCGAATCATGCAGTGGCGGCGACATAATAGGTACAGCAAACAGGTACCGTGGACGGCAGCGACGAGCGAAAAAGATTTTACAGGGGCCGCCCCGGGCGGCCTGCGCAAAAAAGGAAGATAGAACCCCTGCATACACGCCCTCGAAGAAAGCTGTACAGCCGATTCAGTTTGTTCTTGACGAAGAGGAACCGAGGCTGCAAACAAACTATTGTGCTTGCCGTGGTATAAGCCAAAGCATATCTTGACATCGTTATGTTATCGTCCGTCTGACTGTTACTTATTGAAGGGAAAAATCAGAACACAAACGTTGACGTTTAGCGTCTAGGCCAGACATAGACGCTGCTGTTTAGGCCCTAAAAACACCTTCAGGGCGTCTGTCGGTTCTGTCTGATGGCGCGCTCGCGCCGCTGATTACCAACAAGACGTCTGTTGGCGTTCACTGATCGTGTTGGCGAGGCGGTAAACGCCATCACGGTTGAACTCCCTGTCGGAAGACTACGCTGTTGGGACGATAGAGTGCCGACAGAGCTTCTTATTGGTCCCACAAACGCCATCAAGGTTAAGCTCCCTGTTGGAAGACTAGGCTATTGGAACGATAGAGTGCCGACAGAATTTCTTATTGGCCCCACAGGCGTGCTGTCAGCCCAACAGGAAAGTCTTGTTGGACTTTTTGTCCGGGCAACCTTGGAAAGGGGGCTGGCCAAACTCCAAAATAATGTATAAAGAATATAAATTTCAAGCATACAGGTTAATCTCAACAATATCATACTAACGCACACTAGACATGAATATAACAAACAAATGATTTTGCCAAGGAAAGAAAAACAACGTAAACAGACATCTATATACATCTTGCATGCGTACCACTACAATGTCCATATGATGTCCCTCAAAGGTAACGTCCCGTAAACAGCATATTGAGTGGCTGTGGGAGTCGCCAAGCGGGAGTCTATATTCGTGCGGTCACAGCGCCAGGAAGGCTCAGAAGAAAGGGGATGTTGATGACACTGTCGCCGCCGAGAGGAAGATGATGCTAAGATAATAGTGTGCACACCCAGGAAAGGGCGATTGTCCACATGCTAAAATATAACCTGTACAGCTTCTGACACTTATTCTCCCTCTTCTGAAAAAGTGGTCACCTGGCCGCTGGCTATGGCATGTCGGAACGATGAACGTATGGCGTCAGCCGAGAAACGTGAACAATTTCAGTCCCACGGCAGCGACGATCGGTTACAGCGTGGTTCGGAGCCACGCGATAATTCACCGGGGACGTTGGCTGATGCACGGTATAAGGACCGATGAATCGCCAAAACAGCTTTTCTGACACAACAGGTTGGCGTACGGGTGTCCAGATCAAAACTTGGTCCCCTGGCTGAAAGGAGACACTGCGGTGAGTCTCATCGTAGTGAGACTTGCGGAGATGCTGACTGGCTTCAGTATTCTTCCGGGCCATTTGGCGGCAGTAAGCGACGCGGGCAACGAATTGTGCGGGGACATTCTCCGTGCAGTCGACAGGTGCAAAAAGAAAGTTGAATCGAGAACAGAAGGTGGTGGGCGCCCATAGACGAGATAATACGGCGAAAAACCAGTGGGGCGTTGAACTGCAGAATTATACGCCTATGTCACAAAAGGCAGAATAGTGTCCCAATTGCTGTGATCTGGTCGGATGTAGGCAGAAAGCATATCAGAAAGTGTCCGATGAAAGCGCTCAGTGAACCCCTTTGTTTGAGTGTGATAACTCGAGGTCGTTTTATGGACGGTATTGGCGGCACGAAGAACTTCCGTGAGGACTGCTGACAGAAACGTCTTCCAGCGGTCGCTTAGAACAGCGGGTGGTGGATCGTGGCGCAAAAATAAGGGAGTGTAAGAAAAACTCGGCGACCTCTACGGCGCAACCGGTTCGGAGAGGGGTGGTTTCAGCATAGCGGGTAAGGTGGTCAACCCATGACCAGCTGGGTTAACGGGCAACGGGTAGTATAATTCGGCGCCCACAACATCGAATGGTGCTGACGGACAAGGTAGTGGTTGCAGCGGTCCGGCAGGTGCTGTGGTTGGCCGTTTACTGTGGTGGCAGGGCGCGCAGGAAGCCACATATTTGGAAACACTGGTAGAAAGCCCAGGCCAGAAGAAACGACTTTTGATTCGGTAGTAGGTCTTGTGAAAGACGAAATGTCCGGCCGTAGCCTCGTCGTGAAAAACGGGAAGTATCTGCTGTTGAAGAGCACGCGGAACCACGGGAACCCACTTGTGACGGGTAGGGCCGTAATTATAACGATGCAGGATACCAATAAAGAGACGGAACTTCGGCAGCTGCCGACGTAAGCGGCTGTTCGACGGCTCTGCCAAACCGTTCAGTTCATCCATGAGTTTCAGACAATAATGGTCTGCCTGCTGCAGTGCAATGAAGTCTTCGGGACACTCGAGCTTATTGGCAGGGTGACTTGGCAGTGAAAGGCCCTATTGGCAGGGTGACTTGAACGGCAGGAGCTGATAATTCACTTTGTGTCGAGACAGGGCAACGCGAAAGGGCGTCCGCATCCATATGCTTTTTCTCAGATTTGTGGGTCACAGTGAAATCATACTCTTGCAGCCGCAAGACCGAGCGGCCAAGCCGTCCGTTCAGGTTCTTGAGCGACGAGAGCCAACATAAAGCATGGTGGTCAGTGACCACCGTAAAATGACGTCCGTGCTCATTTGCTCCTATTACGACTGCATTGTTTTCTAATTTCACTTGGCAACAAGCGCTTTCCTGATCAGGGGTACGAAGAACCTTTGTGCATTCAGTATTTTCCTTTATTATGATGGCAACTTTTTCTCCGCAACTTTCTCTATCACACCGTATTATCTTAAAATCTGGAAGCGAGAACTCGCTATAGTGCATTGGTGATTGGAACTACATTTTGTTACAAACACTACATGGAGGACACAACTTGCAAGCAAATGTTCTATAGCCTAAATTTATTCGAAGACTACATACCACTGACTTTATTCGCAAAGTTGATTAGTAGGAAGTCAATTTTTTAGAAGGGAGTATCGTTTCAACGGTCGCTATCCGTCGGTGCACTCTGGAGGTGTCAGATTTGTGGCAGTTGGGTCATCCAAACAGGGTATTCTAAAATATTTCCACACGTGGACATTGCTACCTACAGTAAGCCAGTCTCGGGCCCGACACATGCGAGAGCCTTCTTTTTCTTTCAACGGAATCTTCCAAAGTAGCTTCCGCTTATTTAGTCTATCTTTTCAACAGTGATACTCAATAAAAATACCACCAAATATACAGAATACCAAATATATTGAAGACCAATATCGATATTTTGAGCGATCCACAACAGACAATATTCAATCAGTCGTTTCTGAGTGGTGTTTTTCTAGATAAATTGAAAGTCGGGAGAGTTGTCCCAATCTATAAAGACGATGATTTCAATAACGTGGAATATTATAGCCCAATAACAGTTCTACGAGCTGTTACTATTCCATTTGAAAAATTGATACCTCGCAGAATGACAGAATGTATTGAAAAATAAAAAAATACTGGCATAACAGCAATATGGATTTCGCAAAACAGTTTTCTAGGAGCACCGCAGTTCATTCTGTTACCGAAATAGTTCACCAAGCACCAGATAAATGTCAGAATACCGTAGGCACATTTCTTGACATTAACAACGCGTTCGACTGTGTTGACGTGCACAAAATTGTACTGAATAAGCTAGAGCGCTATGGTTTTCGAGGTACAGCAAGTTCATGCTTTAGAAGTTATTTAATCAACCGTAAACCATTTGTGGACGTTCTAGGTGAAAAGTCGACACTGAAAGACGTCACACAAGACGTCCCATCGGAGTCCCACAAGGGTCAGTTCTGGGCAGGGTGTCGAACCGGTATTTTTTCGGGTTCGGTGTCGCTTCAGGTTCAAGCCTTTTGGGATCGGTTTGGGTTCGGTTCGGGAACCAGTTCGAACCATTTAGAATGGTTTCAAATGGGTTCGGAAAAAAGCACGAGTTTTTTTTCCTTCTAATTGTTTGTGCTCGGTTTTCGTTTCTCTGCCACATTGGTATAAAAACAAAGTCATAATGTATGCTTCTTTGCGGAAATGTTTTGTCTTGGCCAACTTAAACAGACACTGCAACGCTTGTTTAGACTTTTTGCCCTTTCGTACAACTGGTGACCATCCGGAACACGCCACCGATGCTAATATAGAGCCATGTCTCTCGACAACCAGGACTCCACCCATTCACGAGAAGCCGGCGAAGCAGACTCAGTCTTGACCGTTCGGCTGCCGCACTATTTGGAGCCAAACCCGACGGCTTCGTTTTTGCAAGCAGAGACTCAATTCCAGCTGGCTAAGATCACCTCTCAAGAAATGAAATTTCTTCACGTCGTCGGAGCCTTTCCACGACAGCCGAAGAGAACATCGCCGACAGGACGCCCTACAAAGTCATCCACTCATCTCACTAATCCATCCCAAGTAATAATAATAATTATAATAATGACTTTATTTGGCATCAAGGATGCATGATGCAGGAGACCTGCAGAAAAAGCTGGCGTGACGCCAGTTGACACGAAAGCAGGCCACCTCCCCCCTCCCCGAACAAATTGCAGCAGTCGACAAACTTTCATAAAAATATTCCGGACCATACGCGTGAAATAAACAGGTCTACTACAAGAAGAATCATCACTGTACATGTGTGATGAAATGAAACGTGTAATGCTTGAACAAAATATAGTTACAGAAACTGCGAAAAATGTAGGCGCATTTGCATTTAAAATAATTAACCATACGCGTGATACATACAAGTGAAGCATGCGAGAACGTCTGCGAGAAAAAAGGAGCAACAAACACTGTACAGGTGTAGTGCATTGGTGCGTATAATGCTAGAAAAAAATATTCGATTTCCCAATGCGAAAGACAGGCGCATTTGCCTTTCAAACCCAAAAACAGCATCATAAAGAAAGTAAACGCCTAATTTATCGCTTTCGCAAACACCACAAATACATACTTATTTTCCAAAACAGTGAAAAAAACAAACAAGACACCAACAAACGTATCGCGAGAAAACACAGAGCAGTATACAAAAATACAAGTCAACAAAAAGAGGATACAAAAATACATTTTTAAAAATATTGCAGGTAACAGAGCACGTGATCATGACGCCAGGAGAAAATGATTTTGCAGTTGTTTAAAGGTGACGTTTTCTAAGTCAATTTCTTTATCCCAAGGTTCATTTAGCAATCGCGGAATTTTTTTCCCAGCGATTGAAGACCGTATGTGGTTCTAAAGGTTCGAACATTCCACAGTTCATTTTTTCGGGTATTATACTTAATCTGGTTAGGTACTAAATCTGCCAACTGCTTTAGAAACGGGTTACAGTTTTTGATATGTTGCTTATATTTCTTGTACAAAGTAAAATCGTACATTGTTATTACTGGCATTAACTTATATTTTTCAAATAAGGATCGCGTATGATAGGTACTTGGCACGTCCTCTACCTCCCGTAAAAACCTCTTTTGAAGCTTATGGAGTTTATTTATGTTTTTTTGAGAAGTTAGAGCCCTAACTAGATGGCAGTAATTGATTCTTGATAAAAATAAGGTATTGTAAATTCACAAAAAAATTTTCCGTTGAAGCAAGTGCTTGTTTCGGTACACAAGGCCTACTCCCATAGAGACCTTCGCAGCTAAAGAGCGTATGTGATGATCTCATTGATAATGTTTCTTAAAATATTACTCCTCATATTTTAAGACAAGGGACTATCTCGACAGGCATAGAAATAAAAGAATTGTTTGATTTACAATTTTCGTTTTATTTTTAGCACGAAATACCATAGCCTTAGTCTTTGCAACATTTATTTTAGACCATTTTTTCTTGTCCATTTTTCTAATCCAACCAGCAGTAGATTTGCATGTGTTTTTAATTCGTTCACTGATTTTCCCGTTAACAATATACGTGTATCATCTGCATACAATATAAATTTAACGTTAGAGGATATGTTCACAATATCATTAATGTAAATATTGAAGAGAAAGGCCCCAAAATGCTTCCTTGTGGAACTCCTGTAACAATTGACAAGGAATTTGAATTGCGACAACCCACACTAACAATCTGATTACGGTGTTGCAAATAAGACTGTAGTAGTGATTCCGCCGTTCCACGAATACCGTACCGTTCAAGTTTTTGAATAAGTAATTTGTCGTTAATGTGCTCGAACGCCTTCGTAAAATCTACAAACAAGCCCAACACAACGTTTACCTGTTCGAATTGCTGATAAATGTATTCTTTCTGTGCCATGAGAGCACATTGTGTAGTAAAGCCTTTGCGGAATCCATACTGCGAATCACGAAGCAACTGAAACTTCTGTTCAAAATTATTCAACAGTTTCAGGATTGGCTTTTCTAATGCCTTCGATAAGACTGGACGAATGAACACTGGCTGGTAATTAGACATGTTATTCCTATCGCACTTTCTTGATGAGGTCGGTAACACGTGCAACTTGCCTTTTGGAGGGAAAAATAGCGCGGCCAAGGCGCAAAATTAATATATGTGTTATATATGGAAGAAGGAACATAAGAACATGTTTTATAGATTGAACTTGCATCCCGTCAATATCAAGTGCGGTACTATTTTTCAAATCCAAAACTAGTAATTTCACTTTATTCTCACTTGTCGGATCTATAAACATGGTACTGTGGATAAATGGGACATTTCCAAGATTATTACTCACATCACATGTTTCTGCGACATTTACAAATAATTTATTAAAAGTGTCGGCCAAAGGCTTTCCCGGTGTAACCTCGCCGTTAGGATTTATGGTGTGTAGTGAACCCGTGGACACATTGCGATTTAAGAGAGAATTTTTCCTTTTCCACATTATATCTGAACACCCAGAAACTGAGCTTAACATATTGTTATAATATTCGTGCTTAGCCTTTTTCAGGACTTTATTTAGGCGATTCCTTTCAACCTTAAATCCTTTAAACAGTTTAGTATCTCTCGTTTTACCATAGCTTCTAAATAACATATTTTTTTCTTGTATTCTTTTCCCAAGATCAGCGTCAATCCAGAGTTTACGAACCTTTCTGTACTTCTTTGCTTTAACCAAAGGAAACAAAGCAGCATAAATTGGCTTTAAAATGTTCAGAAATTCTTTGTACGACTTGTTTGGCTATTTTATTTTAAGTACATTCCCCTAGGAGCCCTAAAATATTCTCCGAGGACGTTTTCAGAGTTTGTTCGTTTATACGCTGGGTGAAAAACGTGTTCGGTTAGTTTTTATCACATAAATGTTTCCTAAAGCAAGTGTATATTGGCAAATGATCACTCTTCACTCTAATCCACAGTAATAACACCAGCTTTGAGGTTTCCTGTTGGTATATTTGTTAAGAACAAATCAATCAAGTTAATAGAACTTGTTGTTGGGCTAGTTGGTTCATGTTTACAAGTGAAAATTTGAGCGCGAAAATTCGACAAAGGCACGGAAAGACAAGACGGGACTAGCGCTCACTTACAACTGTGTTTATTTTGCCGAAAGCACCGAAGTATAAGAGTCGACGGAGACCATTATCACGTTTTTAAAATTTCCAGAAACGCTTGCTCTTTGCCACGCAAACATACCGAAGTGCCGCTAACACACTTGTCACCCATTTTCCTGATATGATAAGCCTCTATTAATTCTCGCGCTGTCTTATCACGGCTTCTGCCCACAATCTTAATCTCCTGAAATAAAGGGGTGCATTTGCTGTAACTACACTTACTACAGTGGGTAGGCAAGTGTGCGCCCTTTGCGTTTGTTAGTGGAAGATAATGTTCCCTTGCACGGTTATTAACGCATCTTCCCGTCTTACCGATGCACTCTTTGCCGCATGTCAGAGGAATGCGGTAGACCACTCCAACTGCGAAGTCCGCGTAATGATTAGCATGCCGCTTTTGGCAAGCCTGTTTCTTGTCGCCTCGGGCGCAAGTTCATGGACATAGCTGCACAAGATTTTTGGGGGCAGAAAACACAACGGGTACGTTGTGCCGGGTGGCGACTTTTTTCTAATTATGAGCCACCTTGTGGATATAAGGCACCACGGCTGCCGTTTTTTCTTTCGTCACTGGCTCGGTTCTGCGGTAAGTTCTGCCCTTAAGCTTCTGGAGGAGGGTTTCAACAACTGCGACCAGTACCGTGCAAGCTAATCCGGCTTTTTCAAGCCGAGTAACCTGTACTCTGAAGCTTTTGTCTGCGGAATGGATGCAAGATTTCAGGAGGGATGACTGTAAGCATGACGCCGCTATTGCCCTCTTGATAGTCTTTGAATGAGCTGAATCATAAGGTAAAAACTCCTTTTGGGCTCTATGCTGGTAAGACCAGCAGACATGGTGGTGCGAGAAGGTGATATTAATATCTAAAAACTGTAAGCGATCTTGGTTAGGAAGTTCGTGGGTAAATGTTAGGCCTTTGCCCACTTGTCGGAACGTTGACAAAATGCTATCTATTGAAGTCATTCGCAGGCAAATCTTGTTTTTTCAAAACTATAAGAATATCGTCTATGTACCTAAAAACCTTTAAAACAGCATCTTTTCTCAGGGCTAGTTCCGGGCCCCGATCAATACGTGAAAGGAAAATGTTGCTGAGGATGGGGGCAACGCAAGAGCCAATACAAATGCCTTTGCGCTGAATAATAAGGCGGTCATTAAAACACACGAACGTAGAGGCAAGGTATAACTCCAGCAGCGTCATAAAGTTCTCCAGGGAAACTCCTGCCCTGTTTTGAAACTCTACCATTCCGTTGTCTTCTACGCATTCTCAACAGCACTAAACAGCTCTTCATGTGGCAAGGAGTAAAATAAATCTTCTACATCGACGGAAAACGCACTATCGATGGACTGTCTAGATTGCAAAAACTGGATCACTTCTAGGGAATCTTTTGTGGCGAACGGGTCTTCAATGACTAGTCCCTGCAACTGCTTGAATAAAAACCGGCTAACTTGGGGCCGTATTGTGCTGGGCATCCGGCGCGCCTCGGATTAGATCCGAGGCGCAATCCCGTGCGGTCACGTGAGGAGGCGCTCGTATGGGGTGTCACGCGATTGGCTCGGAGCGAAAACGTCAGCCGGCCTGCGTCACGCGGAAATATTTTGGCGACTTTTTTGGTGACGTCACGTAGCCAAGTGGCTCCCGCGAGCGACGCGTGAAATCCGGCACGGTCGAGAGCGCATCGGATTGTAAGGTGGCGGCGTTTATGCCTCCCGTGTTTGCACTTTTGTTGGAGCTGCTGGAAGAGGATCCCGTGCCTGAGCGTCGGCTGAGTGACGGCGACTTTAAGCGCCGTTTCCGCGTCAACAAGGACACGGCGCGGATTCTGTGCGACGCAGTCGACGAGCACGCTAGGGCTCGAGGTTCGACGGAGCTGCCTACGGAAGCGACGGTGATGTGCGCGCTGGGGTTCTTCGCTACCGGCAGCTTTCCAGATTGTCGGTAGCGGTGATGCTCTCGGCATGACGCAGCCATCGGTCAGCCGCAGCATTCACGCCGTTGCCGAGGCGCTGAAATTGGAAGTCCTTATCGGCCATCGAGGTGCAGCGAAGTGTCAACAGATACGAAGGTGCTGTGCGTGCTTTGTCCCTCTTCGCAACTGACAGTTTGCAAAGCGTTTTCTGCCACCATGAAACACTGTCACACCCCGCGGCCAGTCGCAGCGTTCAGACCACGACCGGCTTTATAAGATTAAAGCCGGTCGTGGTTCAGACTGTGGTGTCGGCAGTGACGGAGCTCCGACACACGAGGGGTTTGGATACCCCGGCGACGTAAGCACGGTGGTAAGTACTACTTGTTTCTGGCTACGTTTGTTACGGAAGCAAAAAATGATGTAGCCCCATTGTTTTGCATGGAAGGGGAAAGGAGCGCGATGTCTGAAAAGCAGTCACTGAAATGCGTTTGTTTTGAGCGGTGTCGTGTGTTGGCAGTGATCTCCCATAAATTTCGCAATTGTGGATGATCAAATAGTGTGTCAAAAAAAAACTTAGCATATGCATATGTAAATATTCTTTTAACTCTTCGGCCTATGTTCGCTCAAGTGAAATAATATCGAAAAGATATGTCAATAAATGTAGCTAAAATGAACACGTTCACAGGTATCGAATAGGGTGGCGTCTTGAAAGAAAAAAAGCTTATAAAGAAAGATAAACAGGTGTATCGTGTTGCGCGTCTAAAAGACTTCATAACGAACCGTGTAATATACGGGTGGGAGGGTCCTTTCTATAGTTGTAAGTAACCATTATTCCTCTCAGTTAGCCTGCTTGCTCTAATTCCCCTGCTGCGCGAAACAACGAAGATTAAAGAAAAGGCGCATACAACATGGCGACGTCGTTCCTCGTTGCATGCAGTGGCGGAATGAATCAGTTCTGAGTAACCCAGTTCTTTGTATTCTTGCTCTTGTTTATTACCTTTTCCTTTTTTCAAACTGTGTACTTGTTTAATGCTTTAGTACATAATTGTGCTATCTATTTCTTTCAGGTGTGCGACGCCAGTATGAAGGCCCTGACCGTGACTGCCGACTACAGTGCCTTTGTGTGACTGGCTGTTCACTGTTGCGCGCGACGTGTAAAGCCTGGTGGCGAGTTCTGGGGTTGATGGTGGCCACCTGTTCGAGTCGTGACTCATGACACCCCCCGCTCGTCATCCAGGCCCCAGACACCTGAAGAAAAGTACAATCCCGCACATGCTTCGATGTGGTCTGTCGTGAAGTGCAACATTGCAGTTCTCAAGAGCTGTTTTCCTTGCCTGCAGTAGCACCAGCTTTTCTTCATAGGCCTCTTCTGGCAGCCAACATTGTCAATGTGTGTTGTGTGGCTGCCTGTTGGAACGACTGACGACAATAGCTGCAGCAGCAGCAAGTGGACGAGGGCAGTGATACAGACGACGCGGCTTAGGACGTGCCTGCCCCCGACATGTGGATTCTTGCTCCTGAAGGACAGGCAGGTGCAGAGCAGGCCAACCAACGCATCTTCAGACAGCTTGCTGGCACTAAACGTGTCATTTTTAACTTTCGTTTCTGATTGTGTGTGGTGTGCGGTGTTTGTTTTATCGGGAGAAAGTTATTTTGTTGTTGTTTCAAGCAGCATATACTATGCCCTGACGCGTCATTGTTTCCTGTAGAGAAGATTGTCGTTTTGTGTTTGACATGGTGGTGTGAGGATAACAGAAAAAGTTCCTTTGCTTTCGACCACTACATACTATGTCTTGACACGGTGTTGCTTGATCTGGGATAGCCAGTGACTACTGTTTTGATGGGTCGTGAGGCCTTGTGATTATAGAGACCGGGCAAGATTCTCTTCAGAAAATTCTGTTTATTACACTGTAACCGTCATTCTGCTGTGAGCAAAGAATGATGATGCGTGTACCACAAACAAAAAAAAAAATCAGTATACTGCCGACTCTTCTGGACACATTTAGTTCAGTCCTGTCAAGAGTTATATTATGACATAGCACAACCATTGCACGGTGACTTTGTTTGGCAATCTCTGACAGATCATTTTACTTAAGAGAGCACGATATGCCAGTATGCATCTTCACTGTTGATACAAAAAAATAAACATGCTTAAAATGTTGGAGGCTGTCTCTTAACACAGAGTTCACTGTCATGGTTTACTCTTACATTCTCATGATAAGTGGAAAAGTGGTTACAAAAGTTTCATTTACCCCATAGTCGCCTGTATTCTAGCACTCAGTGCTTTGATGACTGCTTGCGTAGGTTTGTGAAGAGTGATATTGCGATTTTTTTATCATGTAGGACACCTGCTTGTAAAAAATAATTGATATGCCAACAGCAGCATCTACAAAGGTGTATTGAATTTTTCCTCAATAAATCAGGGTGTGACAAGTTATGTTGAACCGTTTCCTTTTCCCCTGCATGCAGCAGCACCGTCCAAGAGTAACCAACACTGGGAAAAAATAATCGTGACAAAATCAGCTATAGCATTTCTGTAGTAATGGTACACAGCCTTATTTAAAGTGCACAGAAACCAACGCAACTTCATTGCAAAAATAAAGAAGGGCACATTGATGTTTGTGATGCAATGCCAAAACTGGTTTCTCTACTCCAGCTTGTTAAATTGCTCATAGTTGGCATCTATTCTAGTTGAGGCCCACAGTACTGGTTGTTCGTTCAGGGTCTTCCACAACAAGCAGCTCTCCAGATCCAGTGTGTCTGAAAATGTGTTCATTATGAGCCTAACTGCCAAACAACAACAAAGGGTTGAAAATTTGGTCTCTATCTTAGTTAACGAAGCGTATTGCGATATGCTTTACCTATTTAACCCTCAAGGACAGAGGCATTAAATAGGGAAGTGGAATTACAAAATATGCTAACGTAAGAATACAATGCAGGTGCTAAATTACAAAAATTACACCTCATTGCACAGTTGTACCTATGCTTGTAGAAAAAAGTGATTATCGTGGATGGAAACAATACCTGCGGGAAGGCGGTTTGATTCTCGGGATGTTTTAAGAAAAAAAACTGAGCAAACTACTTCAAGTTGCATGATTAAGCACCAAATTTGTGGACGTGGTTAATGTGACGTGATACAGGCTGAGGCCGTTAGAGCATTTCGTCACGCAGAATAAAATATTGATATAGCTCATGAAACAAAGCTAGGCGGGAAACATATCCTCGGGACGCTAAAGATTGGAGGTCAGTACTCTCTTTCATTGACGTTGCACTTGCAACCCTGCTTTCATTAAACAAAATTAAAACGAACTTGCCGTGATATTACCGCGAACCATGTATGGGTTTGTTTATTTATTGTTTGTTTTTACCGCCACGCCTGGCCCTGTTATCTGTGTCAGCGAAGCGCGTCTTCCATTCTTTATTTTTATGCCGCACGGGCTATCTCATTCAAATAAGCAGACTGTTTCGCCCTAACGGCACTAGCCCAGAATAATCTTCTCTGATCTAGAATGTTCTGGATTTCAATAGACGTTTCGAGAAACACTTGCGCCGAAAGATAAAAGCGAGCAGAGCAGACGCCGCGGCATTCGATTCGACGACACTCGCCTACGCAAGTCACTTTGTTGACCACTGCTTCGCCGCTTCTGCATTTTTTTGAGTTGTTAGGGGAGCACAAGTTCGCTACAATAAACTTGTTTCTCCTTCAAGACAACTGCGTCACCCAATTGGCTGCGTGACAATATAAGTACGCAATCTGATCGTGCGCAAAACACGCACACATACGTTTTGAAAAACGGTTTTAATTCACTGCACAAGCGAGAGTGGCGAACAATGACATGGCGTTAGAAAATCGATGAAAATATCATACTCACGTCACAGTCCTCATATATACTGCCGCTTTGGCAACAGTTTTTTCCACTCTAGAGTGGGCGCTGAAGTCTCGAAAAACGATGGAATGGTCCTCTGCAAGCTGCACGAGAAAGTGCCTGCCATTTACGTCGCTCTTCGTCCCAAGAACACCCTAGTGGGACGAAATCTTTGTCCAGTGCCTGCACTCGGCGTTCAAATATCCCTCCTTTAAAAACAGCTGTACCGCGCGCAGCGCTCCCTGGCGCCTCATAACTGAACAAAGTACAAAAATAAATGCGTGTATACATGTTCAACTAGCATTAGCAGCAACGGTAGTGCCCGTGAAAACACACAAACAGAAAAGGCTTTGTTATATTCGAACAATTTTATTAATTTCGATCTAGCAGCATTTCAAAGTTATGAGATTGTCCCCGAAGGCGTTGACACGCACTTCCGGACATGACGTACTACCCGCGATCTCCGAGGCATGCTCCGAGGGCGGAGCGTTGGCGATTTTTTACGTCATTTTGACGTCACGAGCATCCGAGGCGCATCCGATCAGCAGAATACGGCCCCAAGTGTTGCCAAGCATCGCGTTCCGTGACAATTGCCTTAAATGGCACACTCGGTTTGTGGGTCTTGGCGGAGAAGAAAATTTGAAGGCTATTCCGTTTGCTGCCGTTTTGCTGCCGTTTGCTGCCGTTTCCGTTTGCTGCAAAGAGCAAGCGTTTTTGGATCTTTTAAAAACATGATAATGGGCTCCGTCTACTCTTACATTTCGATGCTTTCGGCAAAATAAACACAGTTGTAACTGAGCGCTAGTCCTGTCTTGTCTTTCCGTGTCTTTTTCGAATTTTTGCGTTCAAATTTCCACTTGTAAATTAATCAAGGACGAAGACATTTTGGTGATTCTCGTAGGAACAGTGATCACATAAAAAAGCAATGCGACTTCAACAAAATATCAAGTTTTTGTACTACAGCTTCCTGTTTGAGCATATTTATGTTCATGTCACCGCCACACACAACGTCAAAGCGATTTGTATTAGCGAACGCAAAAAAAAACGTGTCCAGGTTTTCCAGAAAACATGCCGTTTTGCAGCTTGGTGGTGTACAACAAATGGCAAGAACCACGTATTGTAGTTTAACTCATAGAAACTCGATGTCATTGCAAGACGTGGTGAATTTTTGAATTAGGTCATAGTCAAATATCTTTTTCACAAGAATACATACACCACCCCCACGACCCGAATTTTGATTACGGTAGAATATTGTACGAAGGCAGGCGAAACACGCTGGCTTCATCTGTCGACCATGTTTCAGTTAACATTATGATGTCGAATACGTGATTCAGCTGTTAAAAAAAGGCTAAGATCGGACGGTTTATTATTTACCGAATGCACATTCAAGTGAAAATATTTAAACAGGCTGGAATACAAATTTTCTAAACTTCGCGAAAACGCTTGCGGAAGCACGTAAGAATCGTTTCCTATGCTAGCCATGTTGAGCCGATCATTTTCTCTTTCTTTAACTTAGTGTGTTCAGATCAGTAGCATTCGCGATGCGTATGGCTTTCTCCCCATCAGCTTTCCGCACTAGAACTTTACCATTTCAGTGCCGTGCATACTTGAAATTCGCTTCTTTAGCCGATTCTTTACCTCAAACAACAGCGCACGCGTTCTTTTCGTCAGGTTTTCCGCTAAGGAGAAGTCCGTGTCTAGGCTGATCAGTTTCTTTCTGTTTTTCCACCAAAAGTCTCGGTCTGCTTGCTTCGCAAAATTAGAGATAAGGAACGGCGTCTTATCTTTTTTGGGCGGAAGCCAATGAATGTTGCCCACGTCATTTTCTGCGAGTAGCAGGAGTTGGTGTTTAGCTGCCATTGCATTGATGATGATTGTAGGGTTTAACGCCCCGACGCAACGCAGGCGATGAGGCGCGCCTTGGTATAGGGCTCCGGATTCATTTTGACCACCTGGGGCCGTATTCTGCTATCCGGCGCCCATCCGATGCGCCTCGGATGTTCGTGACGTCAAAATGACGTAAAAATCGCCAAAGCTCCGCCTTCGGAGCATGCCTCGGGAGATCGTGGGCAGTACGTCCTGTCCGGAAGTGCGTGTCAACGCCTTCGGGGACAATCTCATAACTTTGAAATGCTGCTAGATCGAAATTAATAAAATTGTTTAAATATAACAAAGCCTTTCCTCTTTGTGTGTTTTCACGGGCACTGCCGTTGCTGCTAATGCTAGTTTAACTGGTTTACACGCATTTATGTTTTTACTTTGTTTCGTTATGAGGCGCCAGGGAGCGCTGCGCGCGGCACAGCTGTTTTTAAAGGAGGCATATTTGAACGCTCAGTAAGCTGCTGCGCAAAAATTTCGTCCCACAATGGCGTTCTCTTGGGACGAAAAGCGACGTAAACGGTACGCTGTTGCCCGGCAGTTATATATAAGAGGGCTGTGACGTCAGTACGATATTTCGATCGATTTTCTAACGCCATGTCATTGTTCGACCACTCTCGCTTGTGCAGTGAATTAAACCCGTTTTTCAAAACGCATGTGTGCGCGTTTTGCGCACGATCAGATTGCGTACTTATATTGTCACGAAGCCAAGGATGACGAAGTTGTCTTGAAGGAAAAACAAGTTTATTGTAGCGAACTTGTGCTCCCCTAACAACTCAAAAGAATACAGAGGCGGCGAAGCAGCGGTCAACAGAGTGACTTGTGCAGGCGAGTGTCGTCGAATCGAATGCCGCGGCGTCTGCTCTGCACGCTTTTATCTTTCGGCGCAAGTGTTTCTCGAACCGTTCATTGAAATACAGAACATTGTAGATCAGAGAAGATTATTCTGGGCTAGTGCCATTAGGGCGAAACAGTCTGCTTATGTGAATGAGATAGCCCGTGCGGCATAAAAATAAAGAATGGAAGACGCGCTTCGCGGACACAGATAACAGAGCCAGGCGTGGCCGGGCGATAAAAACAAACAGTAAATAAACAAACCCATACATGGTTCGCGGTAATATCACGGCAAGCTCGTTTTAATTTTTTTTAATGAAAGCAGGTGTGCAAAAGCAACGTCAATGAAAGAGAGTACTGACCTCCAATCTTTAGCGTCCCGAGGATACGTTTCCCGCCTTGCTTTGTTTCATGAGCTGTATTAGTATGCTATTCTGCGTGACGAACTGCTCTAACAGCCTAAGCCTGTATCACGTCACATTGACCACGCCCACAAATTTGGTGCTTAATCATGCAACTTGAAGTAGTTTGCTCAGTTTTTTTTCTTAAAACATCCCGAGAATCAAACCGCCTTCCCGCAGGTATTGTTTCCATCCACGATAATCACTTGTTTCTACAAGCATAGGTACAACTCAGTGACTGTGCAATGAGGTGCAATTTTTGTAATTGAACACCTGCAATGTATCCTTACGTTAGCACATTTTGTAATTCCATTTCCCTATTTATTGCTTGTACCCTTGAGGGTTAAATAGGTGAAATATACCGCAATACACTTCTTTAACTAACATAGAGACCGAATTTTCAACCCCTTATTGTTTTTTGGCCGTTAAGCTCATAATGAACACATTTTCAGGCACACTGGAGCTGGAGAGCTGCTGGTTGTGGAAGGCCCTGAACGAACAACCAGTACTGTGGGCCTTAACAAGAATAGATGCCAACTATGAGCACTTTAACAAGCTGGAGTAGAGAAAGCAGTTTTGGCATTGCATCACAAACATCAATGTGCCCTTCTTTATTTTTGCAATGAAGTTACGTTGGTTTCTGTGCACTTTAAATAAGGCTGTGTACCATTACTACAGAAATGCTATAGTTGATTTTGTCACGATTATTTTTTCCCAGTGTTGGTTACTCTTGGACGGTGCTGCTGCATGCAGGGGAAAAAGGAAACAGTTCAACATAACTTGTCACACCCTGATTTATTGAGGAAAAATTCAATACGCCTTTGTAGATGCTGCTGTTGGCATATCATAATTATTTTTTACAAGCAGGTGTCCTTCATGATAGAAAAAATTGCAATATCACTTTAAAAATCTAAGCAAGCAGTCATCAAAGCACTGAGTGCTAGAATACATGCAATGGTGGGGTAAATGAAACTTTTGTGACCATTTTTCCACTTATCATGAGAATGTCAGAGTAAACCATGACAGTGAACTCTTTGTTAAGAGACAGCCTCCAACATTTTAAGCATGTTTACTTTTTGTATCAACAGTGGAGATGCATACTGCCATATCGTGTTCTCTTAAGTAAAATGATCTGTCAGAGATTTCCAAACAAAGTCACCGTGCAATGGTTGTGCTATGTCATATTATAACTCTTGACAGGATTGAACTAAATGTGTCCAGAAGAGTCCGCCGTATACTGATTATTTTTTTTTGTGGTACATGCATCATCATTCTTTGCTTCACAGCAGAATGACGGTTACAGTGTAATAAACAGAATTTTCTCAAGAGAATCTTGACCGGTCTCTATACCCACAACAAGGCCTCACGACCCATCAAAACAGTAGTCACGGCCTATCCCAGATCAAGCAACACCGTGTCAAGACATAGTATATAGTGGTCGAAAGCAAAGCAACTTTCTCTGTTGTCCTCACACAACCATGTCAAACACAAAACGACAAGAAGCTTCTCTACAGGAAACAATGTCGCGTCAGGGCAAAGTATATGCTACTTGAAACAACAACAAAACAATTTTTTCCCGACAAAACAAACACCGCACACCACACACAATCAGAAACGAAAGTTAAAAATGACATGTTTAGTGCCACAAAGCTGTCTGAAGATGCGTTGGTTGCCCTGTCCTTCAGGAGCTTCTTGCTCCTGTCGGGGGCAGACACCGCATCAGCCGCGTCGTCTGTATCACTGCCCTCGTCCCTTGGTGCTGCTGCAGCTATTGTAGTCAGTCGTTCCAACAGGCAGCCACACAACACACACTGACAATGTTGGCTGCCAGAAGAGGCCTATAAAGAAAAGCTGGTGCTACTGCAGGCAAGGAAAACAGCTCTTGAGAACTGCAATGCTGCACTTCACGACAGAGCACATCGAAGCATGTGCGGCATTGTACTTTTCTTCAGGTGACTGGGGCCTGGACTACGAGCAGGGGGTGTCATGAGCCACGAGTCGAGCAGGTGGCCACCATCAACCCCAGAACTCGCCAGGCTTTACACGTCACGGGCAAAAGTGAACAGCCACCAGTCACACAAAGGCACTGTAGTCTGCAGTCACGGTCAGGGCCTTCATACTGGCGTCGCACACCTGAAAGAAATACATAACACAAATATGTACTAAAGCATTAAACAAGTACACAGTTTGAAAAAAGGAAAAGGTAAAAAACAAGAGCAAGAATACAAAGAACTGGGTTACTTGGAACTGATTCACTCCGCAACTGCATGCAACGACAAACGACGTCGCCGTGTTGTATGTGCCTTTTCTTTAATCGTCGCTGTTTCGCGTAGCAGGGGAATTAGAGCATGCAGGCGACCTGAGAGGAAAATTGGTTACTTACAACTATAGATAAGGGCCCTCCCACCCATCTATGCGATACAACTGCGAAATACAACCCCTTCCCTCCCCACCCCGCATTTCGAAATCGATAAACCCTTAAAACGAGCCGACAAGCGGAACTTGTCACCTTTTCACTATGTGTCAAGCAGGGGAAAACATCTCAGCCGAAGTGACAAGGCGCCGAAGCAGTTGACACACGATGGGGGCGGGGCGAGGGCGATATACGTTACGCATATATTACACGGTTCTTTATGAAGTCAGTTAGACGACCAACACAATACACCTGTTTATCTTTCTTTATAAGCTTTTTTTCTTTCAAGACGCCACCCTATTCGATACCTCTGAACGTGTTCATTTTAGCTACATTTATTGACATACCTTTTCGATATCATTTCACTTAAGCGAACATAGGCCGGAGAGTTAAAAGATTATTTACATATGCATGCATCTGCTAAGTTTTTTTTTTGACACTACTTTGATCATGCAGAATTGCGAAATTTATGGGAGATCACTGCCACCACACCACACCACACCGCTTAAAACAAACACATTTCAGTGACTGCTTTTCAGACATCGCGCTCCTTTTCCCTTCGATGCAAAACAATATTTTGCTTCCGTAACAAACGTAGCCAGAAACAAGTAGTACTTACACCGTGCTTACGTCGCCGGGGTATTCAAAACCCTCGTGTGTCGGAGCTCCGTCAGTGCCGACACCACAGTGTGAAAGCTGCCACTGGCGTCGGGGTGCGACAGTGTTTCATGGTGGCAGAAAACGCTTTGCAAACTGTCAGTTGCGAAGAGAGACACAGCAAGCACAGCACCTTCGTATCTGTTCACACTTCGCTGCACCTCGATGGCCGATAAGGGCTTCCAATTTCAGCGCCTTGGCAACGGCGTGAATGCTGCGGCTGACCGACGGCTGCGTCATGCCAAGAGTATCACCGCTACCGAAAAGCTGCCGGTAGCGAAGAGCCTCAGCGCGCACATCACGTTCGCTTCCGTAGATAGCCCCGTCGCACCTCGAGGCCTAACGTACTCGTCAAGTGCGTCGCACAGCATCCGCGCCGGGCCCTTGTTGACACGGAAACGGCGCTGAAAGTCGCCGTCGCTCAGTCGACGCTCAGGCACGGGATCCTCCTCCAGCAGCTCCAACAAAAGTGCAAACACAGGCGTCTTATACGCAGCCATCGTACAATCCGATGCGCTCTCAACCGCGCCGGATTTCACGCGCCGGTCGCGGGAGAACGAGCAGGAGCTTTTGGCTACGTGACGTCACCAAAATATAGCCAAAATATAGCCGCGTGATGCAGGCCGGCTGACGTTTTCGCTCCGAGCCAATGGCGTGACACCCCATCCGAGCGCCTCCTCACGTGACCGCACCGGACTGCGTCTCGGATCTAATCCGAGGCGCGCCGGATGGCCAGCAGAATACGGCCCCTGGGGATCTTTAACGTGCGCCGAAATCTCGTACACACGGGCGCGGCCGGGAAGCGAACCCGCGACCTCGTGCTCAGCAGCGCAACGCCTTAGCCACTGAGCCACCGCGGCGGGTGCCATGGCACTCATCTCTTCTAGCAAGTTTTCGTCTTCCGTTTCCTCTATTCCGTGGAATTCTAGGTTGAGTCTGCGGCTCCTCCACTCAAGATTATCTATTTCTGCCTGTAGTTCAGCTACTTCTCGGTCCCGCATCTCTACCTTTCCCAATCTACGCTTAAGGTCTTTGACGTCATGCTCATTCTGCTCCATTTTTCTAAGTATTACGTCGTATTGCTTACTCAGGCATTGTATGGCGTCGTCAATGCTCTCAACCGTTTCTCTGAGCGCTACTAGTTTGTCCAGCTTGTCGTTAATAGCTTGCATCGAAATTCGGACATCTTGCAGGTTGGCCTCACTACTCAGTTCTTTTGATTCAGCTGGTGCTGCTCGCAACCTCGACCGCCTACAGGTAGGGCAGCGCCATGCATCGCAGTATGCGTGCCCTTTGCACTGGATAGTTGCTTCAGAAATTTCCAGCACATTTGTCGGCGTGGAATGCCTGACAGCAGTCGCTACATTCAATCAACACGACGTCCCGAGTGAACGACTTATCGCCCACAGGACTGTTACATCCCGGGGCATAGTTGCACAGAGCGGCAAATGAGAACAGCAGTGTATACAACAGCACCACCACCAGCCGCAGTAGTTGCGGCCCAAATTTACAACGTGCATAGAAACAGCACCAACCTGCGAAACTGAAGGAGACTGCGTTCGTTTTACGCCGTTCTTTGCGCCGCAACCGCTGCTGCCAAGTGGTCTCTGTGATGGCTTGGTCCTCTCTTTAAGAAGCCCAGCGGCTGCACGGTGCAGGTGCAGTATAATTCATCGCAGGACAGTTGGGCGCAGGCGCAGCAGGGCTTAATTGGTACCTCTTCGTTCCGACGACGATGTGCACATGGACGACCAAAAATGCGCACGGTGGCTGGCGAATGCCAATAGCCTGCGAAACAGAAGGATACCGCGTTCGTTTTACGCCGTTCTTTGCGCTGCAACCGCTGCTGCGCTGCAACCACTGGTGCCGCAACCGCTGCTACCAAGTAAACCCGCTAATCCGCATTAATCGACTTCTTTTCTGAGAACTTTAAAGATAATATGAAAATCTTGCCTCATATACTTTAACAGTGAAAGTGAGAAGACCCCAAAATTATTTTCTGTTCTCATGCTCTCTTAGAGCATAAGGGACACAACGGCGCTGTACGAGAAGAGTGTCGATGACGTGGAAAATCGGGAGTGTTTTTGTCTCACTGCTGATTGTGTATAACTGCATATTCAAACAAGAATAAGGGGAAGCTTTGAATGTATTGTTGATGGTTTGCCAGAAAACCTTCACGAGGGGGCAGGGATACATTCAAATTAACAACATCCGGAAAGTTTACACAAGATTAAGCACCATGCAGATAGAAACCATTAAGAATATTTCACGGCAAGTTTACATTAAAAAGACCCTGCGGCACATTCGATGAGTGCTCTCACTTTTTCCTCGCGTCTGTAACCACTGCACAAGCTACAGTTATAGCCAGCACGAAGCGGCACTGCATTATTTACTCGCAGCATCAGATACGCCTTCCATTGCTGCTCTGTTTCTGTGGCTTTTTTTTTAAATCGGGTATCTGAAAGCGGTCATTACTGCAACTGAAGGAAAACCGGCAAACAGCCGTTACACGGACTTAATGACGTAATCCGAGCCGTCGGAAACGTCAAGACCGGGAAAGAGAAAAAAACATTTTGTGCGAGTTTGCACGTTATCTGATGGGCATAGAGCAGTAATTTGTGGCTGAGGTACTTTGCACATAAAGCACCATAATCAAAAACTAGAAATTAGTTTCCAAGCCCCGGAACCCGTTCGGAACGGCTTCTTTGATTCTTTCCTTTTCGGGTTCAGTTCCGAAATGGCAGAAAAAATACGGTTGCGGTTCCGTTCCGGTTCCGGGCCAAAATTCGGGTTTGGTTCCGGTTCTCGGTTCAGTTCTGATTCCGGTACGACACCCTGTTCTGGGTCCTATTTTCTTTTCTTTATTTGTTAATGACTACGTTACTTCTCTTACTTAGCCGAAAGCAATCCTGTATGCTGATGACACAACACTATTAATCAGCTGTAACTCAGCGGCAGAAGCTGGAACTCTGGCAAATGAAGATCTCGCGACAACATTAGGGTGGTTCAACAGAAACTACTACTAAATATTAAAAAGACAAAATTTCTTAATTTTTCTTCATGTCAAAATCACTTATCCCACGTGTGTAACCTTAACGTGGATACGTGGATGGCAAAGCAATTTGCCAAGCAGATCCATAAAATACTTAGGTGCGACACTGGACACATCATAGCCTATTGCGAAGCACATAAAAACCGTTTGCCAAAAGCTATCTTTTGGATGCTTTACTCTTACTCAAGCCCAGAAACACTTCACCGAGACAACACTGCGCCAAATTTCCTTGAATATTTTTTACTCACATTTACCTACTGTGTAGCGTCATGGGGCTACACTTACAAATCGTACTGCATGCCTATAATTATTTTATAAAGGAGTTCCGTGCGTATAATTGCATAACCATCAAAAACTGCAAACTCTTCGGAAATTATAAAGAGCTGAACATCAGGCACTTCAATAAAGCACGAGATTACAAAACAGCAGTAAAAATGAAGAGGGCAATACGTACTAACACCCCGTACCACTCATTTATTTTAAGCTTTTCTAGTAGAAATACTAGGCATGCTAACAATAATAACACGAATCTACCGAAGACATGAAATGTATATGGGTGCCGAAGCATTCCGTTCATTTGCACAAAAATAGGGAATAGCCTACCACCAACAATAAAATGTATGGCACAAAACGAACAGTCAATAAAAGCCTACATGATGTCTGACACATATAGTTCACCCAGTTGAAAGTTTGCTATACAGCATATAATACGTATTTGTCTCTGATAGTTTGTATAGTTGCCAAGTGTATGTAGCCTTATTCTTTCTCAAATTTTGACTTTTATTTTCGTATTGCATCAATAAATGTTTCTTGTTACATATATTTGTACCCTTGAAATGTTCCTTGTTCTTGACTTGAGCAAAAAAACGTGAAATTTTTTGTATGGATCCAAAACTAGCCTTGGGGCTGTGGGTTCAGGTCTGACTCACAGCATTTGTACATATGAAATTTTGGGAAAAGTTAAAACCTCTTCTTCTTCTCTTTCTTCACTTCCTTTGAGCTTTCCGCAGTTTTGAAAAACAGTTTTTTATCTGTTGATCATAAAGCTTCCGTTTTACTGGACCAGGCCTGAAGGTTTATTTGGAAGATTTGTTGTTATGCGGCTTTCCGAGTCAAGCCCACATATAACGGCCGCACTTAAAACGAACTTTCGCTTATAGCAAACAAAACCCGCGTGACCGTCAAAATATACGTTATTTCAGTGGCATAATATCCCACGTACAACAAACGGCTTTTAGCCCTGCCGATCGGTTACAGCAAACGGTCGGCGCCGCGATGCAGGTTGCAATGACGGCCTCTGCCCAGCTCTGACGGTGCAGGTCGCTTTTTCGAACCTCATCGCAGGAAACCGGACGAACTACGCGTTTCCTGGACCTCTCACACGGGTGCACCTCTGAAACTAAAAGCTCTGGACATCAGCAAAGCGAGCCATTTTGGCCGAACTTTCCCAAGGCGTGAAAAACTGCGAGTTAGTAAATAAGAACGGCGTGTCAAAATCCACAATTTCGACGCTTCTGAAAAACAAGGATAACATAGTCAGTGGCGACGCCAACTCAACGGACAGGAAGCACCTGCGGAGGGCCACCTATGCGGACGTGTAGGACGCACGTGTAGGAACGTCGACGTGTAGGAACGTCGACGGGCGTTCTGGCAACATACCAATAAGACCCCCACTGATTCTACGCAAAGACAGAGACTTTGCTTTCTACGTAGATTTTCCCTACTTCTGCCCAGGCAATGGGTGACAACATCGGTTGAAGGTGTAGCACTGCATTGTTTTTAAGTCGTTTGTAGGCGATGCGGCGTTTGCAAGGGACAAAGATGTTGCAGCGTGGTATGAAAAAAAATTAAGTTATTTCAAGCTCTGTGGAGCGTGACGTCTATAACGCAGATGAAACTGCGTTATTTTGCCGGATGTTGCCGGATAAAACTCACGCTATGAAAGGCGACACATGCACTGGCGGGAAGCTTAGCAAAGTGCGCGTCACAGCACTTGTGTGCCCTAACATGCATGGCAGCGACCGGCGCGTGCCCTTCCTCATCGTAAAATTGAATAAGCCGCGTGGCTTCAGGAGTTATGTGCCCGTGCGCTACAGGCACAATTCTAAGCCGTGGATGAAGCACGGTCTATTCGCGGAGTGGCTGAGCGAGTTCTACCGTGACATGCACAGGCAAGGCAGGCGCGCGCTGATCGTAATCGATAACTGCTCTGCGTACCACGTGCAAACTTCCCTGACGGCACTGACCCTGCTTTTTCTGCCACCCAATAACGCTTCGAAAGTGCAGCCACTTTATTTCGGAATATTATGTGGTTTTAGGCATCGTATAGGTGCCGCGTTGTAGAGCGCTGGGTCATAGCTCTTGACCGCCCGGCAGCCAACTTGTCGCTTCGAGTTTCGCTGTATTCAGCTGTAGAGATAGTGAAGGCTGCCTGGTCGGAGATGGCAGCCAATTATGTACGGAATTGTTTCCGCAAGACCTACTTCGTCGACACGCAGCCTGAATCCGAACCTGATGCTTCCGATAGTCAGTCCGACGCCAATTCGTTGCAGCGAGTCATCGACTCCAACATGGGGGCCATGACCTCGGCTGGGACGATTTTGTTTGTGACGATAAAGATGGTGACAATGGGCAACCGTGCACGTACGAGGGCATCGTTATTGAAGTGCAGGGCAAGAGCTATGTGGAGGAATCGGACGCCGACGACGAAGAAGCTTCTGAGCCTGCGCTTATAAGCGCGCCTGTTGCAATGGGCTACATATAGCCCATCAAACAACTTGTTTACGCCAAAGGCCTCAGCGAAGAGCACGCGGCTGCTCTAACTAAACTGGAGACCACCCTCATCACGTCTGCATTGCAGAAACAAACAGCCATCATGGACTTCTTCGCGAAAAAATAAATTGTGTTTTGACTACTGATTTTTTTACTGTGGTCCATTTAATAGGAACGTCGGGATATAAGGAACGGAGGCCGCGTGACGCTCAGGTTCGTTACTAGCGGGCTCGACTGTATCTGCATCTGATCTCTTGTTTTTAAATTAACACCCAGCTTTTCCTTCAAAATTTTTCGAACCTTCCTTTTCAAGTTCTTGTGATGCTTCATTTTCATGCTCCAGTATTCCGAAAGCTATTAGTTTGTTTCGCCGCACTCGGTCTTCCAAACCAACAGTTTTTTTCTGTTGCTTTTCAAAAGCTGAATTCAGCCTCTCGGTTGTTTCTTTCAGCTCAGCAAGACTCGATGCTTGGTCCCTGAAAAGCTGTAAAATGACTTTTAGGGCCTTAAGTCTTTCGGTGTGGTAGTTTAGGTTGCCCTTAATGGAAATTTCTCCACCACGAAACCCCTTTATATATTACGTCCAGGAATTATCTCAATGTCAGCGGAGAAAAGCGGGCATAGTGAAGCGAAAAAAGAAAACAATACCTGTGGGGACGGCGGCACTACGAGGAAGCGATTGCTGCTCAACTAACCTAACCTAAACCTCAACTAACCTCCACTCAACGAACGAGTCTCAACTAACCCTTTGCTACAGGAAATTGTTTGAGCACATCCCCTATTGCTTGCCGCCATGTCCCCCTTCCCCCTCCCCGTCGCATACGGCCGGCGAGGGTGCTTCCTTTATACGGTCTTGAAAAGGCGTTTTTTGACTGTTATTCCAGGTGTTGAGGTTGTTGATGATCCAAGGGCGAAGTTCCTTTTCGGCACTATCAGTGGCAGCAGCTGGGTCGCTCATGCGCACGTTGCATGCGTTCCCATGAAAGAAGGCGCTTATGAGAAGCACTTGTTGAAATAGAAACTTGTTTGAGCACGTCGATCATGCGTTGCCGCTGTGGCCACTGAACGTTGCCGTCGAGGGTGCTTGCTTTATACAATCTTGCCATGGCGCTGTTTTACCTTGGTTCCTGGGGTCGAGGTTGTCAATGAGCCAAGGATGAAGTTCTAATTCGTCAGAATCAAGAGTAGCAACCGTGTCGGTCCCCCGCTTTCTCCGTGCGTTCTCATGGAAGGAAGCGCAAAAGAGAAGCACTTCTCGAAACAGCAAAACGTGGTTTGAGCACTTCGCGCATGAGTTGCCTCCATTACCTAGAAGGGTATTAGATTGTTGGGAATGGAACTTTTGATTGTTTAGGCACTCCCTAACGCCAATTCAGCCAAAAAAATGAGATGCCTGGATAGTCGAAGTTTTAGGAGTAACTACTGAAATGTCCCTGAAAATGCAAAAACATCACAATGCCGGCGAAAAACGGAACTTAAGATGTACAAACATCCTTGTATTCGCAGTAAATCATACATCTTAAAGATTTTTATGATGCGAAATAATTTCCTTTATGGGTTGATCTGTGATCATTTACTCAGACATTACCCGACGCTGTTTCTCATCAAGAAAACCTCAACTATTTCTCAAGGTGTAATCTCTCTGATACATCATTCATTTTAATACTTACTGTAGTTGCTCTTCGACGTAATAGCAAAATCGCGGTTCTTGATGATTACATTGAATAGCTTATTGCTTCGGACTACCACCACATAATAGATAAGTACCGTACGCGATATTTGTTACACACTCAATAGGTTGTGTTTGTTACTTTACGTCAGTCCCCTGTTTTTGTTGTTTTGTTGTAAACTATGACACAGCCTTGCTCTTTAATGGTTCGCAACAGCTGAACGCCTTCTTTAAACAGCTCTTGTAAAACCAAGGCCAAGACCTAATGTGTTCTTTCTGCCAAACTAGGACCAAACGATAAACATTTTTCATGCGAAATAAGGACACCAGATAATTGGAGCTTGTGAATGTAGGAGTAGCCGAAAACAAGCGCATGTTAAAAAAAGATGATATCATTTAGGAAACAGTTATTAAGGTCTGGTGTTCGGAGCAAGTCATACCTGCGTAATGTTTTAATGCCGCCATAGCAAAACCGCCCGAATCAGCTTAAGCTTATCCTACATATATATAAAAAAACGCGCCGCACAATGTGCAAGCCTGCCTATCGTATATTACGTTGCACTTTTCTTGTAGCTGTGGCAGCTTTCTAACTTTCCGTTGTAGCCGTGGGCCTACAACGTACACGACAGTTTTTTCAGGCGCTTAGACCTTTTCGTTGTAGCCGTAGGCCTACAACGTACAAGACAGCTTTTTCGGGAGCTTCGCTGTTGAAGAAAAACGTCAATGCAACTTCATTTCACGAAAAAATTGTTGAAATGCTACGCTTACTCTCGAGGGACTGGATCTCTGTCGATGGGGGTGTAGAAGTGAACACACTTTGGTGATGGGACGTAGCCATCAGTTAGACAAAGAAATTTTCCGTTTTAATACAAGCTTATTAACGTGTCGGAATGGCGCAATCGCATAAACATATCAGACCAACGAGGACGCTTGAGGTGCCGTCGCCTGTAGGAATCATCAATGTGTGAACCTCTTTGTGTAATGTTGGCTTTCCTGCAGTGTATCATCCTGGGAAATTGAATGCCATCAGCGGAGTATCGAAAGCTTCACTTTAAAAATGGCACTATTCAAACATTACAACACAGGACGTTGGCTTCTTAAGGCTAATTGTTATATTAACACAACTATCACGAGACCAGATGGTTTCAGCGCACCCGCCATATAACCGACCACATTAACTTAGGATAGGCCGTATATTCAACCTCTCAGATAGCACTGAAACCGGTCGCCTGTCTTTATTTTGAACAAAAAAAATAACGTTTGACGATGCCGGTAGCTTTTATTTTTTGGGGAATCTGTGCTTGTCGCTTTTGGAAACAACACCCGAAGCAGTCACTTCGTATCCAGGACACAAAATACACGCGTCGGCTTTTTATCTTACAATGTCAGGGCACAAGGCATCAGTAATATCATACCGGTAAAGACCGCGCTCTTTGTTTACAGCGGTTTGTGTTGTCGCCTGACAACATGCTTCTGACCGTAACGTGCGTTAGCATTTGCAAAGTAATTTTCGATACATATTGACTTTATTGGAGTTTCCAGTGTAGAGTAGCAACCCACAGGTGACGTACGACTGTAGTTTCGTATCCAAAATCTATATTCTGCATTAAACTACTCTTAACACTTGTTTGCGAAAAATGAATGAAATTTTTTTGAATGTTTAACCAAATTGATCGAAGAACCCAATTGATCATATTGGATGGCATGAAGGCAAGAATTAGTGGATTTATTATTGTACACTTTATCGAGTGTGTCATTCGAGGAGTAAAAAAGATGTTGAAAATGTAGAGTGGACTCCTACAGTTGCTTTAAATCCACGTGCTTGTAGCAGCCTGAAATGTCGGCTGCTGTAGGAGGCGAGAAAGCAGACGTAGAGCTGGTTTCCAGTTTCAATACAAGACTGTTCATTTTAAAAAGATGCCTACGCTCAGAACGTCCCCCGACGAGGGAAAGAAGGGGAACCCCCCGTCCTTCAAAAGAGAGAGGAAAAAAGGCCCCCCAAGAGAAAAGACGGCAACGGCCCCAGGAATAATGCCACGAGACGGCCTGGCAACAAGTTAAGCGCTTCCCCGAAAGGCGACCGTTAAAGAGAGCGGCGGAATTACCCCCGAAGTAAGCATGCGGCGCCGTCGCCAATAGGCGCCTTCCACGAAGGCGCACTGTCGTCAAGCCGGCGGTAGACCGGAGAGAAAGGAAAAGCCCCATCTCGCGGGAGCTGCTTACGCTGGCGTGCCGAGCGGCTTCCGCTACAGAGGCTCCCCCCCACTAGATTGCGGAGCTTTGAAAGAAAGTCAGCAGTTACCGGCTGAATGTCGAAAGGTCGGAAACCACTGGTTATCATTTAAAACGTACGTGACAGGCTGCATGAACAGAAACCTCAATATGAGCAGGCTTGGTGCGGTCGATGGCGACGACTTCTCGTTTGCCCCGCATGTCGATAGTGATGGTCTTGTTAATACGTCCCACAATTTTGAAAGGGCCGTAGTATGGCGGAGTGAGGGGCGGCTTCGTTGCGCCGTGTTGCCCGAACACATGTGTAACTGAGTCCATGTCCGGAAAAGTTAAAACCTTTCTTTTGCGGGCAATGCGAGGTGCTGTTCGCCTGAGTTTCGCAAGCCATCCACGCAGGTTCTCGATATGGTCGGAGGCTGCTGGGGCGGGAAATGCCTGGTCGGAGAAGAATTCTCCCGGGAGGCGCACTGTTGAGCCGTACACGATTTCCGCTGCGCTGAAGCCGAGATCTTCCTTCACCGTTGAGCGTACGCTAAGAAGAACAGGCGGGAGGTTTTCTTTCCTGTGCTGGCGATCGAGTCTCTCTGTAAGTGCAGCTTTGAGTTGCCTGTGCAAGCGAACAACCATTCCGTTGCTATTGGGGTGGTAGGCAGTTGTATGCTGCAGCCTCATGCCTAGGAGGGTCGAAAGTGCGGAAAAAGGTTGTTCTGGAATTGCCGTCCCTGGTCAGTTGTTATGCGGGCGGGGCAGCGAAAGTGGGACACCCATGCCTTAATAAAGGCCTCTGCGACCGTCACAGCTAATGTGTCTGCAATTGGCATAGCCTTGGGCCATCAGCTGTATCTATCGATGCATGTGAGCAGGTACCTGAAACCTTGGCAGGGCGGTAGCGGTCCCACTAGGTCGAGGTGAACGTAGCAAAACCGCCACTCCGGAGTCCGAAATTCCGCAGTCGAGTGTGGCGAGTCACCTTCACTTGCTGACATGTTTCACATGTCCCAGCCCGACTTCGCACGTCCGCGTTGTCGCCGGGCCAAACGAATCGTTCCGTTATCAACCGCTGGGTGGTGCGGACACCTGGGTGGCTGATTGAGGGGAAAGTGTCGAATACCAGTAGGCGAAAATTCAGTGCGACGAAAGGTCGTGGGGTTGCCTGGGAGATATCGCAGATTATCGTGCACTGGATGTAGGGAAGTGCAACTTCCGAAAGAACGAGCGAAGATCACCCCCTTTCAGTCTGGTCAACTCAGTGTCCTCGCACTGAGCTGCGGCTATCGCCAAAAAGTCCAGGACGTTTGTGCCGGACGCGTTTACGCGAGACAAGGCGTCGGCTGCTTCGTTTTCGACCCCGGCGACGTGGATGTCTAGAAAACGCACAGATGAATGAGAGCTGACGAATTTCCCGTTCTGAGTAGGAGGAACTGTTGTTGTAGAATGCGTAGGTGAGGGGCTTGTGGTCTGTCAAGATGTAGAACTCACGACCTTCGAGAGAGTAGCGGAAATGCTTTAGGGAACATTAGATTGCGAGAATTTTCCTTCCAAAAGTGCTGTACCGTACTTCTGCAGGCTTCAGGTGTTTCGAAAACCCAGTCGCTTCCACTTTGCACCCTCCTGTTGCGGCAGCGCTGCTGCGACCGATGTGGAGGAGGCGTCCACCTGTAGTGTCCATGAACAGCCAATGTGGAAATGTAGGTTGGCAACCGGGATGGGGGAAGCCGCACCCAACATGGCTGTATAGTTTTGGAATAAACGGTGGTGTTCTTCTCAGATGAATCAAGGTCGTATTACGCACCTCCCAACACGTTGCAATGGCGACGAGGATGCGTCTGAACAACGCAACAGCTGCCAAGTGAAGATTTTAACCAGAACGAAGCCGCCTGCACTCGTCAAACGACCGAATGTTGCGGTATGGCGCAAAGCTTGCTTCCCGCATTTCCCTTTTTCGACTCGCGTGCCACTTACGCCAGTAACTTCAGCACCGAATGGTTGCGATGGGTGAAGCGCTTCGAAAACTTCATCGTGGCCTGCGGCATCACAAACGACGCCCGGAAGACGGCCATGCTACTACACTACGTTGGGGAGGAAGTCTACGACATCTACTGTGCGTTACCCGACCCCCCGGCCGCCGCGGCTACATCTACCGTTTCAAGCACCGGTACCCCCGGCGCTGCACACCTTCTTTCTACTCTGCAGCCCGCCAGAAGCTCGACAACTACTTCACGCCACGGGTGAACACTACATTTGAGATCTACCGCTTCCGTTAAGCTAAGCAACTGGAAAGCGAATCGCTCGACGCAATCTACGCCAGGCTGCGCCAGCTCTCAAAGCACTGTGCCTTTGCTGATGCTGACGCCGATGTCAAAAATCAAATTCTACTTTCTACGACGTCAACACGCCTCCGCCCATACGCCATGCAGCACGACCTGGACCTGGCAGGCATACTCAGGCAAGGTAGATTGTTCGAGGAAGTTGAACACAACCTCTCTGTGATAGAACACGACCATCAGCAGAGCATGGACAACGTAGCGCCCGTACTTGCTTTAAACACCAATGGCAAGCAAAACTCACGACCTCATCATCAGCCGAAGCACCGAGGAAAAGCCTCTCGAAAGCCCCCACGCCGTCAACAAGCATATGCAACTTGCTACAACTGTGGACAATCGTGGCCTCACAGCAAAGGACGCTCCAGCTGCCCCGCCCGCGGCAAGCAGTGCAACGCGTGCCACAAAATCGGACATTTTGCTCACGTGTGTCGTTCTGCACCCAAAACCATACACGCAATCGTGAGGGACCGTGGCACTGGCAGTGTTGAACACGTGTTTATGACTTGAGCCATCTCTCAAGCAGCGACCACGTCTCCACAGGTGGACATCAACGTCGACGGTGAACCCTACTCCGAAGCTAAACGGAATGACACCCAAAGAAAGGCGTGCAACAAACAGTATGCCGACACTTGGAGACACACCAACCCCAACCAGCTGCGTGTTGGACAACAAGTTCTCTGCAGGCAAGACAGGTAAAATAAGTTTTCCCCCTTACTATGACCCGCATGCGTACACAGTTACCAAGGGAAATGGCTCCAGAACACAGCGTCCAGGAGTAGAGTGTCAATTTGTCGCAACTCGAGCTTCTTCAAAGATGCCAGCACTGTTCAGGTGAAGCAACACGAAGACCAGGTCGACATGCCATGTCTGGACGATGAAACTGTGCCAGGTAACAGCGACCTTTTTGGCAACAGTGCAGCTGCTCCTCGCCAAGCCCTGTCGCCAACTCCCAAGACTGTTTCACGACGGTACCCTCAACGAAACAGGCAACGACCTGTGCATCTGAAATATTTTGTGTAACCTTTTCTTTTCTTCCCTGAAGGGATAATGTAGTGACCATGAACAGCCAATGTGGAAATGTAGTTTGGCAACCGGGATCGGAGAAGCCGCACCCAACATGGCTGTAGAGTTTTGGAATAAACAGCGGTGTTCTCAGCTGATTTAACGTCGTAATACGGGCCTCCCAACACATTACACCACCCTGAGGCGTGTAGGAGCGTCAGGCAGAGAAGGAATGAGAAGGGTAGCCGCGGCCAGCTCGTCTTTAGCTTTCTGAAAAGAGTTCTGGTGTTCGTCAGACCAACAAAATTCTGGTGCTTGTTGGTCATCACGGCGCAGCAGGTCAGTCACTGGCTGAAGTACTCGAGCACAAGACGCGATAAACCACCGGCGGAAGTTTAAGAGCCCGAAGAAATCTCTTTGCTTTCGGGAAGATGCTGGAGCACGAAACTTCTTGACGGATTCACCCTTGATTCCAATGGCATATTGACTTCAGCAGTGATGTGATGGCTGAGAAAGTTGAGAGCCTCGACACCAAACACGCACTTCTGAGGTTTCAACACCAGATCGTGCTCATCCAGAGGCTGAAAGAGCTGGCGGAGGTGCTCTTCGTCCTCGGTAGGAGTTCCGCGGGCCACCAAATGTCATCCAGGTAGACAAAGACGAAAGGAAAACCACAGGTGACCTCATCTATGAACATTTGATAGGTCTGTGCTGCATTTGTCAGGCCGTAGGGCATACGACGAACTTAAACAGGCCGAACGGAGTTGTTATGGCTGCCTCTGGTATGTCCTCCGGTTCGACAGAGGAGGAGGAGCACGGGGAGGAGGAAACTTTAATAACAGTCGAGCGGAATCTTGGTCGGGGTCCTCAGTCCAGGACCCCGTTGGTGCGGCCTGCCGTCTTCACCCTTTCAGCGAGCCAAAGCTGCTTACTCAGGTCTGAGCTGGTGAACTCACTCTCCCACTGCTCGTGAGTTGCATCTGGTGGTATGCCGCTACGAGGTCGATCTTGATGTATATTTTTGTACCTGCCAGCCGCGCACTAAAATCGTGAATGTGTGGCAGAGGATACTGGTCCGGCGTTGTCAATGCGTTCAAGGCTCTGTAGTCACCGCATGGGCGCCAGTCGTAGCACCCATGTGCAGCGGCGGTGAATGGTTGCTAGACGAAGGGTGAATAATTCCCAGCAGCAGCATATGTTCGAACTCAATACGTGCAGCTTTAAGCCTGTTGCTGGACAGCCGTCGTGGCAGGGTGGTTACGGGCGGCCTGGTGGTGACGATGTGTGAGACGTTATGTTTCACCGGCTGTTTCGTGTTGCGGGGCTTGGTGAGAGAAGGGAATTCGGCCAGGACGTGGTGGAAGGCAGACACTGGCTGGAAGGCGAACATGCCAGATGAGCAGATGTGTGACTCCAAACCACGTACTTTGATGGATGTGTTGTTATCATTGAGGCAACGGTCACGTACGCTCACAACCAGGTTGAAGTGGTTGGGAAAGTCTGCTCCGAGTATGGCGAAATTAAAGTCCGCTACCACGAAGGCCTAGCAAAACAGGCGCCTGAGTCCAACGACGTATTGTCAGCGAGCGGAAGCCGTACGTAGCGATGGCAGTGTTGTTTACCGCCTGCAGCGACGATATGTCCTTGCTACGTCGGCGATCCTCGGAGTTTGCCGGGATAATAGAGGTTTAGGCGCCTGTGTCGACTAGCAGGCGCGACTTGATTACGCGGTCGAGTACGAAGAACAGGCGCCTGGGCGGAGGGCCGATGTCGTAAGCCGCCGTTAACGACTGGCCGGAGCGTTTCCTGGAAAGGAGCAAGGTTGAGTGCAGCGGCTAGCACCCGCACCGAAACGATGGTGGTACCAGCAAATTGCATTCTGTTTATCTCGTGACTGGCTTCTCTGGGAAGAGCTTGGCTGTCTTGAAGAGGATCGGTTGCGTCGTTGCTCGCCCTGTTGGGGAGCGCCAGACAGCAAACGTCTCTGCATGGTCTCGGTAAGTTGCACTTTCTCCTCAAGGCGCGACAGTCGATCTGGTTGTTCGTGTGTTCTCGCAGCAGCTTTGGGCGCTAAGTTTGGAGCAGAGTATTCTGTGATGCGATCGGCAAGTTGCGTCAGTTGATCAAGGAATGTCTCATCTTAACCCGCGAGAACCAAGCTCGCCGACTGGGGCAGCCGTTGCAGAAAAAGTGCATGAAGAAGTTGGAGCTGGCCGTCCTTACTCGCGTGCACATCGAGTAGTTGCCGCATCCGGTGCAGCACTAGGGAAGGTCCTTGGTCGCCCACCTCTCCCCTACTTAAGAGCTGTTTAAGTCTGCTTTCTTCAGACGCCTCGAGGCGGTCCAGCACCATCTTCTTGAAGGTGCCGTATTTTTCTTGGGTGGGGGTGAAACCAAAAATGTCGTCGATAGCGTCGGCGATTTCGGGGGGCAGGGCTGAGACGACTTGAAGGTACTTCGTCGACTGCGAGTTGATGTGCCGGAGCTAAACAAGGGAGTCCAGTTGGCTGAACAAAACTTTTTGGGATTTTTAGGCCAAAGATTTGGCAGCTTCAGTTCTGTGGCGAAGACTGCAGGCGTGGAGGCAGCAGTGTTGTCGTCGGAGCTTATCGCGTCGTGTTCGTTGAATTGTTGTTCATATCACCAATGTTGTAGCAGTCCGGTATGTCGGCTGCTGAAGGAGGCGAGAAAGCAGACGTGGAGCTGGTTGGCAGTTTCAAGACAAGATTGTTTATTTTTAAAAGATGCGTACACTCAGAACGTCCCCCGATGAGGCAAATAAGGGGAACCCTCGAGTCCTTCAAAAGAGATAGGAAAAAGGCCCCAAGCGAGAAGACGGCAACCGTGCCAGGACTAATGCCGGGAGTCGGCCGGACAACAAGTTATGCCTCTCCCGACGGCGACAGTTGAAGAGAGCGAGGAAGTGACCCCCGAAGTAAGCATGCGGCGCCGTCAACAAAACGTGTTCCCCACAAAGGCGCACTGTCGTCAAGCCGGCGGCAGACCTGAGAGAAAGGAAAAGCCCCGTCTTGCGGAAGCCGCTGCGCTGGGGTTCCGAGCGGCTTCCGCTACAAGCTCTATATCTTGACATGGCGTGAATAAGTATGCAGTTTTTCCCCGGCACATACAAGCAAGTAAAGATCAGGATACATTACGCTTTATTGAAACTGTACAAGAATGCCATGTTGAAACAGTTATTACCGCCATCAGCAACATCGTCACAATTAACAGCCTAATTAGGTTTACCGCTGCACTAAAACCTCTTCCATTAACCTCCAACCGCTCCTTTTCTGCGCTGCTCGAATCCGTTCTTTCCACCCCAATTTATTATTTCTTATCATCATCTCGTTAAACGGGTTACCGCCCTCCTAGAGCGGCATTATTAAAGCAGATCATTATCTGCTGATTCTGTAGGATCTAAATGGAACAAGAAAACGCTCTATTTAATACAAAGAATTGCATTTATATCACTGTGCGGCTATTGCATGGCTAGGAATGGAAACAAATCAAGCATTCCCAGTTTTTTCCGCACATGTGGGGCAAATCAGTCTTGGAAATGATCACCTGAAATAATTCGTAGGAAAAAACGAAAATTTCACCCAGTATATCAGTAAGAGCAAAATATGACATGTTTGTATTCTAACCCAAGATATGTTAAATAAAAATTCAGTTTACAATATAAAAATGCAAGCACTCTGTAGTCCCAAATAGTTCGTTTATGCGTAAAATACCAACACGCAGCAGCATATATCCAGAAAAAACGAGGTAGTGGAGGTATTCTATTGAGGTGTAGGGGCAAATACAATGGCCTAGAGTTTCAGTACAATTAAGAATGCAGTTATACGATGGAGTGTTTCTGTGTCTGAAGACCTCAGACACGAACAAATAAAAGTGGGTATGTCACGCAATACATAGGAAGCCCGAAAAATGAAAAAAAAAACACACAGGGCTTCAATCTGGCCAGTGCTTCGGGGCCTTGAGAGTCTATTCTTATGAACGTTGTATATAAGCAGAGGAAATGTTCCAAGTCAATCCTTGTCGTCTCTCCGGCGCTGTCGTTCGGTTTGAGGTTCCCGAACCAGCCACGACAGGTTCCCTGAGTCTCATTAGTATGCGAACGGACCAAACAGATTGTGCGCCGGTGGGTGGAAAAGGTATATCCCGGGCACTCGTCCTTTCGACTTTTGCACTTCGCACGCCGTGATCAGCAATGAGAGATCGCAAGAGAACTCCCCTGGCTACCTCGCGCCAATTCCGTGTTTGCACAGCGGGAAACCAAAGGCAAACGCCAAAAATGACTCTCATATGAAAAAAGTACCTAGACAAAGTTTAGTCTTGCGGCAAAGCGAGCTTTCTGGCGAATGAGTTGTACATCTCAGTTACATGTAGCTATATTTTAAAAAATGCGGAAATTAGGCGATAGGACAACTCGACCACCACACCAACTTTATACGACGCCTTTGTTTCCTGCACTGCTTTCTCTGATCCCCGCTCCGCTGGTCTGCACAGAGTAGAAGGGCAGTGACTTCTTCTGCACTGCTGACCTTCTAATGCAAAACTGAGCCTCGTTCCTCCATAACACCAATGTCGAGGTTCAGCGTACAGCGAAATCATTCCGAGTGCCTGCCGGAACCACATTACTGTGAGCCGCAGACGCATTATTAATTTTTCTGAGCGTCATCCTGTAACGATACCCCTGTATACCTATGCCTATGTCTTGCATGGTAGGTCGAAGTGCTTCTGTTCAACTATGTTCAACACATCCAAAACCAAGCATTGCGCATCATTTCAAATAGTACTGTTTACTATAGTTCGCAGTTACTGCAGCACAAATTTAATGTACTCTCAATCAACTGCCTGTTTAATTACAACATTGCTGTGATGTTGTTTAAACTACTCAACAACCAACTCTCTTTTGTATTTATCGATAATCCGTATTTGCGTAATCCCAACCCCCCTAGATTTGCCTGTCAACGAAATTTTTTAATGCCAACAGTTTACACTGACTACGGAGAAAGGAGTGCTCACTTCGCTTCGATTTTTTTGTGGAACTTTCTGCCTCTGCACCTAAAATCCGGCTTTTCCCTATTGGCATTTAAAAAAGCGCTAAAGGACCTTCTTTTGCAGAACTAGTATCTTTCTTTGCAGTTCATTCACCCATGGTTAAAAGTAATTTTTCAATATGTCTCATCACACGGTGTTTTAAACTTATCACCTCATTAAGATTACTTTTATTTTTTTCGGACAAGTGCTGTCTCTATTGCACGAACTTTTATGTATCCTGAACTTCTTAGTGTTTAGCATGTGTGTGTTTGTGTGTGTATAGCTATTGTATCTTTGTACAAGGTTTCTACCTACTGTATAATGATGATCTGATAATTATTTTACCTTTGCTATTGCATAAACTTTTCTTTGCTGTTTCTTTAAGAGTCATGATTTGTAACTGTTCTTCGAGGGTCCCGTGGCAGTCATAGGACTTCAGGACCCTCGTCTGTATATTTTAAGAATTGTACGTCTCTTGAACGGCAAATAAACTCCTTTCTCTCTCTCAAGTGGGTTTACCTGGTGCAGTGGCAGGGTTGCTGGTAAACCATGCAAAGCGGGCCAAGACGGCGGGCCAGTTCACTTATTCCACCCCACGACATGACACTCTTCGGCAGCGTACTTCTCAGTACTGCAGTATTCCGCTACGGCTATTTGAAAAGTATCCGTCGAGTTCAGCCGTGTGGACATCAGCTGCATTGCTCAAAAATTCTAGATCCCATATGTATGACACACATGAATGGACTTCAGAGAATGGGACATTGGCATGGTTGCACTTTTTGCCAAGACCGGAATATCTTGCCGCATACTAAGGTTAAACCACTTATAAAGTATACCGATGTTTTACATCTTACAAACGGAAACGAATAAAATACCAGAAATGGCCAGGAACTCATTAGAGATTAAGGCACCGCTATAAACGAAAGCGTCCTCCTTCACGCCTTGTACGGCCGGTGGGCCACGATGGATACGGGAGGGCGAGAATCTTAAGATTTCCATTTTTCTGGATTTGGCTGGTTACATTTTTATGTAAACGCAAAGCTCGAAAATCTAGGCAATCCACCGCCTGATTTTTTTTCAGGAGTAAAAGTATACAAAAAATAACACCGGCGTCAAAGGCTAAGCCTTCATGAACGCATTAAGACATTTTTCCATAGGCATTCGCTCGGAGGTACATGCATTGTTTTTTGTACGTCACCGACAAGCCGAGCGTCGATTTCTTGGAAAAGTATGCAATTCCACCAGTATTTGCCATTTCACGTGTCTGAGCACATGGTTTTCTCAGCGCTACATGTGATATTTTTATCGAGAAGCCTCAAAATGGTTGATGTGTTGGAGCCGCATGAAGCACATGGAATGCAAGAGGGATGTTTATGTACGCGCATAAGATAAAGAATTCCAACCTAAGCCCTGTGCGCCATGGACAAAAAGGTTAGGTATAAAAAAACGTTTGCCATTGAACGCAAATCCAAAAATAGGAATAGTGTGCTGCGTTTGAAATTTGCACGACAGAGGCAAACAACCTGTTGGCCTTTATTAATGACATACGATAAAAACTGGCACATTTATAGAAATATTCAGCCTGTTTTGAGTTCACGACAAACGAAACTGAAAAATCTGCAATGGGCGTATTATAGATAGCAGCTGACTAGAGCTCTTATCTAAAAAAGTATGTGTATTTAAGTTCGCAAATTTTAAGTGTTACGTGCATGAATTTACATTTTGGTGTCTTGAGTGTCATTAGCCTAAAAGAGCACGAGTTTTCTGTAAGTAAAAACTGAAAAATACGCAATGGGCGTATGATATATAGCCGCTGACTGGAACTCTACTCATAAATTCAATTCACGAAATTATTCGGACTTACCCCTTTATAATATGTGTTATACAGCACCATAACAAAATCAGGTATATTTCTGTAATTAAAAAAACTAACATTAGGCTGTTTGTTCGCTGACACGGCAGCTACAGGGACGCCTCTGCGACCTATCTAAAGTAAGGGTCTTACATTCAAGACTTTAGCGCGGAACGCCGGCTTTTTGAAGAGTGAGTAATTTATACATTCTCTTTAAACGGGTTATTTTCGATTAACAAATGGTGTCTGACCTTTGATGCCCGAAAGCGATGTCTACCACGCCTGCAGCTTACTCGGAGAGCGGCCGTTCAATACTTATGCGCATGAACCCGAATCGAACCAGTCAGTGGAAATGAGTTCCGAGCACAAGTATCTTTGCCGCTCCATTTAGAGCGGAGCTCGTCAAGCTACCACCCCAAACACTTTATGTCCATACAGCAAACTTTTAACGTAGAGAGAGAGTACAAAAAAAACATGTAAGGGATCACGTGGTAATCTAACCCCGGTATGAGAGTACAAAAAAAACATGTAAGGGTTCACGTGGTAATCTAACCCCGGTATCACGAGTGGCAATCGATTGCTACACCACCGTGCTCTCCGTGAGGGATATAAGTGTGTTTTATAAGCTAGCCGTCTTACCGGCACGTGAAAAGTGACCCTGATGGAACGCAAGCAAAGGAGTACATGTAAGCCACAGGGACATTAGTTTCTGGAGAAGCACTAACTACAAATGTGGGAGTTGCCTTGTAAAGTAATTTGAACTGAAGCACAAATATAACAGTAAAAGGAATCAGCAGGGATGTTGCCGCAGAAAAGAAGTCCTTAAAAAGTGTTCCCTGGGCTTTTTGATTTGCAATCACGTAAGCAGGCTTCCAACACAGTTACTACAGTTTTCTCTTAAAACTCTTCCCTTCCCTATGCGATGAGACAATGTGCGCCAGGAAGACGTGCGTGCACACATCGACGCTCTAATGTGCGCTGGTAGACGAAAGTATCATTTTCCAGACTCCTGACGTAGAACATTATTTACAGAAAGAGGCTGTACGGTTTGCAGGGTTTGCCGGGGCGCTTTTAGATGCGACGCTAAGAGCATCTGTTGTCGGCGGCCCTGTCCTTCCTGCGTGCGTCCGTTGTTGTCCGCGTGCGTCCGTTGTTGTCCGCACCCACTCTCCCCCTCTCCTCTCCGATAGCGAACACTCTCTCGCAAGGGGCATTGCATTGGATTCGATTGGCTTGGCTTGACTTGATTTGGATTGGATTTGTATTGGATTAGATTAAAGTGGATTGTGTTGGATTGTGTTGCTTCATAGCCGTGGCACTCTCTCTCTCCGCGGTCTCCTTTTCTTCGGGCGCGCTGCGCATATAACCGGTGCGCCGCTCTCCAGCGGCCTTTCGGTCGACGGTTGCTCTCCGCTTGCGCTTGAAGCCCCCTCAGCGTGGCAACACACCAGGGCTCCCGCGAGGGGAGGTGGGCGTAATTTTTATAATATTAACGAGCCACGCTATTCGCGGCACAAAATGTGCCTATATCATGAACACTTGATGAAGTTGTTTCGGTGCATTTATATACATCACAGGAGTTCCGACTTGGCATTGTGGAAATGATGAAATTCTTTAAAACAAAATTGATTGCATCAGGTACAGTCCCAGAAACCACATTGGTAGCGTCGTACGGTACTTCAAGCTGATAAAATGCCAAGAAATTGCCTGTGTTAATTGGCCGCAGTAACAGAAACGCCATCGCCGACGCTTCTGCCGCCGACCAAACAAATTCGCTGTGCCCCCAGAAAGGCCACTAACAGCGCTTCGCCCGCCGACCAAAACAATTCGCGCTGACCCCAAAAGCTCAGTAAAATACATTGTCGTCGCATTGCAAGAACTGGTGATCTTGTTTAGCATTTTGTGAACAACGAACTCGAATTAGTTTGGGAATGAAGCTTGGCTTCAATTCGTTTCCCTCCTGGTGAAAATTTTTGGTTTAATTTTTTTCAACCGTGACAAACAGGAACTGCATTTTAAAACAAACCACTGCCATAATTTGGCCTTCAAGCTTTTTAACGCCGTAGCAAATGACCTTGCACAGAATAAAACGAGGCTTTTATTGCGCAATCGACATAGGCGTTCCTTATTTATTGCCACCCAGTAGAATCTTTTGGAAATAAAGAATGAAGTTAAACTTGCAAACCAACTGTCCCGCTCCCTGAGCTTTGGCTATTTGGGGGCGCTGGCTTTTTCAAGAAAATAGGAGCGTTTCTGTGATGGGCAGCCAGCAATGTACGGGGAATCGTTGTGCGCGCAGCAGACAACTGCCCGGATAACGATTCGCATGTCGAAACGGGGCACTCCATAGCAAGACGTCGTATGTTATTGCCCCAAATACAGTTACCTCTAAGTGATATCAGCGAATCTAGATCTGATGCCTTCCCTTGCGCATGGCTGCAACGAAAGCGAGCCACTTTACCTTATCGGGAAAAACGAGCTTCTGCTATAAATAGTATAGCTATTTTCTATCACCATGAACCAATACCAACTCGCCCAGCTTGCCATCTTGGTGCTTCTACGACCTGCGGCATGTCAAGACACGTGCCTTCAGCGATGTTCCGGGAGTGTAGGCAGGATGTCCAGTGAAGCTGTGAGCCTTCATTCGTGGAGAAATCTCCTGTCCTAATCAGAACAGTCAGGCAGGACCCAGCAGGGCTCGCTCAACACGCCGAACGCAATGGCCAAGGCTGTTCAGGCATACGGTATACAGCTCTGTATTCCAGTCAAAAAACACAAAACAAGCCTTAAAACTGCATAATGGATGCTAAGGCGCTGCGCACAATGGGAACCTCCCCTCGCCATGTGTTCCAGGTAATGATTGGGTTTGTAGTTTCTCTCGAAAAGGTGTTGACGCATTCGAGTGCGAGCGCATGCGTCAGGCTGGGAAGCGCCCATCATTTTCCACCAGCGAAGCCGAGCGCAAGCCCGCCGAGACAAAGAGCAACATTTCACAGTGTTCCCCCATCATCACGTGTAGTGGTTTACAACAGCTTCGCGGGACATCCACTTTCGCAGGCTGGGATAGCGCGCATCTTTTACATCTGCATTCAGAAAAAACGACCGCGTTTTAAACATTTTTTCACAAAGCCACAGACGACGCAGTTGTCTTCGAGGAAAACACGTTTATTGGAGCGAGTTTGTGCTCCCCTAACAATTCAAAGAATACGGAGGCGGCGAAGCAGAAGTGAACAAAGTGACGTACGCATGCGAGCTACGACGAGTCAAATACCCCGGTGTCTGCTCTGCAGGCTTTTTATCTTTCGGGGCATGTGCTTCTCGAACCGTCGATTCGCACCTAGAACATTAGAGATTCAAGAATATTATTTTGGGCTGTTCACGTTAGATCGGAATGCTCTCCATATCAGAACAGATAACACATGCGGCTCAGAAATAAAGAATAGAACACGCGCTACACTTGGCACAGAGATAACTTAGACCGGCGCAGCCGGGCGGTAAAAGCAAAACACAAATAAACATATGCATGGTTCGCGGCATTACCCCCCTCTTAGAGTGCATCGACCCGATGCTAACATAAGCGACAGTCCGATCAAATAAAAACAAAAGTTCGTCATCGTCCGCAGAAAGGTTTTAAGCGAATCACGTGGACGACATCGGGCGGCGTGTGTCGTCGTGATGTGCCGGAGTCACCATCGGGGATCACTTCGTAGGTAAGTTGGCCAACACCTCGTAGAATCTTGTAGGGTCCAAAATATCGTCGCAGAAGTTTCTCACTCAGTGCGCGTCGTCGGATGGGAGTCCAAACCCACACACGATCCCCTGGGTGCAATGTACTGGATGGCTCGGCGTCGGAGGTGGTAGCAGCCGGCATCCACCAGCTGCTGGTACGTTATACGAGCTCGAGCGAGCTGGCGGGCCTCCTCCGCACGCTGAAAGCATCCTTGGACGTCGGCATTCAGGTCGTCATCTTTTACGTGCGGCAGCATGACGTCAAGCATTGTAGTCGGCCGTCTTCCGTAGACGAGCTCGAACGGTGTCATCTGCGTGGTTTCTTGAATAACCGTGTTGTACGCAAACGTGACATACGGGAGCACTTCGTCCCAGGTCTTATGTTCAACATCGACGGACATAGACAGCATATCCGCAATCGTCTTGTTCAAACGTTCCGTTAATCCGTTCGTTTGGGGGTGGTACGCCGTCGTTCTTAGGTGATCCGTGTTGTTGTAGCGTAAGATTCCTTGCATGAGCTCCGCAGTAAAGACTGTTCCACGGTCCATGATGAGTAAGTACTTCAGGGGCTCCATGTCGCAGCACAACTTGTCTTATAAAAAACTTGGCGACTTCTTGTGCAATCCCCCTCGGAAGAGCGGCGGTCTCCGCGTAGCACGTCATGTTGTCTGTTGCTACGACAATCCACTTGTTCTCAGATCGTGACGTAGGGAACGGGCCCAGAAGGTCTATTCCAATCTGTTTGAAGGGCCTTGATGGGACGGCGATCGGCTGCAGAAGTCTGGAGGGTCTCGTCGGTGGCGTCTTTCTTCGCTGGCAGTCACGGCAGCTCCGGACGTAGTGGGTGGCGTGAGAGGTATGGCGGGGCCAGTAGTACCTCGCCTTGATTTTTCCAATAGTGCCGGCTGTGCCTAGATGTCCGCAAGACGGGTCGTCGTGGCACGCTTCCAAAATTTCGTCACGAAGGTCCGCGGGGATGACAAGAAGCTGATTCGTTCTCGTTCTGGGGCTGACATTTTCTTCACGAAGACAGAGTTTCTCAGGCTGAATGCTGGTAATTTGCGTTTGAAGGTGCTAGGAACGGCGACGTTGCATCCCTCGAGGTAGTCGATTATGACGCGTAACTCGGGGTCGGCACACTGCTCGGCGCATAGGTCGGTCTCCGTCACGATTTCGAAGAACGCACTGTCTTCAACAGAGTCTTGTGGTGGCCGGTCTACGGGGGCGCGGGACAGGCAGTCGGCGTCGGAGTGTTTCCTCCCGGATTTAAAGACTACTGCAACGTCGAATTCTTGCAGGCGCAAGCTCCACCTACCAAGACAGCCAGAGAGGTACTACAAATTGGCGAGCCAACAGAGCGCACGATGGTCTGTCACAACCTTAAAATCCCTTCTATACACATACGGGCGGAATTTCTAAATGGCACGTATAATCGCGAGGCATTCTTTCTCAGAGGCTGAGTAGTTTTTTCTTCCTTGGACCGACCACGTCTGGCATAAGCGATTACTTTTTTGCACCCGCTTCGCTTTTGGACGAGGACGGCACCCAGCCCTATATCACTGGCATCCGTGTGAATTTCCGTTTCGGCGTTTTCGTCGAAAGGAGCGAGCACGGGCGGGCTCTGCAGGGGTTGTTGCAGCTCGCAAAATGCTTTTTCTTGGGCGTTTTCCCATGCAATATGGGTGTTATCTTTTGTCAGGCCTGTGAGTGGCTCTGCGATGCGTGCGAAGTTTGAGACGAAGCGCCGGTAGTATAAGCACAGTCTGAGAAATATTCGCACGCCCTTTTTGTCTTTTGGCCTTGGGAAGTTCGCTATGGCTGGAGTTTTTGCCGGGTCAGGAGGCACGCCCGTGGCGTTGACGACATGGCTCAAAATCGTGAGTTCCTCGTACGCGAAGCGGCACTTTTCAGGCTTAAGCATTAACCCCGACGTACGGATGGCATCGAGTACAGACTGCTACCTTGCAAGGTGTTCGTCGAAAGTTCGGGAGAATACCACAACGTCGTTGAGGTATACTGGGCAGGTGTGCCACTTCAGGACAGCTAGCACAGTGTCTCTTTGGAACGTTGCTGGTTCCGTGCATAGCCCAAACGGCATCACCTTGAACTCCTATAGGCCGTCCGGTGTTATGAATGCAGTCTTCTCTCGATCTCTCTCGTCCACTTCAATTTGCCAGTAACCCGTCTTCAGATCCATCGATGAGAAGTACTTCGCGTGGCAGAGGTGGTCGAGGGCGTCGTCGATTCGTGGCAGGGCGTCTTTTTTGGTGATCTTGTTCAATCGCCGGTAGTCAACGCAAACCCTCAGTGTGCCGTCTTTTTTCTTCACGAGTACGACCGGCGTAGCCCACGGACTTTTCGATGACTGTATAATGTCCTCGTTGAGCATGTCGTCGCCTTGAGTCCGGATGGCTTCGCGCTCCTGTGAAGAGACGCGATACGGTGACTGTCGAGTAGGTCGGGCTGCATTCTCGGTTACTATCCGGTGATTCGTCAGAGGTGTCTGACGTAACTTTGACGTCGACAAAAAACACTCGCTGTAGCGACGCAGCAAAGCCAATAACTTCTTCCTTTCTTCTTGCGGTAGCGTCCGATTCACGTCGAAGGCATGCGGAAGCTTGAAGGTATCGTCGGGTGGGCGTTCAAAGTCGGCGACTGCGATCACGTCACTTGCTTGTTGTGTTTCTTCGAGTAATGCAATTGAAGCGCCCTTGTTTAAATGCTGGTACTCCTCGGTGAAATTGGTGACCAAAACGTGGGATTTGCGCTGCTCAAACCGCGCAAAGCCTCTTGCGACAGACACACCGCGGTCGAGAAGCAACCTTTGGTCACTCTCCACGGTAGCGTCGACGTCGGGAGCAGCACCTTCACATTTGACGGTGACCATCAAGCTTGTGCGGTGTGGCAGGGTGACGTGATCATCGGTGATCCTTAAAGCTGCACGGTGTGCGGGGTTCGATTCCGGCGTCATGGAGTGATCGGAAGAAAAAGCTATCGACTTCGTCTGCAGATCGATTATTGCGTCGTTGTCCGTCAAAAAGTACATTCCGAGAATTACGCCGCGGGAGCAGTTAGGCAAAATAACGAACGCCGCTGGGTACGTCGTGCCGTCTATGATGACGCGAGATCTGCACGTTCCACTTGGCATCACGAGGTGGCCTCCTGCTGTGCGTATGTGCGGACCGTCCCATCTTGTCGTAACTTTGTTCAGATTAGACGCGAATGACCCGCTCATTTCCGAGTAGTCGGCTCCCGTGTCGATGAGGGCGACTACGTCAAAGCCGTCGACGGACAACTGGACGTCGGACGCTGCCTTCCTCGAGTTCCGAGTGCGTTGGGGCGTCGAATCTCGGCATGTGCGTGTTGACGGTCGGGAACTCTGCGTCGTCGTTGTCGTCATCTTCTCAGCGGCCGTGTCGGTCATGTTGGGTACGCGCCGCGCCGCGTAGCTGTCGCCGTGTTCGGGAGTCTCTTTACGGTTACGTTGGGTCGTCGGGATGAGGGCATGCCGTGAATCACGATCTTCGGCGCGCCGTTGCGTCGTTGGAGGGTTTTTTATTTTTCCGCCGTTGTGCAACTTCACCTCCAGAAGATGCTGCATTTAGTTTCCCCCGCGTTGGCTGGGGGACCTTCCACGTGGGAACTCAGCATTGCTACTGCGGTTTGGCGGCTGGTATGGTTAGGGCGATGGCGAACGGTTTAAACGGGCTGGTCCACGGCTGGTGTTGGACAGGTACTCTTCGAGCTCCGATGGGCGCTGGCCGGTTCGGGGGCGGGGTGCGTCGACGGAGAACCCTCGCAAACCGAGCCTTCTGTAGGGACAGCGACGGTAGATGTGGTAGGCCACTCCGCAGTGGTAGCACAGCAGACGATTATCGGACGTTCGCCAGACGTCGGTCTTCCTTGGGGCGGGGAGTCGCACCACAGGTGGTCGGGCCGGCGACAGAGGACGACGGTACGGAGCCTCGTGACGATAGGGCGCAGCTGGGCGGGGGCGACGGACAGCAACCGCGTAGGACATGGCTTGCGGCTCGCGAGGTGCTAGTGGCGTCGTTGAAGTTCCCAGCGCTTGCCGCACTTCTTCTCTAATGACGTCGGTAAGAGAAGCGACTTGTGGTTGCGGCGGCGTTGGGAGCAGTTTCCGCAGCTCCTCCCTCAGTATTTCGCGGATAGTCTCCCGTAGGCTATCTTCGGGAATGCGCATGCTGTCGACACAATTCGCATTGGGCGTGCCAACAAAGTTCCGGTCGTACTGCTTAGCACGCATTTCGATGGCTTTCTCAGTGGTGCTGGCTTCGGTCATGAATTCGGCGACGGTCTTTGGCGACTTTCGGACAAGTCCAGCAAACAGTTCCTCCTTCACACCGCGCATTAAGAAGATCAACTTCTTTTCTTCCGTCATTTCGGGGTCCGCGCGGCGAAATATCTGCTTCATCTCCTCAACGAAGATCACGACCCCTTCGTTGGGGTGTTGCGTGCGCGTTTCAAACAAAAGGGCGGCTCGTTCTTTTCGAACGACGGTAGCGAATGTTTTGATGAACTTGCTCCTAAAGAGAGTCCAGTTGGTTAGGGAGCTTTAATGGTTCTCAAATCACGTTCGGGCCGTATCTTCTAAATAGACTAAAACGTGGCGGAAAGTTTCTTCGTCATCCCGAGAGGTACGGGGATCGTTACCCGCCCCTCCTCCAGATGTCACGAAGCCACAGACGACGCAGTTGTCTTCGATGAAAACACGTTTATTGGAGCGAACTTGTGCTCCCCTAACAACTCAAACAATACAGAGGCGGCGAAGCAGCAGTGAACAAAGTGACGTACGCATGCGAGCTACGGCGAGTCGAATACCCCGGCGTCTGCTCGGCAGGCTTTTGAGCTTTCGGCGCGCGTGGTTCTCGAACCGTAGATTCACATCTAGAACATTGTAGATCCAAGAAGATTATTCTGGGCTGTTCACGCTAGATCAGAATGCTCTCCCTATCAAATCAGATAACACATGCGGCACAGAAAGAAAGAATGGAACACGCGCTTCCCTTGGCACAGAGATAACACAGACCGGCGCAGCCGGGCGGTAAAAGCAAAACACAAATAAACACCATGCATTGTTCGCGGCAATATTTACCCGAATCAGTATTCGGCGATGGGCACTTTTGGACGTTCACCTCATGTAGAATATTGGTTTTTTGTCTGTGATATCAGGGGTGCGCGGATACATTTATTGTACACCCGAATCTTCCCTTATAGGCGAAGAGTCCAATGGCCTGTTTTTATGCGTTTCTTTCAGCCAGTACTGGAAATTCTGCATCAACGTTCCTGTTGCCCATTGTTGGAAAGACTTCGTTGCAGCTTCTTTTTTTGCCGTTACCAGGACCTGTAGTATCAGGATTTCTTGTTTTCGTGTACAACGTTTATTAGACAGGTCACGAATTCAGGATGCCTGTTGCATCTGTAGTGGTTCTTACATTGGTGCAGAAAAAACTACCACCCTCTAAAAGAGTGCAAATGAACATAATACAAATTGAAGTGGGCAAGACAATTCCCGTCATACTATGAAATTCCATGCACTGAGCGAAGACTACAACACATAATTGTCAACTGGATGAAGCAATCGTGTGTAATTAACACTACCTTCAGTTTTGTCGTTTGTCGTTCATAACTTTGCACTATCCTCCAGCGAGGCACCCCGACAACCTCGGTGACTGTGACTTGACACCTCAAGTAACCGAAGAGTAAAACTTATGATTTAACCTTCCGTGGTTACACTTTCCTCGTTTAAGTAAAAAACGTGGTGGATCACGGGGTGTGTACGAGGCACGATGACTCGGGACATTAGAGGAAATCAGAGTAAACTGAGTGGTGTGTGGGAATGCTCTCGTTATCGCGTTTATAAAGCTGCATGGTATTTTCCACATTAGCATCTAGAAGCCGTCGACTCAGAAGCCACTATTTTGAAATCCTAACTGCAGCTGTGTGAATGCGAGCAGGGAAGTGTGCCCGTTTTCGGAAAATACAGTTGGGAATCCAGTGTGTCAATGAGATTTAAATATGCCTCCGAATCGTAAAGCTAATTGAGAGTTCTGGTTGGGGCAATTGAAGCAAAAAGAAGTATTTATCAGTAGATATTTCTTTTCGGGAGCACAGAAAATGTCAATCAAGAAAACGTCTATGCCACACTTACATTCACAGGGGAACATTCAGAGCATTCAGGAACTTACTTTCAGAGTTTTTAGCGGAGGTAGACTGCATTCTGGCAGAAAAAAAGTCTTATCCCACGCGAGGAAATTGGGCTGAATGTTGAGGCATGTAAGTTTGCGAAGTAGTCTGTGGTGTGGAACGCGATCAAATGCTTTAGACAAATCAAGGAAAACTGCATCAATTTGTAAGCCAGCGTCGACGAATGAATGTAGGTCATTATCAAATCCGGCAAGTAGGGTTTCACAACAGTAGCTCTTGCGGAAACCGTGCTGATATCGATATACAATGCTATGGCTTTCTAAATATTTAGCAGTTTGAGCGTGAATGATGAGCTCCATAACCTTGCATATGGTACTTGTCAGCGAGATAGGTCTGTAGTTGCATGGTGAAGAACGATCGCCTGACTTAAAAAAGGTTGCTACCTGGGCAATTCGCCAGTGGTTGGGGATAGTGCCTGTCGCAAAGGACTGTGAAAAAAGGGCCGTTAGAATACTACAGATGCCTTGGGATCCATTTTTCAGTATAGCGTTATTATAACCAGTATGATCAGATGCAGACGAAAGTTTAAGGTTACTTAAAATGGAAAATATGCCCACCTCAGTTACAATTTCTGGCATGTCAACGTATAATATTCCATCGCTCATAGGTACGGTGGTAACATCCTCGCAGGTAAAGACAGACGTGAACGTCTCATTTAGAAGTTCTGCGCATTGTGATTCAGGAAGTGAAGTGTTGTTGCTATCGGAAAAAGTAATATCAGGATACTGTTTTGGATTCACAACGCGCCACAATCTTCGAGGGTTATTTGTTAGGATGAATGTCAGGTTATGGCAAAAGAAATGACGGCGTGTGGTTCTCAGTAATGTCTGGTATTCTTTATCGCAGGTTTTGTAACGTAGCCAAGAAATCGCAGTAACGTTTTTGTCGGCCCGTCTGTAGAGTCGCTTTTCTTGTTGTTTAAACGCCGAAGCTGCTGCGTGAACCAGGGAGCGGTACGTCGGCGTTTTATTGTAATGACAGGTATATACTTTTCTATTAGTTGTTTGAGAAAGTTTTTGAACGGAAGCCAATTTTCTTCTATCGTACATGATAAGTGACTGTCAATAAAATGCTTTTAGAAACTTAATAATTCGGAATTCATACTAGCGAAGTTGGCTGTGTTATAGCATCTGATTGTTTTGCTGGCGGCTTGTCGCGTACAAACGGGCGTGTGAGGTTACCGATGATAATGACGTGGTCAGAAAGGCCATCTAAGTGGGTGATATCGGAACAAAAGTCAGGGTCGTTCTTAAGGATCAAGTTGAGAATATTTGGCGAGGTTGCCGAGCGCTGCGTTGGTTGGTCTATATATGGTGTTAGCGAGTGGTCTAGACAAGCATTTAGAAATTCGTTCGCTTTGGCATCATTGCATGCCATTGAGAGGGTTTACGAGTCTAATAAAGGAAAGTTAAAGTCGCCGAAAAGAATTAGAACTGAGTTGGGAAATCGGATTATAGTATCAACCAGAACTCTGCGAAATTCACTCGCAAACGTACAGGTCTTATCAGGAGGGCGATAAAATACACCGATAATAAAAGATGTCAGGCCACACTTGAGGGAAATGAACACACATTCAAGGAAGGAATTACCAGCTATGCGAACAGTCACTATAACATTTTTTATTGAAATAAGAACACCGCCTCCCTTTCGATGAGGCCTGTCACTGCAAAAAAAAATTAAATTCTGTACCGCTGACTGAGATACAGTTGTCGGGAACGGTATCATTCAACCAGGTTTCGGTAAGAGCAAGTGTAGAAGCTGAACATGAATCTATCATTGAAGACAGGGGGAGAGTTTTAAGTAGTGTACAAAAAGCCAACGTCACTTGCCGACACTTGCTCCTTAGTTAAAGAAGGTTTGGCAAAAGAAGGTTGTTCGGCACAAGAAAGACAAGTCAGAGCGTGCCACCCTTCAAGGTGATATCGAATGGTTATCCCTCCCATAAAAATGAAAGAAGTTCAAACTTGCACCAACCATTATGGAGTAAATGTCGTTCCGGCAGCGAAGAACAAGCAAATCGGCTGCAATCGTAAACTTAAACCTTCGTCGTGGTCGTAAAGTTTGCGTACAGCTTGGCTACATTCAAGTCTCAAGCGTTAGTGTGAGCTTCTTTCAAAAAATATATTGCACATTTATTGGTTTTGCAGCGTCTGTTTAATCACACGAGCTCTTGGATAAGCGTTGTCATCAGTCAATTTTGCATGAATTGCAAAAACTCGAGATATTTCATTTGGTGTAAAAATGGGCGTTTGGATGTGCAGTTGTTAGAAATACGACTGTAAATCTTGTATAATTGACATAGTTTCCAAAAAAAACACCGTGTCACGGCACCACACAAAAAATTACGCCAACCTCCCATCGCGGGAACCCTGGTGTGATGCAACGCATCTTATGGGGGGTTCATTTGGCGTTTTCCATCGTATTGATTACGCTTATAGCAGGGATTCTCACACGAAGGGGAGGATGGCGTAATTTTCCATTTTCACCATGCAATACACACGCAGTACACGTATGCTCAGGTACGGTCTTTTTTTTTGAGACGAGAATGAGTGCCTTGTGGTCCGTTAAGTGCACAGTTAGGGGCTCGACGATTGCATCAAGCAATCATCGAGTACTGCGAGAGAGTGCAAGCGTAATGCGGACGACTGTCGCCTGACACCTTCGGAGCGCGGCATGCCGCTTTATATTCACAGCGCCAAGAGGAGAGGAAAGCGCGGAGAGAGAGAGAGAGCACTGCACTTGCGCAGTGCGCGCAGCGCCGAGCGCAGCGCCGCCCACCGCCGCCTAGCAACGGAGTGAGAGCGCGGTGCGCCAACCCGCAGCTGTTTGGGAGAGAGTGTTCGCTATCGGAGAAAGGAGAGGAGGAGCGGCGCAGCTGTGCGGACAACGCCGGACAGACGCAGGAAGGACAGAGCGGCGAGCGTGAGATGCGTTGCATCTAAAAATAAGATGCCTCTAAACTGCTAAAACAACCATGCAACACTGTGAGGTATAGTCTAGGAAGTTTTCATAAAATACTATAAGTCCAAGTTTTCGTCACGCAGCAAAGCCGCTGTTGTGCTGAGCTACCCTTAAATATCTAGTATAAAAAGTTCTATCGTTCCAAACTTTTCTAAGCTAACCCATTCAGAACAAAGCAATACGGCCAGTTAAACTAGTGCGTCAGTATGTGCCGTTGACTTGCTTAGTTTCATTTAAAATATTGTAGCGTGGCACAAACTCAAGAAGATGACGTTGGTGGTAAAAGGACAAAACAGATTTATTAAAAGGCGAACTTGTGCCTCACTAAAAGGAACGCCCTAGTCCCGCTGCCACCGAGCTCTCTCTCTCGCCCCACGCGTGTCTCTTCTTCTTCAGCACGTGGCTTAGTTGGTTGGCCGCTGTTGATTGGTTGGTTGCTCCGCGAGGCATCCTTTCTTTGTTTGTTCTTTGTGGCCGGGCGCGTGCAACAAGCCATGCCGTGACATTAGCCCCCCTCCCTAATGGCGCATCGTCCCGATGCGCAAAAGGGAGTATTTGTGTCAGGTACCTTTGGGCGTAATTGCAGAATGCTACCTTGTATAGTAGGGCTTCATGCGCACTACATGAACCGTTTCTGGTCGAGGCTGGCGACGGGCCGGGAAAACATGGCTGGATGGTACGACCTCGTACGTAACGTCGCTTAGTCGTCTCAACACTTTGTAAGGTCCGAAGTATCTTCTCAACAACTTTTCGGAGAGCCCGCGGCGTCTGACAGGTGTCCATACCCAAACTTCGTCACCTTGCTGGAATTCCGTGTGCCTGCGGCGCAGATTGTAGTGGCTTGCGTCGCGGTGCTGTTGGTCCCTGATGCGGACACGGGCTAGCTGTCTTGCCTCTTCAGCGCGCTGCGTGATCTGTTGGGCACAACAGTCATCATCATTTTCAACGTGGGGCAGCATCGCGTCTAGCATTGTGGCTACGTCACGACCGTAGAGGACACGAAATGGAGTCATTCGCGTCGTTTCCTGCGGTGCCGTATTGTACGCGAACGTTACATACGGCAAAATGGCGTCCCACGTCTTGTGCTCGACGTCTACATACATGCACAGCATGTCGGCGATTGTTTTGTTCATCCGCTCGGTCAGTCCATTAGTTTGCGGATGGTAAGCGGTAGTTCTCCTGTGAGAAGTACCGCTGAGCGTCATTAATGTTCGGACAAGTTGGGCCATGAATGCCGTTCCCCTATCCGTGATGACGATGGCTGGGGCACCATGACGAAGGACTATATTCTCCAGAAAGAAGTGCGCCACCTCTACAGCTGTCCCTCGAGGTAGAGCTCTCGTCTCGGCATAGCGGGTGAGGTAGTCGGTTGCTACGATTATCCATCGGTTCCCCGACGACGAAGTGGGAAACGGGCCCAAAAGGTCCATGCCAACCTGCTCGAATGGTGCGGCTGGAATCTGAAGGGGTTGTAGCAAGCCGGGAGGGCGGCCAGGAGGCGATTTACGGCGCTGGCAATCCCGACACGTCCGTACGTACTGCTTAACAGCCGCTGAAAGCTTTGGCCAGTAATACTTTTGTTTGACTCTCGCCAGTGTTCGGGCGTAGCCAAGGTGGCCAGCAGTTGGCTCATCATGGCAGGCCAGTAGTACTTCGTCGCGGAGACTTGTGGGCATTACCAGTAGGTATTCTTTGCCGCTAGAGGCGAAGTTCCTCTTGTAGAGAACACTACTGCGTAACGAAAAGGAAGGCAAGCTTCTTGCAAAATCTTTTGGTACGACCGATGTATGACCTTCCAGATAGTCAATCAATAGGCGCAGTTCTGGATCTTGCCGCTGCTTCTCGGACATTGCGATGATGTCTACAGCCCCGACGAACACGTCATCGTCCTCGTAGTTAGTGTCCGCTGCTTCGACTGGTGCCCGGGAAAGACAGTCAGCATCCGAATGTAGCCGGCCGGATTTGTATACAATAGTCATGTCAAACTCCTGAAGCCGTAAGCTCCAGCGTGCAAGACGTCCCGATGGGTTCCTGAGGTTTGTCAACCAGCACAGCGAGTGGTGGTCGCTAATGACCTGAAATGGCCGGCCATAAAGGTAAGGGCGGAACTTCATTACAGCCCACACAACAGCGAGACATTCTTTTTCGGTGGCGGAGTAGTTGGACTCTGCGCGGGAAAGGGCCCTGCTCGCGAAAGCGATAATCCTTTCCGCACCGTCTTGCCGTTGTACGAGAATTGCTCCGAGTCCGACGTTGCTTGCGTCTGTGTGGACCATCGTGTCGGCATTTTCATCAAAATGCGCGAGCACAGGTGGAGCTTGTAGGCGTTGCTTGAGCTCGTCAAAAGCCGCTTGCTGTTCTTCAGCCCAAACAAAACTCGAGTCATTTCGTGTTAGTTGGGTCAGTGGGGCAGCAGTGTGCGAAAAGTCCTGGATAAAACGTCGGTAGTAGGAGCACAGGCCCAAGAAGCGGCGCACGGACTTCTTATCTGTAGGCACAGGGAAGTCAGCGACGGCTGCAGTTTTGTCAGGGTCAGGTCGGACCCCTTGGCGGCTAACAACATGGCCCAGAAAACGGAGCTCCTCGTAGCCAAAATGGCATTTCTCAGGCTTCAAAGAGAGTCCAGCGGAACGGATGGCCCGGAGGACAGAAGTCAGCCGTTTCAAGTGCTCGTCAAAGGTTTCGGAAAACACGACAACGTCATCGAGGTAGACTAAACACGTTTGCCATTTCAAGCCGGTCAAAACAGTGTCCATCATCCTCTGAAATGTTGCCGGAGCGGAACACAATCCAAAGGGGAGAACTTTAAACTCATAAAGTCCGTCTGGTGTCACGAAGGCAGTTTTTTCACGATCCCGCTCATCGACTTCTATCTGCCAATAACCACTTCTTAGGTCCATCGACGAAAAGTAGCGCGCATTGCGCAGTCTGTCCAGAGAGTCGTCAATGCGCGGGAGCGGATACACATCCTTTTTTGTGACTTCATTCAGCTTTCGGTAGTCAACGCAAAAGCGTAGAGTGCCATCTTTCTTCCGCACTAGGACCACCGGTGACGACCACGGGCTTTGAGATGGCTGAATAACATCGTCCTCGAGCATTTGTTGCACCTGCTGATGTATGGCATCGCGTTCTTTCGGGGAGACACGGTAAGGATTCTGATGAATGGGCCTTTGGTTGTCGTCGGTAACGATGCGGTGCTTTGTTAGCGCTGTCTGGCGAACCCTCGTTGTCGAAGAAAAGCAATCTTGAAATTCCAGCAATAACTGGAGGAGCCCTTGCTGTTTCTCGGCTGGCAGGTCTGGACAAATATCGAGAGTGGGGGGCGAGCGCTCCGTGTCTGATGTTTCTGTGTGCAACACGAGACATTCTGCGCCGTCAGCGATGTTCTGAAAGCTTGCCACGGCGGTACCTTTCGGGATTTGCTGACGCTCATGTCCAAAGTTTGTGAGTAAGATCGCGGTGCAACCATCATTTAGGTGCACTATACCACGAGCAATGCCGACTCCAAGGTTTAGAAAAAGAGCGCTATTCGGCTCTGCTATGCCATCCCCGTAGCATGACGAGTCGCACTTGACAGATACAAGGGCACATGATCGGGGTGGCAAAGTAACCCCGTCATCGATAACCCGCAACGCCGAGCATAGGTCCTCTTTGAGTTCTGAAGGTACACAGCAAGTCGAAAATGTGACGGAACGCTCGCGGAGGTCTATTACTGCTTTGTGTTCCCCCAGGAAGTCCATGCCTAATATGAGGTCTTTGCAACACTGCGGCAGAATGATGAATGAGGTAACAAAATCTGAAGCGTCGATGCGAATTCTGGCAGTGCATTTTCCCACGGGCTCCATTAGATGTCCGCCAGCCGAACGGAGGGGAGGTCCGGTCCACGGGGTTTTAACTTTTCGTAAGCGTGCCGCGAGACGTTGACTAATTATAGAAAAGTCCGCACCAGTGTCCACCAAAGCAGTCACTTCGTGACCGTCGACAAAAAGAGGCAGTTCAGCACTGACGACGTCATCGGCGCTTTCTTCGGTTGTCAGCGCCGTTGGACCGCAGGTCACCACGTCGTCGCCACTTTCCTCACACGTCAACCTTGTCGGATCGTTCGTCTGGGTCGTTGGAGGGGCTTGGTAGCTGTCGTCCTTAGCAACCTTGCCTCCTGAGGTTGCCGCTTTTAGTTTCCCCGTCTCCCAGGACTTGGGGACCTTCCCCTGGGCACGTCCTGACGGCTTCGATGAACGTTGGGTGGGCTGTTTACACGACCTGGTGACGGCGAACGCGGCCGAAGCCTGGCAGTTGCTCTCGTCGCAAGATAATCTTCAATTTGTGGAGGTCGTTCACCAAAGCGGGGGCGGGGAGCAGATGGCGAAAAACCGGGAAGTCCAATTTCTCGGTACGGGCAGCGACGGTAGACGTGATCTGCTTCACCGCAGTGGTAACACAGCGGCCGGTTGTCAGCAGTACGCCACACGTCCGTCTTGCGTACCTGAGGATGGGGTCTGGGCTCGGGCCGAGGCCCTGGTCCAGCAACTGGCTGTCGACGTGGTGCCGTTGACCTGTGAAACTGTGGGCGAGTCAAGACATTCGCGTAGCTCACTTGCGGCTCGAACTGTGGGCGAGCTAAGACATTCGCGTAGTTCACTTGTGGTTCTTCCGGGTACTGTTCGGGTAGTGCAAGTGCCTGGCGGATTTCCTCTCGTACGACCTCCGCAACAGAAACTCGAACTGGCTGGTTGGGACGGACATTATGTTTCTGGAGTTCTTCTCGTACGATCGAGCGGACGAGGTCACGCAGGGAGCTCTCGTTAACGGCAGACAGAGCAGCAGAATTCACCAACGATGCGTTGCTTGAGCGATCGTACTGGCGGCATCGGTCCTGGAGTGCTCGTTCGATGGCCGTAGCCTCCTTTACAAATTCGCGTACAGTCCGCGGAGGGTTCCGTACAAGCCCGGCGAATAGCTGCTCCTTAACGCCATGCATTAGGTAGCGCAACTTCTTGGGTTCAGACATGTCGGGGTCCGCCTTCCGAAACAGGCGCGCCATGTGCTCGGAGAACATGATCACACTCTCATTCGGTTTCTGAATGCGCGATTCAAGAAGCCGTTGTGCATGCTCTCGCTGGTCCGTGCTGGAGAATGCTTCCCGTAGTTCCTGACAAAATTCTTCCCACGTTCGCAAAGACCCTTCTCGATTTTCAAGCCATGTTCTCGCATCGTGATCCAGAGAAAAGTACACCTGTCGCAGTTTTTGAGCCTCGTTCCACTGATTGAATGAAGCGACGCGCTCGAACTGGTTGAGCCAGTCCTCCACGTCTTCGAATAAGTCACCATGAAAGATTTCAGGCTCTCGAGGATGTTGGAAAGTCACTTGTGGGTGGAAAGTCACCTGTGAAGCTTGCTCTTGTTCCATCGGTGGTTCTTGCCGAACGTGACGAGCCGACGCTTTCTTCTCGGGAAGAGTGGAGAACTCAGGAGCGAGGCCTAGCAGTCGACGGCTGCTGCGATGAACCGGAGTGTAGACAGGTGCCGGCTTCTTGGGGCTTGATGCTCGCGAAGCAGGAGGAGTCGAAAGCATGGGGTTGAAGATACCCCGCACCTCCACCAGTGTAGCGTGGCACAAACTCAAGAAGATGACGTTGGTGGTAAAAGGACAAAACAGATTTATTAAAAGGCGAACTTGTGCCTCACTAAAAGGAACGCCCTAGTCCCGCTGCCACCGAGCTCTCTCTCTCGCCCCACGCGTGTCTCTTCTTCTTCAGCACGTGGCTTAGTTGGTTGGCCGCTGTTGATTGGTTGGTTGCTCCGCGAGGCATCCTTTCTTTGTTTGTTCTTTGTGGCCGGGCGCGTGCAACAAGCCATGCCGTGACAATATCATTTCCACCATACCATGCAGTCATTTCAAACTGTCCTAACCTCATTCATCCTGAAGAAACCAACACCGCGAATTAAACAACTAGTGTTTCTTTTTGTGTTGTGGACTCGCTGGGTTTCATTAAAAATCAAATTTCTACCGTGACATGGCGGCATTTTTTGAAAATGGTAATTCATGGTGCCTTTTAAACGCGATAGGGTGCCACAACTGTGGTTAGTGCAATGATACATTACATTGGTTGTTCGCACCGCAACTCAAAACGCTTGCATGGTATGCTTAGATCTTCTGGGAATGTCAAAGTAAAACCCCGTTGAACATGTTGTTGATATTTTGTTCCAATTTGCCTGTGCGCCCGTCCCAACAGCTTATTGCGGGTGCTCGCCATCGCCAGCGGCCATTTGTTGATGGCCTGTTCAGAGGGTTCAGTAGGTCGACGCCAACACAAATTCGCAGTTTTTTGCTTCACAGGTGGCATCACATATCACCCCCAACAAGCTGCGTCAGGTAGCAGCAATCTAGCACTGTAAAAACAACAAAGACACCAAAGCACGCGTTATTCCGCCGCACGAAAGGAAATATAGCTCTGATGACGGCATGATTCTATCGTGCGCGGGTTCGAGCATCCTTTGATGTGACCGAAAATCGTCACCAAGCATGTCAGATATCAGTACGGAATGAATACTGGCATGACTTGGCCAATTTCTTGGGTTTTTGCATGTTGTCTTTTTTTTCTGGAGAACGCGAAGTCGACGACTTCAAAAGAGGGCAAGGACGGTGCCTGTCGTGGTTGGAATAAAACCTAGATTCATTTCCTGCGACCCCCGGATAAGGTTACCACGTCTAAGAAGGCAAAAAAATGTATTTCTTTGTTTTCTAAACGTTTGGTATCAGTCTACGCACGGAGGTATTGATTTGATTGATTGTAGGATTTAACGCGCCGTAGTGGAGAGCTCGGGATGATTTCCACCACCTGGTGATCTTTACGTGCGCCTAAATCTCGTACACTTGGGCGTTCTTGCTTTTCGTCTCCATCAGAAAAGCAGCCGCCGTGGCCGGGAATTGAACCCGCGACCTCATGCTACACATTGAGGTAAAAACACACATACGATAACGCATATATACAATTCACTTTCATGCCACCACATACAACGGCTGCTACATGGCTGTGACACAAGTGCATGGCAGCGACCTACTGCAGCGGCAAAAGATCGCGTGTGAGCCTACTGGGATATAGACTTCCCTCAGCATTTGTTGTGAATCCTGCCGTTTCCTTGACGTATATGTGATAGAAGCTTGGTTCTCTGCTCTTATATAGAAACCACGAAACGTGACCTCTCCAAAGAGAATATCCCCCTTCCCCCCGCGTCTTATGCAAGTTAAATTCCTGTCGCACCAATTGGGAGTGTTACGCATCAAGAAAATCACCCCATTTTCCGAGCAGAAACGGGAAAACACATCTCTTGCGGGCGAGCAAATCACGCTGTGCGGCGTTGTGCTGGCGATAACTACAGCTTTATCAGCGCTTCTAGGTGAAGAAGGCGGCTTAATGTTGTCACCCGCACAACTTTTAGTATGCAAACATATTTGTAGGCTGCACAAATTTATTGCTATGTATTTTCTGCATTCGAGATAACAACATTCATACAATTCAGTAATAGTTAGCGAGCTACGTTGGAGTTTGTTACCACTGTATTGCTTTTGAGAAGGTCTGCACACTGCGACATGGGATTTGAATTAAAAGTACACGATTATACGTAGTATCAACTAGATATTATTTTGTCATGCAAAGTCATCAAACAAAAAGAAAAATCACTTTTCCAATCGCTTTATTATACATACGGTTCGGCCCAATCTAAGATGGGCACATAGAGATTCAAGAGGACACAGTTGTGGTCATTGCTGCAAGGACGTGTGAGTTCTTGGAAAATAAAATTAGGACAACTGCCCAGTGTTTTCAGCATGACAAGGAAAACGGGAAACCGGATGTTGTGGATATAATCCATGCCATGGCTCTGCTGAGAACGGTCTTTTATGACCTCTTCTTGGTCTACCTAACGATGGTGATTTCTCTTAGTTCATTCTTTTTGTTTTCAGCAAAATGTGTTTCCTATACCAAAAGATTCTATATACACGGCTGGTAATCCTACACAGTGCACTTATTTCAGGTATTTTGTCGGTTTGTGTGTTCGTAAGGAAATATAACTAATAATTGTGACCATAAATATCTCAGAACGACGAAAACGCATGTAACAAGTGCAACGCATTGGTCGCACGTTAGGTATGCGTTACCATAACGCTAAAGTAATGTGCTATAGATTGTGCTACACGTGACTAACGAAATGTGATTCAGCTGTACTTAGATCATCGCACGTTTTAATTTTTTATCCCACGTTCATACTTAGTAAATTCAGTAGTGTACGAACGTATGTATGTATGTATGTATGTATGTATGTATGTATGTATGTATGTATGTATGTATGTATGTATGTATGAATGTATGATCAGCCTATCGAGCGCGTGGCCCGTTGGAGTCCATGTGCTCTTATACTACTCTGTATGAATAACTTAATTGCGCCTATTTTTTTATTTCGTTCGTTCATAACATTACCGGTCTCCTGCACTTTCTATTGTCATTTCAATGAAGCTTTTCCGTTATCGCGGTGGTCCAACAGTTATCCGTTTGGCCAAGGCATGCCCAACTTAACTTCACTTTCAGAGGTAAATCCCCCTCCCCCCCCCCTTAGTAACAGAGTAATTCAATGCGCTCGTTCCTAACGTTGGAGAGAGCTTGTTTTATCATTGTTGTTTCGATGGGCACATAAGCAGACTTTAGATTTTGGTGACGTAATAACTCCCTGCGCTATATTCTTATTGAAAAGGGAAGCGAGCACTCTAGCATTAGAAGTCTAGCAACCCGAAATGTCGGCTGCTGAAGGAGGCGAGAAAGCAGATGTAGGGCTCGGGCCGAATTCTCTAAAGTGACGGGGCGCCGCTTTGAAACGACGGGGTAGCGCCATGCAAATGCATGTGTTCTGGGGTTGGGGCCGTCGCTTTGAGGAAGCTGTGCACACAGTGTGAGCCGCAGAAAAGCACTCTGGCAAGGGCGCGAAGCGACACTCACTGCCCCGCTTCGTTTCAGTTGTCGCTTCGCACCCTTGCCACACTGCTTTTCTGCGGCTCACACTGTGTGCACAGCTTCCTCAAAGCGACGGCCCCAACCCCAGAACACATGCATTTGCATGGCGCTACCCCGTCGTTTCAAAGCGGCGCCCCGTCACTTTAGAGAATTCAGCACCTGGGGCCGAATTCTCTAAAAAACGGGCGTCGCTTTGAAACGACGGGGTAGCGCCATTGAAATGTATGTGTTCTGGGGTTGGGGCCGCCGCTTTGAGGTGGGCAGCATGAAGATGCGCTGCAAGAAAAGCACTGTGGCAAGGACGCGAAGCGACAAGTGAAACGACGGAGGGCAGTGAGTGTCGCTTCGCGTCCTTGCCACAGTGCTTTTCTTGCAGCGCATCTTCATGCTGCCCACCTCAAAGCGGCGGCCCCAACCCCAGAACACATACATTTCAATGGCGCTACCCCGTCGTTTCAAAGCGACGGCCCGCCGTTTTGGAGAATTGGTTTGCAGTTTCAGAACAAGACTCTTTATTTCCAAAAGATGTGTACGCCGAGAACTTTCCCCGACGAGGGAAAGAAGGGGAACCCCGCATACTTCAAAAGAGAGAGTAAACAGGCTCCCCAAGCGAGCAGACGGCAACGGCGACAGGAATAATGCCAGGAGTCGGCCCGACAAGTAAAGCGCTCTCCCGAAAGGCGACAGTTAATTAGGGCGGGGAATGACCCCCGTAGTAAGCCGGCGGCGGCGTCGCCAATACGCGTCTTCCACAAAGGCGCACTGTCGTCAAGCCGCGGCAGACGGGAGAAATCCGAAAGGTCCCCGTGGGAGGGACCCGCTTGCGCGGTGGTTCCAAGCGGCTTCCGCTACACAAGGAAAGCATAGGTAATTTTTCAGTAAAAGATTGCAAAGGGCACATAAACGTAATCGCTCAAATACTCCCCCATGATTTTTACTGCTGGAATCCCCGACCCTCAAGGAATGTCATCCAAACCCTCCCCTCTCGCCGGCCAGGGTGACTTATAAGGCAGTACATCCCTGTTGCTCTAGGGCTAATTTGCTTCCTTCAAACACATTTTTGTATCTCAGACCCTGCTTCCCCCTCCATTTTTTATACAATAGATCTGTGAAGACAGCGGGCCAAAAAAGGTATCCCATACTAAAAACCAAATTTGAAGGACGGCACGGATCACAGGGTCGCAAGGGGAATCATGTAAAATCCGAAACCTTTATTACCTCTGCTACAAAAAAAAAAGATTGCAGCTATTCCTTAATCCGAAAATAAGTTGTTCGAAAAGCGGTGTAAAATTATTCATCGGCAACGTGTTGACCACTCTTAGTTTCTGCTACATACCTGGTACGTAAACGGCAAATTCATTATGTAGACTACCGCTTTACGTATGCTGAAGCTCGCGATGCCATTCACGTGCACGTATGTCGAGAGTCAACAACTGGCTAACGAGAAATAAATCGTGATTTCGATGATACGTTGCAAATACAAACGCAAGGAAAATTTTCTGCTCAGGACAACCACCATAATATTCTGAAACACAAGGGCGAAAGCTGCGTTGCCATAGTGCAAACTATAGGCGAGAAGATCCAATGCCCCGTGAGCGAGAGTGATCTCGATATTGTTCACCGCGTACCATCCAAGGCTAACACACCGCACGTGATCATTTGGTTCTGCTTACGTGCCAAAAAGGCTGAGTTCCTGAGCAAGGTTAAAAAACTCGCCTTCAAACAAAAGACTTGGGTATGCACGAAGGTGACTCGCGCACCGTCTACGTCAATGAGCACCTCACGCCTAAAAACAAAAGGTTGTTTGCAAAAGCACTAAAACTGAAAAAAGGAAAACGAATGGCAGGTCCTATGAACTGACGGCTGGTAAATCAAGGCAAGAAAAAACAGAGACAGCAAAGTGCTGCTGATTCGAGATGAGCCAGGCCTCTAAATATTCACGAACTGAAATTACATGCTCTGAAATCGGCAATGACATACATCAAGACTAATCAACTTTAATCATAGACTTCATCTATCAATTGTTCTGTTGCTCATTTCAATGCCCGAAGTATTCATAATCATTATAGCCAGTTCTGTTCCCTTTTAACATCCATTTCCCATTCATTCGTAGTTATCTTCGTTTCCGAAACGTGGCTGAATGCGTCGGACAACTTGTTCTCCTTTCCATCATTTTGTTCTGAATACTGTCACTGTGATGAGCTCCAGGAAGGAAACCGGCGCAGAAAAGAAAGCAGCGGAAGGAGACGAGGGCAATCACTCGCTAATGGGTATGCGCCTCCAAAGAGGAGGAGGAGGAGAGGAACGCGACCGGTCTCTTTGGCGGACGAGCGTTCGGGGTGCGCCGGCATCAGCTGCGAATACACCCATAGAGGGCGCTCGTGCGACCACTCCGGGACATCGCCAGGTACCTCCTGGTCGCCAACCGGATCCGCGACTGCACCGGGCAACAGCACCGGGATCCCTCTCCTGATGTTTTTGCTGCGCCTGGTGGCTTCGCCTTCGTTCCGGTCAGCGTGGAGCCATCGAACCACTCGCGACCGAGTCACAACGGACTGCACGAGTGAGACCGTTCTGGTTTTCTTTACGCTTGTGCGCTTTCTCCCGAATCGCCACCGAACTGCGGCATGAATTACTTAGTTGTGCTTTCCTCTCCATTTGTGTTTCATTCTTTTATTTCTCAATTTTGTTCTTTTTTCCCATTTCGTTCTGAATATCCCCGTGCTCCCGCTCTCTGCAATATATTGCATCTACGCTTCACCTTCGTGTTGTCGCCTCTATCATCATTGATCTTGCGTACACGTCTCGTGGTTCCCACCACCGAACGCTGAGATCATCACAGTCACCGAACCTCATCCAGTTACGGAGGATCAGCAACAATACTTTCATCAAGCGTCAAGTACAAACGAAGGGATTACTTGAATGTAAACGTAGTAGACTGTAAGTGCGTATAGGTAGAATTAGTCCGCGGCAGTTTTGGTGTAATGATAAACACACAATAATAGGCAGTATCTACCACTCTCGAAGTTCTTCGGTTTCAAATTTTTGATCGTAGCTAGTAAGGATTCTTCATTCAAACTCTCTTAAAAACAAAGATGTGATAATAATGGGCGATAATATTATTATTCTCTTTGAAGGCACTTGCTCGAAAGTTAAAGAATACACAAAGTGCATTAACGGGTATGCGTTTGAACAACTGATTGAACAAACAACTCATTGTGTAAACAACACAGAAATTATTATTTATAATACCTTAACATACATACTGTGCCCACCCGATCCTTTGATTAAACGCGCAGACATCACTGACCACTACCCTATTGCACTCCGCATTAATTGCCCTACGTCATACCGAAATATTTGATTCAACAAAACCGTGTTCAACAATGCAAATTTTTTGGACCGAATAGCTAACTCTGGCTGGACGCGTATGTCAATTAAGGACGCTTAAGCAGCATACACCACGTTGTCATCTATCATTGCCACAAGTTTATTATGCTCAACATCAGTCGTATCGTATCATACCAAAAGAAATATTCCTCACCACAGAACCCTTGGTTAACAAAATCTCTGCTAAAGAGCATGCGCAGGAAGGATAACCTGTATAGAAAAACGAAAAAACAGCTATTTATTGTTACCCTTAAAGCTCGCTACAAAAAATACTGCTACGTGCTTGGCGTACTGTTGAAAAAAGCCAAACGGGAGTACTACGAGAAACAGATAGCGCGTACTGACAATAAAGTAGAGAAGCAATGGCGCATAATAATTTTTTTTTAATAATAGCACAAACAAAAGCGCTATTACTGAAATATGGTAAAATGAACATAATTTTACTAACCCTGCCGATATTGAAAATGCTTTCCGCAGATTCTTTTCTGTTCATCCTAACGTATCAACAGCCCATCGCCTTCATAACAATCGACAAATTTGCAGTCTATCTTCCCCACGTCACCAAGTGAAGTGCGCCGCCAAATCCGAAATATCAAAAACACTAGTCCCAGTCTTGATAATATCTCATCGTTTCACATCAAAGAAATACTTGACTACGTAGTCGATGCTTTTGTGCACATTATAAGCTGTCTTTTGAAAACCGGAGTCTTTTCAAAAGAATTAAAATATAGTAAAATTGTCCCGGTTTTTAATACGGGCAATAAGACAATAACAACCAACTACTGACCGATCTATATTCTGCCTTTTTTCAGTAAAGTCCAATAAATTTACTAGAATAACGTCTTTCCAGTAATCTTTACACATTTAACCTTCTATCACGGCGACAGTTTCGTTTCCTACATGTCCTACATGAATATTGAACTAACCTTGATTTTATTTATTTTACAGGCATGAGAAATTCCAAACTTGGCGTGGGGACATTTGTTAGGGCAATTTTTATTGATTTCACTAGAGCATTTAATACCATTGACAGCAACATAATGTTCGACAAATTAACATTTTCTGGCATTACTGGACCTCATTACAGTTATTTTGCAGTTACTTGATCAGGAGCAGACAGTAGGTATATCGGGAGTGCTTTCAGCTACAGCAGTTAATACATTGGCGTTCCGCAAGGATCTATTCTAGGGCCAATTTTATTTGTCCTTTATACTATTCATCTTCCGAACTCTTTATCACATACCAATATTTGCGTATTACATGCTTATGGCACCACTGTTTTCGCTTCTGATGTAAATCTAGCCTCACAACTCAATGATGACCTGTTAACACACATGCCATGTACCCATCACAACACTGCTGCTTTTTAGGTTTTTGAATTAGACGCGTTCCTCCGATTCACTTTTCACATTACCTCGCTAAAAAACAAGACTGCATAAGGTATCAGCGTCCTATTAAAAGCCCGCCATTAATTTTCGCCCAACACTCTCATCCTGCAGCACTACGCCTTCATCCAAATCACTTCAGTTACAGTATGGTGTCTTGGATAATAACGCTAATTACAAAACAATGGCGGCATAGGTGATGATGAGTAAGAACTTGGAAAAGTAAGGAAAAAGGGGAGATGTGTTATTTGTGTGTGTGTGTGTGCGTGCGTGTGCGTGTGCTTGTGTGTGCGTGCGTGTGTGTGCGTGTGTGTGCGTGTGTGCATGTGTGTGCGCGTGTGTGCATGTGTGCGTGTATGTGTGTGCGTGTGCGTGTGTGTGCTTGTGTGTGCGTGTTTGTCCGTGTGTGTGTGCGTGCGCGTGCGTGTGTGTGTGGCTGCGTGTGTGTGTGCGCGTGTGTGTAGGTGTGTGCATGTGCGTGTGTGTGTGCGTGTGTGCCTAGGTGTGCGTGTGTGTGCGTCTCTCTAAGCGCGTGTGTTTGCGCGTGTGCGTGCACGTGTGTGTATGTGTGTGTGTGTGCGTGTGTGCATCTCTGTGCGCGTGTGTGCGTGTGTGCGTGTATGTGCGTGTGTGCGTGTGCGTGCGTGTGTGTAGATTTGTGTGTGTGCGTGTCTGTGTGCATGTGTGTGTGCTTGGGTGTGGGTTCGTGTGTGCGCGTGTGGGTGTGTGTGCGTGTGTGTGTGTGTGAGTGGGCGTGCCTGTGTGTGCCTGTGGGCGTGTGGCTCTGTATGCGTGGATGTGTGTGCGCGTGTGTCAGCGTGTGCGTGTTTTTGCATATGCGTGTGGGTGTGTGGGCGTGTGCGAATTTACGGGTGTGTGTGGGGCGTGGGCATGAGTGCATGTGTGTGTGCATGTGGGTGTGTAAGTGTGTGTGTGTGGGTGTGGGTGTGCGTGTGTGTGTGTGCGTGCGTCTGTGCTTCGTTGCATGTGTGTGCGTGTGTTCGTGCGTGTGCGTGTGTGTGTGTGGGTGTGTGTGCTTGTGTGTGCGTGTGTGTGGGTGCGTGAGTGTGTGCTTCCGTGTGTGTGTTCCAGGTTGTGGGTGCTTGCGTGCGTGCGTGTGTGCTTGCTGCGTGTGTGGGTGTGGTTCTCTGCGCGTGTGTGTGCGTGCATGCGTATGTGGGCGTGTGTCTTCGTGTGTGCGTGCTTGCGTGCGTGTGTGTGCGTGTGTGCGTGTATGTGGGTGTGGGTGTATGTATGTATGCGTGCGTGCGTTTCTGTGTGCGTGCATGTGTGGGTGTGCGTGCGTTTGCTTGTGTGTGTGCGTGTCTGTGTGCGTGTATGTCTGCTTGTGTGTGCGTGCGTGTGTGTGTGCATGTGTGCGTGTGCGTGCGTGTGTGCGAAGATTGTGTGGGTGCGTGTGTGTGTTCGTGGGTGAGCGTGTGTTGGGCGTGTGTGTGTCAGCGTGTGTGTGTGTGTGCGTGTGCGTACGCGTATGTGTGTATGTGTGTGCGTGTGTGCGTGCGTGTGTGTTTGCGTATGTGTGTGTGTGTGCGGGTATGCGTGGTGTGCGTGTGTGTGGGTGTGTGGGTGCGTGTGTGTGTGCTTGTGCTTGCGTGTGCGTGCGTTTGTGAGTGTGTGCGGGTGTGCGTTGATGTGTGTGTGCGTGTCTGGGTGTGCGTGTGTGTGTATGCGTGTGTGCGCGGCGCGCGTGTGCGTGTGTGTGTGCTTGTACGTGCGTTTGTGAGAGTTTGCGGTGATGTGTGTGTGCATGTGTGTGTGTATGCGTGTGTGCAAGTGTGTGTGTGCGTGTTGTCGAGTGTGTGGGGGGTGGGCGTGTGTGCTCGTGTGTCTGCGTGTTGGTGTGTAAATGTGTGGGTGTGAGTGTGGGTGTGTGTGTTTGCTTCGTTGCATGTGTGTGTGCGTGCGTGCGTATGTTTGCGTGTGTGTGCGTGTGTGTGAGGTTGCGTGCGTATGTGCCTGCGTGCATTTGTGTGCATGTGGGTTGTTGAGGTTGTATGTATGTGTGCGTGCGTGTGAGTTGGCTTGTATGCGAGTGTGCGCGTGTGTGTGCGCGGGTGTGTGTGCGTGTGTCCGTGTGTGTTTATATATCTCTGTGTGCGTGCGAGTGTGTATGTTTGTGTGTGTGTGTGTGTGCGTGTGTGCGTGCGTGCGTGTGTATGTATGCGGGTGTGTGCGTGTATCTGTGTGCGTGGCTGTGTGTGTATGTGTGTGTGCGTGCATGTGTGTGTGCGTGTGTGTGCGTGTTTCTGCGTGTGTGTGGGTGTGTGTGCGTGCTTGCGTGGGTGCGTGTGTGTGTGTGCGTGCGTGTGTGAGCGTGCATGCGTGTGCGTGTGGGTGTGCGTGTGTGCGTGCGTGTGTGTGTGTATGCATGTGTCCTTGCATGTGTGTGCGTGTGCGTGTGTGTGCACGCGTGTGTGCGTGCTTGTGTGTGCGTGTGTGCGTGTATGTGTGTGCGTGCGCGTGTGTGTGTATGCGCGCGTGTGCGTACGTGTGTGTGTGCGTGTGTGTCTGTGGGTGTGTGTGTGTGCGTGTGTGCGTGTGTGTTGGCGCGCGTGTGTTTGTGCGTGTGTAGCACCTGTAACACCTCCTCGAACTTCTTTGTAGGACGTAAGGGAAATTTCATCGGTGACAGTACCAACGTAATTTACTTGCTCGAGTGCAATACCTGCGATCTGCAATATATTGGCCAAACGGCGAACGCATTCAGTTTCAGGTTTAACAATCATAAGGCACACGCTAAGTCTCTTCTTTGGTCCCCTCAGGTAGGAATGTCGGGCCACTCATTTATTAATTTGAAGGTATTAATTTTTTAATTCAATTTCCGCAGCAAGCATGTGCGTGAAGTTGGCAAATTATACCTCATATTTAAGTCCAGAACCGCGTCGTCTGGGTTGAACGAAAGCGTTGGCACGCTGATGTGTGTGCCAACGTAATTACTCCTCTTTCTTCCATTCGCTTCTTGCGTGATCCCTTCTCTTTTTAAGCATACCAGCGGCGGCTTCATCCTCCCGGGTTCGCTCACTAAGCCGTTTCTAGGTAACAATACTCGAATCCAGTCTCGCCAGAAAGCTACAGCGTAGTTCGTAAATTGTATTTCCCATCTAATTTCGAAACTGCGTCCTCCGAACTGGGGAAGGATACTGGTCCTCACGTGTTAACCGGCGAAGAAATCTCCCAGTTCATTTTTAAACAGTATAACCACTTACGTGCCTATCGCAAAATACACTTCTCCACGCTTCCCTTGTTCGGCCCCCCTTCTGTCTTTCAGGGTGCTAATTCTAGGTCTTACGGGCTCTGTGCAGCAGCACAAAAATTGTACGACAGCTGGTCACGCTATGAAGCATGCCATTGAGGAATTAGTGCGTCAAAATTCACTCACGTGGTGTTGGCGGATTTTTTTTTATTCGATTGAGTTGGATATTGAGGGCACGTGCACTTCGTGTCGGTTCAGCATCACACTGCTGCTGGACGCTTTAAAGCATGCCCGCAGGAGCACCTTGTGTATCAAGGTGGCGACACCACGGACGCCGAACCCATGTGGGTTGGACCCGCACACGACATAGACTGTGCGTGGCTTTGCCGTGTCTGAGGAAAAGGGCTTCCTAGGGGTTGAGCCAATGCCAGGGTTCTTTTGCACCTTCATGGCCCTGACAGCGGCAACACACCACGTTCACCCCCTCTTCTCACAGATGGGGCCCCTGGTCTTACCCGCCCTGGTGGGAATCAGCCAGTTGCCTTTTCCGGTCCTCCTCTTTGTTCTTTATTTTTCCAATTATCTGTCTTAACTCTGTCTTGTCATATTCTTCCTTCTTTGTTCCGCATTTTTTCCAAACGGTGAGGGTTTACCTTGTGACCTAGTGCAAAGATGTCAGTCCTGAATCCAAGCATAAGTTTATAGTGGCAAGGTACGGTTAACGTGTGCTGCACAGTCACGTTCTCTGTTGGGCTCGGTGGTGGGCCACCGGCCTTGCCACCGAATTGACTCAAAGTTTTGTGGCTACATTTCTTACTCCGCTTAGAAAACCTTATCGGCCTCCTAAACGGGGTCGCACAGAAGCACTGCGACTCGAGCCACCCCAGTCAACATTCAGTAAGTACCTAGTGGTACACTCAGTCTCACAAATCACCAATCACTGACCTGTCAGTATTCTTCATTACAAAGTGCATTGAGAACATTGTTGGTAAAGATTACAATGCAGAAAGATGCCCTCTGGAGACCTACTTGTTGAGGTAATGCGAAAAAACTAAAGCGACAACCTTCGGAAGAAAAAAATGCCAACTTGGCTTTCATCGTCACACAGCGTTGCACTCTACACACCGTCCAAGGTGTCATTTCAAATAAATAACTACTGCATAAGACAGATGCGGAACTCCTTGAGGAAATGCGAGACCAAGGTGTGTTTGGCATTCGTAGAATCGTAATGAAAAGAGACGGGGCAGACATCAAAATGCGACACATCACTCTTACTTTCGCCAGCTGTACCCTGCCCGATACAGTGAAGGGAGCTTTTATTAGCTGTCATGTTCACGCCTACATACCTAACCCGAGGCAATGCTATAAGTGTCAGCACTACGGCCATGAAACACTAGCCTGCCGTTTCAAGCTCACCTGTCCTAAATAGGGGTAAAATGATCACACCTCTGAAGAATGCCGAAACACAATTCTGAAATGTCCGAACTGCAGTGGCGCATACGCTGCATACTCACGATTTTGCCATATTTCAAGAACGAAAAGGAGATCACTCATATCAAAGCAACTGAAAACAGAAATTTCCACTAAGCACGCCAGAAGCACAAGTTGTTTTCGGCAACATCCTATGCAGATGCCGCCCGCCGGAAGTTGCGGCGACGTCTGGTTAGTAGTGCGACACAGTGCAGCCTAGCTGATTTGTCACTGTCGTTAATCCCCTCTGAGTGGCCACCAGCTCCTCCTGCCTCTACAGCAGAGTCGCTGGTGGTTCCTCATCCTGCCGGGCGGCCACCTACACGCCACAGCCCCAACGCTACCCCTGCGGAGCCCGTGGAGGACGTGGTGACGGGTGTTGTTGGGACTGGTTCCGCTTCCATCCAGCTCTGTTCACCCCCACAACACCTGAGGGCATCGAGAGCACCAACCCATTGGGCTCCACACAGGCCCTTTCCCTTCCTGCACCACAGGCTCCTACTGAGAAGGCTGAGCCCACCTCAGGGACCATACGACGAGGTTAACGTCAGAAGGGTACCAATTCGATGACACCTGAATTTTTAGATGAGGATATGGACACTTTGGCATTTTAACCTGCACCGCCGGAATGAAATGAGCACCGCAGCACTCTTGGCCGTGGGAAAAAACGAGGTCTTCGCATTACAGGCCATAAACAAGACTCACTGACGTGAACCAAAACAATCAACTAATAACCTACATTTTTTTTTTATTTTCGTTAACGCATAACTGCTTGAGAACATAGTTCAATGAAATTGTAGGGGTCACTTAAAAAATTAGGTGATGTATATGAACTTTTTTATAAACATCAATTCAGTATTGTTTGCCTCAGAGACACCTCAATTCCAAGAAAAGTAAAATACACTGTCTTTAGGAAAGATCGAGATGTGTTTGCTCATTCATCTGGCAGGGTTGGCATTGTGACCCGAAAGTCCATCGCATCCCAGTCCTTTAAATTGCTCACCAGCCTTGATACAGTGTCTGTCGACGCTATCTTTTTGGTCGGTTGATTACTATATGTCCTTTATACATTCCCTCGGATTATCATCTGTCTACCTCAGAATTCGAGTCCTTGGTGAAGGAACTTCCGGAACCCTTTATCCTAATCGGAGATTTAGATGCACACAACAAACTCTGGGTCTCTGGGAGAACCGACGCCCCTGGCTGTTTAAATGAACATTTCTTGTTATTGTCTGGTGCATGTCGGTTTAACAACAAACAGCCAACATACTATAACACCACATAACACGTACTCACACCTAGACGTGGCAAGAGGTTCTGATGTTCTTCTCCCACTGATGAAGCGGCAGGTGGACGAAAACCCGTAAGGGAGTGACCACTTTCCAGTACTGTCGAAGTGCCTAGCCAAAGACCCCTACACGGCAACCTCAACTAAAAGGTTTAAAGAAACCGCTGCAGACTGCGAGAAATTTCAGCAGAAATCTCAACTCTCACACCCTTCCATAGATCACTTGGGTATTGATGAAGCCTGTACAATGCAATGGAAGTCAATGCAATGTACAATGCATTTAATGTTAGAAATGGAATTCTGACTGCCTTGTCACAGCCCATATCATTGATGCTGCAGAGAAACACTTTCCCGAGACTTCTGGTAGCACAAATTACCTGAAGTGACCCTGGTGGAATTAAGAGTGTCGACAAGCGCGCCGAGCACAGAACAAGGCGTGGGGCGTTCTTCATAGATACGCAACTGCGGACAACCTTGTAGCATTCAAGCACACCGAAGCCATGGCGCATTCGCCTTCAGGCCGAAAGCAATAGCGGGAGGTACTTCTTAAGTTGAATAAATTTCTTCACAGATATGCGAAAGGTTTGAAATAGGATAAGATAACTTACGGGACAAAGAACATATTACTTACCCCTTGTTAAGACCACTGGTCACACCTTTGAACACCAGGCGAATGCGCTGGCGCAACACTTTGAACACATCTCAAGCTCCTTACACTACGCAAGCTCATTTATGCAGTACAAAATGCCGGCTGAGCAGAAGTATATACGTGACCACAAGCAATCAAATGACTCCTGTAAGAGTCCATTCTCTATTCACGAGCTCATGACTGCGTTTGCCGGTTGCAAGCCTTCAGCGCGAGGTGCAGATAACATTGCGTACACCATGATAAAGCACCATCATACAGACACAATCTATACTTTTCTGTTTACGAAGTATGGAGTGTCCGGCACTTTCCTAAGACATGAAAACAAGCAGTCATTGTGCCAATTCTAAAACAGCGAAAGGATGCATCGTGCGTTTTAAGTTATCGTCCTATTGCCTTGACCAGCTGCGTATGTACTTTGTTCGCAAAATATGATCAACAGCAGGTTACCATACTTCCTAGAATACAATGGTATTCTCGACAGCTGCCAAGCAGCCTTTCGGTGGGGCAGGCCAACAACTGACCAACTTTTCGCTTTTGAATCCTATGTGAAAAAAGCCTTTGTTAACAAACAGTACTGAATGTCTATATTTTTTTACCTACAGAAAGCATATGACAATTCTCGGCGCTCCGGCATCCGTGCGGGACCTTAAATGTTATAATATTTCTGGAAATATGCTTGATGCCCTTGAAAGCTATTTGTCTGAACGAAGAATCAGAGTAAGGGTCGGGGCTGCAGTATCCGCGCGGTATAGGCCGGGAGGCCCACCACTGCAGACGCCGGCGCTGCGATCGTTTTGATGTCACTTGTAGGATGAGCGTTTCTATCATGCGGCGTAATAGACTTGCAGCGAGTCATTTTCGCTTAGGAAGCGCATTGTAAAAGTATTTTCGTGTTGTTTTTCGCGGTTCAAAGTTAATTCTCAGTGCGTCAAGCGCACTTTGACCTAATGGGGACTTTATAACTGTATGGCTTGTGGTACATTATCCGCACAAAACATGAGCTACATGAGCGTGGTGGTGTACTGGTCTTAAGCTTAGAACCTATACTCAGAAACCACTATTTGTGGCATTATAGAGAAAGGTACGGGGGGAGCTGCAGTGCATTGCTGTGCCAATCAAAACCACAAGCACTTGCAGAAGTTACTACAGACTATGCTGGTGGCGTGTCGCGTTTTCTGCAGGTACAAGAACTTCTCCGCGTTAGAAAGAGCTTCGCTGTTGTGAATAGCCTGCCGAAACTGCTCACAGTACGGCTGCCACTCCGTGGCAGCGCCGCTAAGTCGTCGTAGCCCGAGCTTCGGCAACGTAACCTTCAAACTCGCAGAAATGAAAATTCGAAACTGCCGAAAAAGACGGGACAAGCAAACGACGGCACAAGGCGCTGACTAACAACTGGTTGGTTTATTGCGCGGCTTGCGAAATATACCCAGAAAAGAATGCGAGAAGGAACACGATAAAAAAGAAGGAAGCACGAAAAAGAGCACGGAAAAAAGAAGTGCATTGCACGCAACATTGCACACAAAATACAAGATTGGTACACGTCCATTTGAATAAATGGTAGCAACGCTGATATGAGACGTGGCCAGAGGCGCGAGGCAAGGAAGGCATCCTGGACAGTGAAGCTTTTTATGAATCCAGATAGCGGATTTCTTTATTTAGTAATTCAATGGACGGCGTACTCACACAATCGCCGCCTGCCTTGTGAAATAGGTAGGCTACATAGATCTCATGCTCACGCTGACACTTATACGTTCTTGCAACACGGGTATCGTGGAACCTGGGCCAGCAGCCGTGGTCGTTACAATCTGGGGCAAGATTGCTGCCAGTACCTGTTTTTAGTGTGTTTCCATGCTCGCGGAGACGATCGTTCAGACTGCGCCTGGTCTGACCGATACAGGTCTTCCCGCAAGGCAAGATAACTACGCACACAACGGAGTACCTACATTCTACATAAGGTTTTGTGTGGCCTATTTCGCAAAAGGTGCCCCTTGGCTCATTTATGTTCACTCGCCAACAAAGGCCACCCAGTTTGTGTGGTGCAGAAAACCCTACTCCTACATCAAGGCGACCCGCTACCTTTGCCAACATGTGCAAAACTCTATGCACATAGGGAACAACAGCGATTTTCGCCGGCCTGTCCTTCAACAATCCAGCTTCGCTGCGTTTGCGAAATTGCCCTAGCAACACTTCAGCCAAGTCTCGTAGCAAGGCCGGTGGGAAGCCTGCCGGCAAGAGCCTCACAATCTGCGAATCAAACTGGCCTCTACTTCATGCGGGCAAGATCTCTTAATGGAGTCTTTTAATGCAGCTAAGGCAATGCTCCGTTTCACAATTTTGGAATGGGCGGACGAGAACGGAAGAAGGTTTTACCTGGAGTGGGGCGCATACCTCCAACAAGCATGGCTTGGACTGAAATGCAAGATTAGGTCCAAAAACCGCAGCTCATTGTCCGAATCAAGTTCCCTTGTAAACCTGAGACCAGCTAGGGACTTAACGCATGTAACATTGAAAGGGCTCATCGTATCGGAACCCCCTCTCTCAACAAAAAACGGCCTATCATCGTCAAGTTTACTAATTTCAAAACAAAAGAGAGCATACTATTATGTGGGCCAAAACTAAAAAATACTGACTACGGGGTTAGGGAAGACTTCGCATCGGCCAAACGCCTAGCCCGGTCCAAGCTACTAAAATTCATAAAACCTAAAAATTGCGCGTTTAAGCTAAGATTAGACAAGCTGCTCTTGGGAAATAACTGCTACATATACAACCCTGCCACTGATTGCATTAGTGAATGCACAAAGTTTTCGATTACCTCTGCGGGTCATGACAAACCACCTCTTGGAACTAACAATGGCGTCAAATGACGTAAACCAGATTGTTCCTCCAGCTTCCCATCTCAACGGCGACCGTTATCATTCCTGCAGCGTAACGTCATGTTCACCAACATCCGAAGCGTAATCCCAAAACGCATCGAACTTAACACTTTCATTGATGACACTGAAGCCGATCTCGTAGTGCTAACCGAAACTTGGCTGCACAGCAACATCAGTGACAACGATCCTTCATTCTAACCAAAACTTTAATCTGTTTCGCCGGGATCGTGTCGGTCGCAGAGGAGGTGGCGTCCTCGTCCCTGTCAAAAACACACTGTCATCATCGGTCGTATAACAGGACAATAAACTTGAATTATTGTGGATCCTCATAAAAAGCCCCGCGGTCAAAGCTATTTTCAGCGTCTGCTACCGGCCACCTGACAGCCACCGATCCTTTTGTGATTCGCTCACACGTGCCCTAACTGACATAAAAACCAAACATCCTGACACTCCCGTTTTCTAATTTGGCGATTTCAACTTCCTTGAGATAAGCTGGTCCCTGCTTTCGACCCCGAACAGAGGCACTAATAATGAAGCCAACCAATTTATTAATCTTGGTTTAAACTTTAAACTTCAGCAAGTTTTATAATGCTCAACACGGGGAAACAACCCACTCGATCTGTTATTAACCACCTGCCCTGATTACATTAAAAGTGTAAACGTTTTGCCCGGCATTAGTGACCACAGTCTTCTCGACATTTCCATAGCCCTTCCGTTTGCAAGAATATCCCCTAGCACCAAACTGATTACAGACTACAAGCGTGGTATTTACGACACCATTAACAATGAACTTATGCGATTTTATTCTTCCTTCTGTAAAACTTACGAAACACGCGCTCCAAATGCTAACTGGGAATTGTACAAAAATGAACCAATAAACTTAAAAAATAAATTTATTCCTTGGCTACTTGTGAACTCTGATTCCAATAACCCGTGGTTTATTAACTACCTAAAACGCCTTCCTAATAGAAAAAAACGCCTCTACCGATCAGCCAAAGCAAAAAATGAACCACAAGCGTGGGACCGTTACCAGTCATGTGCGACTCAATACGTAACACAAATAGCAGATGCCAAAGATAAATTCTTTTCAACGGACCTACTATCCATACTGAAAACTAATCCCAACAAGTTCTGGCGCTTACTGTCCCCCAAGTCGAAGACTAATCAACTTGAACTCAGAAACACGGATGGTCAACTTATAGACACTGATAAATGTGCTACATTTCTCAACGACTACTTCACATCTGTGTTCACTCCCGTTAACAACGCATCCATCACAGCTCGAACATACACACCATCCAGTGCACAGCCCGACATTCAATTTAGTCCTAAATGTGTAGCCGAATTATTTAGTACACTGAAGCTAACATCATCTGCCGGTTGCGACGAGATTAACAGTAAGTTACTAAAAAACAACTATCCTCGTCTCAAGTGAAATCCTATGTTTAATATATGATCAATCCGTACGCAGAGGAGAGGTCCCAGACGACTGAAAAAAAAAACAAAAATAACCTTCGTCTTTAAATCAGGCAATCCCTCTTCACCAGCTAATTACCGCCCTATTTCTCTTACGTGCATATCGTCCAAGCTTCGCGAACACTTATTAGCATCTCATGTCATGAGTCATCTGGAAAGCATGAATTTCTTTTTCCCATACCAACATGGATTTCGGCAATTTTACTCGTGCGAAACACGGCTCGCTGAGTTGGCGCACGACATTCTATTTAACATGGATAACAACCTTCAAACGGACGCCATTTTCTTAGACTTTGCAAAGGCATTTGATCGTGTCCCACATAACCAACTGCTCTCAAAATTAACTTGCCTCGGTTTACCTACAAACATAATAAATTGGGTTCAGGACTTCCTTACAGGCCGCAACCAATTTACGTTCGCCAATAACAACCAATCACCGCTTAAGCTGTTACAAGGAAGGTACCACAGTGCGCCAGTCTGTCATCACTTTTATTTCTAATTTATATAAATGATCTGCTAACTAACATAACAAGTAAACTAAGACTTTTTGCCCTCGATTGTGTCATATACTCTGCAATTAAAAGCCCCGACGATAACAACACCGTGCAAGATGACCTTAACACTACCGCATTATGGTGCAATAATTGGCTCATGCCCCTTACCTTTTCGAAATCAAACTAATCTAATTCTCTCATAAACGCTCCATCACCCACCAGAGTTACAATAATAATGCTGTTCCCATATGCTCTGTAACATCGTATAAATACTTAGGCGTTCACATGTCACCATCATTATCTTGGGAATTACACATCGACACAATTTGTTCCGATGCATCAAGGACTCTTGGTTACATCCGACAAAATCTAAAATCCGCGGCCATAGAAATATAAAAACTTGCTTATCTAACATTCCTGAGACCAAAACTTGAAGACGCGTCATCAATCTTGCATCCATCGCAAGCATATTTGACCACTAACCTAGAATCGATACAAAAATCCCGCAGCTCGCTTTATCACCTCCCAATACTCCTCCGGTACCAGCGTCAAATTTTTGAAACAGTCCATTTCCATTCCGTCACTTGTACCGCGACGTCATATCGCACGTTTATGCCTCCTTCATGGGGCCTACTATCATCCAAAATCCAGGCATGAATTGTTAAAAACAGCCAACCGCACGTCAGCGCGCCTAAATCACACCCAGCCATTAGCACACTTACCCGGTCGAACATCGGCATTCACAAGTTCATTCTTCCCCAATGTAATAACCCTTTGGAATTCGCTACCCGACAATATAGTATCATGCACTGACCGCGCACCTTTTCGAAAAAAATTGGACGACCATTATCACCACTCCGAACATTAATGCTGATTCATAATATAGATCCTTACTAGTTGGAACCTGCACAATTGCTCTTGCTGTTCTTTTCTTTTTCTGTGCTTTTATCTCTTATAACTGAACGTGTGTATTTGTTAATTTGGTAATATGGTCTCTGAACTGCTTTTTTTTGTTTAGTTGTTGTTGTTAGTTGTGCTGACTGATGGATGTCAGTCACTATTTTTGTTTTCTTCTTTCTTGTATTTGGTAATTTGGTATTATGGTCTCTGATCTGCTTTTTTTGTTTTGTTGTTGTTGTTAGTTGTGCTGACTGATGCATGTCAGTCACTATTTTTGTTTTCTTCTTTCTTTCTTTTTTGTATTCCCTATATGTATTTGCCTCTCCTTATAATGCCTTCGGGCCCTTGAGGAACTAATAAATGAAATGAAATGAAATATTAAGGCTACCTTTTAGTAAACGAGGGTGCGTAGAATCAGAAAATACGGTGCCTCTGTTTCATCGAACCACTCCGCTCCCCTCACCGCTATTCTTTGGACGGGGTTCATAAAAGCTAAACCCGCCAGTGAATCCACCCTTTCTCGTGAAGTCCTTGTACCCAGGCCTTATGTGGCGGCCGGTGAAGGGGTGACCTTTTTGCGGGCCACAGATTGGCACATTCCTAAGACGAAAAGCGTGAGCGTGCTGACGTGCGTACCCCAGTTCTTTTAATTCGTTCTGTTGTCTTTATTTCTTTCTCCCCCTGCTTTCTTTTGTTAATTCTCAATAGGACGGGGGCCAATGTACCGCCTTCCCAGGTGTGCCTTTTCATATTTTTTTACATTTTTTCTATTTTTTTGTATCAAGTGTCAATAATTACTTCTAAGCCGGGCGCATTGTATCGCACCTTTTCTCCAAAAAAAGAGCGAGGGCAGTGCATGCCCGCTGATGTGTATATCTCACATTTTTTCTTGTTTTGGTGATTGATGACGTATAATTTCTTTTAAACAGTGCGCACTGTAGCGCAACTTCCTCTCTACACACGCACCTTCAAAGCGTGCTGCAGTGTACTCTAGTTGTTACTCCGGTGAACACTGGTCCTCCTGTCGAAACGTTAGTAAACCTTTTTTTTCCGAGTCGCGCGTCGGACTCTACTTGTTGATATACACATATAAAAATAAGGGTTTGCAGTCAAGAAAACCTCGGAAAGAAAAGGGGAGGCTGTGGTAGGTCATTGAAAAAGATAAAGAATTTGGGAAAAAAGAAAGTGAGAGAAAATGCCTGCCGGGTTGGATCCGAACCCACGACCTCCAGGATACCGATCTGGTGCGATGACCACTACCCTACCTGCGGGAGTATTTTCCCTTCCACTTTGTGGGGTATTTATATTGAGGTATTGTTGTTTTCTGCGCTTGGGGGTGGTATTCTTTCGACGAGCCCATCATTTCCTATTCTTCTTCGTTATATATATATATATATATATATATATATATATACAGAAAGATAGGGCAGCAGTCTACAACGCCAAAGGAGGCATAGGGGTGTGGTTAGGCTCTTTTCTTTTTCACTACGGTTAACGAAATAAACATTTTTTTTAAATATACAGAAAAAAGAAAGAAAGAAAAACGCGCCCAGAGTGGGGACCGAACCCACGCCTTTCGATTACATGTCGAATGCCTTACCAATTCGGCAAGGCATTCGAATTGGTAAGGCATTCGACATGTAATCGAAAGGCGTGGGTTCGGTCCCCACTCTGGGCGCGTGTTTTTCTTTCTTTCTTTCTTCTGTATATTTAAAAAAAATGTTTATTTCGTTAACCGTAGTGAAAAAGAAAAGAGCCTAACCACACCCCTATGCCTCCTTTGGCGTTGTAGACTGCTGCCCTATCTTTCTGTATTTCCTCAACGAGCCCCTCATTTCCTTACTATATATATATATATATATATATATATATATATATATATATATATATTGTAAGGAGACAGGACGCTTCTCTCAGGAAGGCAGCAGATCGAGCGGTTCCACCTTTACTCGTCGGATCGTGACTCCACAACTCAGACACTCATGATGACGATCATGTACAGATGACGATTATAATGGTTATGTACAGGTGAGAGATTGGTCACAGCGGTGGACGGTGAATAGGCATGGTCTACGACGGTTCCACGAATCTACGAGTACACGAGTAAGCGCTCACATTTCCTCCCCTCGTGGTTGGAAGCGGCCGCCGGGCCGCGGTATTTTAAGATGCATGGTGGATAAAACACTTCATGCGAGAAACGTGCACAATTTCACTTGCGCGCCTGCCACGGTCTGTGGAGACAGTTGCCGCGGACACTCGATAATTTACCGGCGAAGTTTGCTCGGTGAAGATGTAGGGGCCAATATACCGGTGCAAAAACTTCTCGCACAAGCCAGGTGAGCGGATTGGCGTCCAGAGTAACACCTTATCGCCAGGGCGGAAATGGACGTCGCGGTGAGTGGCATCATACTGCGTTTTCCGTTGTTGCTGCGTGGCTTCAGTGTTCAGGCGGGCGAGCTGACGGCAGTGATTGACCCGTGAGATGAATTGGTCGGAAAACGGAGTTGCAGGGGACACCGGAGCAGTGAAGAAGGCAGTGTCCATAATAAAGGAAGGGGAACGGCCAAAAACGAGGAAGAAAGGTGAATAGCCGGTGGTGCGCTGAACAGCCGTATTATAGACAAATGTTACAAAAGGGAGAACGTGGTCCCAGTTGGTGTGGTCTGGCTTAATATACATTCACAGCATGTCGGAGAGAGTACTATGAAATCGTTCGGTAAGGCCGTTAGTCTGCGGGTGGTAGCTGCTACTCGTTTTATGAACAGTATTGGCAGCTCGAAGCACTTCGGCAAGAACTTGAGATAAAAAGGCCCTGCCTCGGTCGCTCAAAAGCACGCGAGCTGCACCGTGACGCAACACGATGCATTGTAGAACAAAATCGGCGATTTCTTGGGCGCATCCAGATCTTAGGGGTGATGTCTCGGCGTATCGGGTTAATTGATGAACCGCAGTCACAATCCAGCGCTAGCCGGCTGGTGTGCATGGAAGCGGTCCGTACAGATCAATGCCCACCGATTCAAAAGGTACTGACGGACAAGGAAGCGGCTGTAGCGGACCGGGTGCAGGTGACGTACTGCGCTTCTGGTGTTGGCATTTGGCACAAGAGGAAGTATACTTGGCCACGTTTGTGGAGAGTACAGGCCAAAAGTAGCGACTACGGATGCGGTCGTAGGTTTTTGCGAAACCAAGATGTCCTGCCGTGGCGTCATCATGAAACGCCTCTAAGATGGCTCTCGGCAGCGGCTGAGGTACAACGGGGACCCACCTGCTGCCTTCAGGATTATGACTGCAGCGATGGAGGACTCCATCCACAAGCCGGAAATTCCTTAGCTGTCGACGTAGGCGACTGTTGGGAGGTGGTGTGGAGCCTTGCATCCTGTCCATTATTGTGCGACAATAAGTGTCGCTTCGCTGGAGTTCCGGCAGGTTAGCTGGATTATCAACCATTGCATGAAGAATAGGTGTGACCGATAGAGTGGCGTGGTTTGCAGGGAAGGTAGAGGCAGACGATTGCGGCAAAGAGCATCGTGAAAGGGCGTCTGCGTCTATGTGCTTCTTTCCCGACTTGTAGGCGACGGTAAAATTATACTGCTGGTGACGGAGAATCCAACGTCCCAGGCGTCCGGAGAGGTTCTTGAGCGTGGATAACCAGCATAACGCGCGGTGGTCCGTGACGACCGTAAAATGCCTGCCGTATAAGTAAGGACGGAACTTTTGAATGGCCCACACAGCAGCGAGGCACTCCTGCTCTGTAATGGTGTAGTTCTGCTCTGCTGTCGTGAGGGACCGACTAGGATAGGCGACTACTCGCTCCCGCTGATGACAGTCAAGTTGTAGCAAGACGGCTCCGATGCCCTGGCCACTGGCGTCCGTGTGCAGAATGGTTGGCGCAGCATCATCAAAATGGGCAAGCACTGGATTCGATGTTAGGGCGACTTTAAGGGACTGGAAAGCCCGTTCGCACTCCTCATTCCAATCAAAAGCGATGTCAGGGCACAGGAGGTGGTGCAGGGGAGAAGCAATAGTCGCAAAATTTCGGATGAAGCGGCGAAAATAGGATGCTAGCCCGAGGAAGCTGCGAAGGTTTTTCTCTTTTCTAGTGGACAGGGAAAATTTAGAACGGCCGAAATTTTCTCTGGGTCGGGTTGGATTCCATTTTTGCTGACGACGTGTCCCAATACTTTTATAGATTTGCTGGCGAAAGTGCACTTTTTTGTATTCATCTGTAGTGCTGCATTTGAGAGGCACGTAAGCACTTCATCTAGACGTTGCAGGTGTTGATGAAACATAGTTGAAAAAAAACGATGTCGTCCAGGTAGCAACGACAGCTTTTCCATTTGAGCCCACGGAGCACAGTGTCCATCATTCGCTCAAATGTAGCCGGAGCGTTACACATACCAAAGGGCATCACGATGAATTCGTAGAGCCCATCTGGTGTAGCGAAGGCAGTTTTTTTACGTGCGAATGCACTTCTTAAGCGACCCTGAATCAAGCGTCCACCGCCGTCCGTCCGTCCGCACCACATACCCACTTAGGGCGATTGGCCAAGAAGAGTTCCTAATTTCTTTAGCACATACCCACTTAGGGCGATTGGCCAAGTAATCTGAATCACGCGTCCACCGCCGTCCGTCCGTCCGCACCACATACCCACTTAGGGCGATTGGCCAAGAAGAGTTCCTAATTTCTTTAGCACATACCCACTTAGGGCGATTGGCCAAGAATCGGGCGTGAGAAGGGCTAATGCACCCGCTTAAAGGAGTACTGACACGAAATTTCAAAGCTCAGATCCGCTCTAGCAATCAAGTACAACGACAACACAAATAGGTGTCTGTGCATGGCACATACCCACGTGGGGTTTTGCCAGGAATCGGGCGTGAGAAGGGCTAATGCACCAGCTTAAAGGAGTACTGACACGAAATTTCAAAGCTGAGATCCGCTCTAGCAATCAACTACAACGACAACACAAATAGGTGTCTGTGAATAAATGCATCTTTCTTTCTTTATAGTTGTGTGTGTGTGTGTGTGGTCTCTCTTTCACGAACATTACCGAACCGCGCAAATTCAACTCCTGCATTCGCACTTTCACATTTTTCCCCTCGGGGAAATGCGGGGAAATTTCTTTGTCCTCTTCGGGCATCCGGATCTGCCAATATCCAGAGCGTAGGTCAAGTCTAGAGAAATATTCTGCCCCTTGGAGACTGTCCAACGCGTCAGCAATGCGAGGCATCGGGTATACATCCTTACGAGTTATCTTATTTAACGCACGGTAGTCAACGCAGAATCGAACTGTACCATCCTTCTTCTGCACAAGCACAACCGGCGATGACCACGAACTTGATGAGGGGCGTATGGCATCGCGCTTTAGCATGTCGGAAACTTGTTCTTCTATAATTTTTTGTTCGTGTGAAGATACTCGGTACGGGCGACGGCGTACAATGGCTGAGCAGTCAGTTTGAATCCGATGCGCGGGGACCGACGGACGTTTCAGTGTGCTGGAAGTCACGTCGAAGGATGCGCTGTGCTTCCGCAGAACGGTCAGCAATCGTTCCCTCTGCGCCGCCGTGAGGTCTGGGCTAACAGTGGCAGCAATGCCAGGCACATCATCCGAGGGGGCACGATGCCGCGTGAGCGAAGGTGTACCGGTGTCAGACAAGATCGAAAGAGGCTCGCTGTCGACTAGTGAGGCAACGGTCATGCCCTCACGTAGCAATATGGGCTCATTCGTTCACTAACAGCGCTCTGGCAGCTCTGCGCGCTGCCAGAGCTGCAAATTCCCGCGAAAAGCGAACGAGGCAGGTAGACATGGCGATTCCTCGGGGAATCAAGCAGTTCGCAGGAGAAGCTATCACGTCACCTTTAAACATGTTGTCCGATGAAACTGACAGGACTTCTTCGCAACGGGGCGGGAGGACGTGGTCAGCATGCAGAGTCAAAAACTGATGCCGCAAGTTCGCAGCAGCTGTAAACTCTGTATCTGTAATTTGAATAGCTGGATGGCGACAGGATATAACGGCGGAAGCTGAGGACAGAAACTCCCATCCCAAAATCAGTTCATGAGAGCACTGTGACAGGACCGTAAATTGGATTTGATGACGATCTTTCCCGATGAAGACTCGTGCAGTACAACTTGCGACAGGCCGCATAACATGTCCGTTTGCATTAAATAACGAAGGACCAGAGTAAGGGGTCTTCATTTTTCGTAGACGAGCACACAGATTAGAATCCATAACAGAAAGGCTGGCTCCGGTGTCAACTAAGGCTTGCACACATATTCCTTCCACTTCCACTGCTAAAACATTTGACGTGCGCTCTGGAGAAGTTTCAGTCACTCCAAACGATGCAGTTTTCCCTCCACAAACTGCAGCGCCTAGTTTCCCGGTTGGACGTCAGGGTACCGAGACACGGGGCGAATGGGCACACAAAACGACGGGGAGGCGTGGGTGAACGACGTCTCGAGTCACGACCACTGCGCCAACGGTCCATTGAATCTTGAGGGGACGGAGAGCGCTGTCCAGGAGAGTAGGCAGGTCTTTGAAGGGTGTAGTTGAAGCGGACGTCATGTTCGTAAGGTGCGTAGCCTCTTAGTTCATCTTGCAGACGTCGTCGGCAGAAACGCGCAATATGGACTCGAATGCCGCAGTAGAAGCAAACCGGGCGTTCGTTGGAACGAATGGCGAAGCGTGGCCGCCAGTTTGAATAAGTACTCTGCTCGGAACGTCGGGGCGAGATGGCTGCTAACTGGCCGAGCATAGTCGGAGATGACGGAAGTTCCACTGGCACAACGGGTGGTCGTTGCAGTGCGTCCGCGTAAGAAGCACCAATGGGAGCAACTGGATGACAGTTGCGCGGACTGCCAGTCATTGACGCCAACTCTTCTTTGATGACCTCTCGCAAATCAGTTGCTGGCTGGGAGCAGCGGTCACCGTGAGCACATGAGTTGAGGGAGCTTTATTGCTGGAGCTCCTCGCGGATGATGCTGCGTATCAAAGCTCGCAACTCTGGCTCTGGCGGAAGACGAGCGAGTCCCGTAGTCGGCTGTAGGCGGATCGCGTGAAGTTGGTCAAAGCGCTGACACGCGGCCCTGATGTCATTTACGCTTGATGGATTTTGCAGCGCGAGGGCGTTAAAGGCAAAATCAGCGATTCCCTTAAGGACGTGCTTGACTTTGTCGCCTTCCGACATATCTGGGCTAACGCGACGGCAAAGAGCGAGGACATCCTCGATATACGACACGTACGTTTCATCGGGATGCTGCATGCGGGTTTCAAGTGCCTTCTTTGCTACACCCACGCGAGCGGACGAAACGCCGAAAGCCTTCCGAAGCTCTTCGGTGAATGTAGCCCAATCAGTCAGCCTGTCCTTGTTATTTAAATACCATGTCTCGGCAACTTTGGTCAGGTGGAATCCGACACTTTAAAGCTTAAAGCCGTCGTCCCACCTGTTAAACTGGCTGACCCTGTTGTATTGTCCCAGCCAGTCCTCGGCGTTGTCACCACGAAGGCCACGGAAGAAAGGGAGTTCGCGCTGGTCACCAGGAATGGCGGCGAGGCAGAAGCGGGTGCATTCGGGGGGGGGGATGGGGGGGCGCTCTCGCTCCATCGGAGGGCTTCGCGCCGACAAAAGGCGGCCGGAACGGAGCTCCAGGGGTGTAGCTGGACTTGTTAGAGGCCGGGAGAAAGCGCAACCTCCACCACTTGTAAGGAGACAGGACGCTTCTCTCAGGAAGGCAGCAGATCGAGCGGTTCCACCTGTACTCGTCGGACCGTGACTCTGCAACTCAGACACTCATGATGATGATCATGTACAGATGACGAATATAATGGTTATGTACAGGTGAGAGATTGGCCACAGCGGTGGACGGTGAATAGGCATGGTCTATGACAGTTATATGACATGGTCTATGAGTACACAAGTAAGCGCGCACAATATATATATATATATATATATATATATATATATATATATATATATCATCACCAGCCTATCTACGCCAACTGCAGAGCAAAGGCCTCTCCCGTTATTCTCAATTACCTCGGTCCTGTGCCAACTTTGACCAATTTATCCCCGCAAACTTCTTGATCTCATCTGCCCATCTAACTTTCTGCCGTCCCCTGCAACGCTTGCCTTCTCCAGGGATTTACTCTGTTACCCTTAATGATATCATCACCAGCCTATCTACGCCAACTGCAGAGCAAAGGCCTCTCCCGTTATTCTCAATTACCTCGGTCCTGTGCCAACTTTGACCAATTTATCCCCGCAAACTTCTTGATCTCATCTGCCCATCTAACTTTCTGCCGTCCCCTGCAACGCTTGCCTTCTCCAGGGATTTACTCTGTTACCCTTAATGACCAGCGGTTATCTTGCCTTCGCATTACATGCCCTGCTCACGTCCATTTCTTCCTCTTAATTTCTACTAATATGTCTTTAACACCAGTTTGCACCCTGACCCACTCCGCTCTCTTCTTGTCCCTTAATGTTACACCTATCATTTTCCGCTCCATTGCCCGCTGAGTCGTTCTCAATTTAAGTTGAACCCTTTTAGTGAGCCTCCAAGTTTCTGCCCTGTAGGTGAGTACCGGTAAGATGCAGCTGTCATACACTTTCTTCTTCAGCGACAATGGTAGGCTGCTATTCATTTTCTGAGAATGTCTGCCATATACACCCCACCCCATTCTGATCCTTCTAATTATCTCTGCCTCATGGTTGGGATCTGGGGTCACAACTTGGCCTAAGTATATATATTCGCTTACCACTTCCAGTGCCTCGCCATCTATCTCAAGCTGATGTGCTGTCCCGAGGTTATTGATCAGTACTTTATTTTTCTGCATATTAATTTTCAGGCCCACGGTTCTACTCTGTTCGCCCAGTGCGGAAAGCATGCTTTGCAATTCGTCCCCCGAGTTACTTAGCAAGGCAACGTCATCAGCAAATCTGAGGTTACTGAGGTATTCTCCATTAACCCTTACTCCCACCTGTTCCCAATCCAACGTTCTGAATAGTTCTTGTAAGCATGCTGTGAATAACATTGGAGAGATTGTGTCTCCTTGTCTGACACCCTTCTTTATAGGTATTTTACTGCTCTCCCTATAGAGGATGATGGTAGCTGTAGACCCATTGTAGATATCCTCTAGTATTCTTACATAATGCGCATCTACTCCCTGGTTCCGTAATGCCTGAATGACTGCTAGGGTTTCGACCGAGTCAAATGCTTTCTCATAATCTATGAAGGCTATATATAGGAGTTCAGTATACTCAGCGCACTTCTCTATCACCTGATTGATCGTGTGAATATGGTCCATTGTTGAATAACCTTTATGGAACCCTGCTTGTTCTTTAGGTTGACAGAAATCTAAGGCTGCAGAGATTCGATTCGCGATTACCTTGGTAAATACCTTTTAGACGACTGACAGTAAGCTGATCGGCTTGTAATTGTTCAAGTCCTATATATATATATATATATATATATATATATATATATATATATATATATATATATTGGTCGAGTTTCTTCTTCAATGGGCCAGTTCAGCGTATAGCATAGTAAGGGAGACGATGGCGTTTGTGCAGCTTCTTAGATTATTTATTACCCAACAGTTTCGAAAGGAGGACCTTTCTCCTTGTAGGGTTGTCTTAGAATAGACAGAAAAACGCTTATACACACTTTGGATCCGAGGGCTTCCCTTTCTCCTCACCCTCGCCAATGAGGGTGAGGAGAACCTCTTTCATCCCCGCCTGGTCGCTTGGTCTTTTCTTCGAACCTCTTTCATCCCCGCACCCCCCTCCCTCTGCGGTTTCCGCGTCCCTCCCGCTAATCCCAACACCCCTCTTCCTTCCCTCGTTTTCTTTTTTCTTTTTTCCCTTTGTTTATGTCTGTTAACGCTTGCACTAGGCATCCGTAATGACCTCTGGGCTCTCCCACCCTTTTCTCCTCACCAGTCAATTTCCTCTGGTTCTTTGAATATTTTCTGTATTTTTGAAACTCTCACACCCTGCAGATTGCCCTACCTGGCACCTGCCGCCAGAAACAGGTCAACAAACGAGCTAAAACGAGCCCTTCCTTAGTTCTCACCTTCTTGCTTTCCCGTCGTGACTTCAGTACCTTGCAATGCTTTCCTCTCATCCTATAGCTTCGCCTGCCTTCATTAGGCCTCTTTCCCCTCTGTTCCCCGGCAGCACTCCAACAGCCATCTATTTCCCCCCCCCTTTTTTTTCACGTTTTGCGGCTTCTTTGTGTCGCGTAGAGCCTACGTTTTTTCTTGCCCCGCCCACAACTGAAATGTATTTAAACCCAACTGATCTGCACTATTTGTATCTTTGAAAAAGACCGGCCCCCGGTCGAAACGTTAGAATAAATGTTATGTTTTTCAGTTTGACTTCTCTATCGTATATATATATATATATATATATATATAAGTAAAGAGTCGGATACACAGCAAGAACAATAACAAACAATGTTTACTTACGTAGCGGCAACGGGACTTGCCTTCATCAGAGTAAAGTTACATGATTTTGCTGTCGCAAACATTTTGAACACATTTCTTATATAGGTTTGCATAAAACTGTGAGAAAGAGCGGAAAATGTTTCGGAAATGTTTCAGAATTTCCGCAGACCGAAACCACAACAGTTGTGATCGGGGACTCCCAGACCAAGTATTTGTATCATCACTTCGATCCCCTCTGCCTTGGCACCCCCGCTTTTGTTTCTCAGCCTGGCGCATGCATTGCTGACGCACGCTCACTGATCGACTTTATCCCTGCCTCTGCCACTACAGTTTTTCTGCATGTTGGTACTAATGATCTCAGCTCTACTTCCGCTGAACATGCTTTCTCTGACTACCGCTCACTGACTGACCTCATTCTAGAATCTCGACCGAACATTTCCACTATTAACGCCAGTCTCATTCTTCCCCGCTCCGCTAACCGCCGCCGCGACTACCGCATCTCTCGCTTCGCTCGCTGCTGCAACGAAAAGGCACGCCGTTTCAACTCACTTCTCCGCGAATTTTGCCGCCACTCACGCTTTGTCCGCTTCGTCGATCATGGCTTTGAGCACCTTCGAGCCTGCCGAGTACTCGCTGCGGACGGCTTACACCCGAGCTTCGAGGGTGTGGCCTTGCTGGCCGGCCACATTCGTGCACTCTGCTTCATGCAACAGCGCTGCAATCCTCTGGGCTGGCGCGACTTCGCATGCACCGCCGACCCAGTTGCAGCCCCGGCTATATTGCCAAATGACAGCGACTTTCCACCACTGCCTCCAATTCTATCCAGTGTAAGGACCCCGGAGCAGGGTCGTGCCAGCAGCCCACCGCCACCGCCCCCCAGATCCACCACAACCACGGCGCCCCGGGCGAGCGCCAGCGCCCCAACCCCGAAGTCCACGGACGAGCGTCGCGCCAGCAACATGCCAACCTCTACTGGCAAACCTGCAAGGGCCACAACACCCCGAGGGAACGCTCGCGGCTACACTAAGAAGCTCCCTGACCGGCGCCGCACCAACAGCATGCCACGCCCAACCTCCGCATCTTCAGCGACCACCGAACCCACGAAAACCAACAGCAGCGCGTCCGCCGGACCTTCCGGGGTCCAAAATCCAGCCCTCCGTGCCACATGCCCTTACAACCTTCGAAAGAATCGGCATAGCAGCAACTGACTACAACACAAAAAAACAGGTAACGCGGCCTCCTTCCCCGTTTCAAGACAGTTTTTAAAACTAAGAAAAATCACCGAAAAGCGCATACGTTCCGAATTGCACGTTTCCGCTCTTGCACAGTACTTGACTGCCGCGGTCGCTCCCAGGGGTCTTAGGATTAGAATAAAACCTGCTACTACCGAACTCTCCCCGTCCAACATGAATAAGTGGAAACAGGTACTCGATAAAGCATCCTTACAATTAACTGAAATAATCCTCAATCACTACGAAACTACGGCCCATTCTCTCCGAAAGAAAGAGGAACTACTTAGTCAGGAACTAAGCAAAAGAGAGTTGAACCTTTTAAGCAACTACGAATCTAAGACGGCCTCCGCCATATCCCGAACAAAAGACCGAAAGTTTAACCGAGATAAGATTTCTAACACTGGCCACATGCGTAAGAACCTAACAAGCTCCGGCACTAGTAACTGCCACAACTCTGACAATACGGCCGATAATGTCACTACGACTGTAATAAATGCTTCGACTACTGCACCCCAAACAGTTCAGTTAAATCCCTGTACTAATATTTTTCCCTCGCCTGCCGTCACAAAAGAAAACCTTACCGGGAATGTAATGAACCTTTCAAGTATAACCCTCTCCCCAGCTCAGATGAACGTCTTGTCAAAGGGCCTAAACTTTTGCCCGGCTACTGGTGGTTTTGATGAATTTCAACTTTTTAAGGACTTAGATAACTTCGCCAGAAACATGAGACTACGAGAATACTTCTACGATCACCCCGCAACGGAAGAAGCCCGCAGAACCCTACCTAGCTATAAGCACTGGACCCCTCGCACACAGCGTGATAGTTGCCTCGACATGTACATCAAAGCTGTCCAACGCGATGTGCGAAAAGCTTACCAAACACAAATTTCGTTCCACCACAACATGACTACCAACGAAAAGAAAGGCCTAGAGGAACTCGCAAGCTGTCCCGACATAATTATTAAACCTGCCGACAAGGGAGGTGCAATCGTAATCCTTGACAAAACCGACTATGTTAACGAGGCCAATAAGCAACTATCAGTATCGACGTTCTATAAAGCACTACCTAATGATCCCACTCAAGATTATAAGCAAATTGTCAAAGATAAACTTGCTGAGCTTGTTAAAAATAAAACAATAAATGAAACCACGGCTCGTTTCCTGATCCCCTTAAGCCCAGTAGCCGGTAAATTCTATCTTCTCCCAAAGATTCACAAGGTGAACAACCCAGGGCGCCCCATTGTTTCTGGCATTGGCACTGTTACCGAAAACCTCTCGCGCTATGTGGATAATCTCATTTGCGACATTCCGCCCAGCTTTCCCTCCTTCATTAAGGATACCAATGACTTTCTCTCAGACATCTCAAAAATTGAAATTCCTGATAACTGCCTTCTAGTCACCCTTGATGTTGCGTCACTGTATACTAACATCCCCCATGAAGATGGCATCGCCGCTGTATCCCTTGCGTATGAGCAGTCATCGTGCGACAAACCTATCGATTCTTCTGCTCTCCAAACATTCCTTAGGCTTATTCTTGAACTTAACAATTTTGAGTTCGACGGAGTTCATTACGTGCAAGTCAGCGGAACGTCAATGGGAACTCGAATCGGACCTAACTACGCTAATATCTTTATGGCTCACCTCGAATCAAACTTTCTTGACACCCAAAATTTAAAGCCAATGTACTATGAAAGGTACATTGATGACATATTCATGATCTGGCAACACGGTGAGGCGGAGCTCCTCACCTTCATTGAGGCATTTAACCTAGCCCATCCTAGTATTTCCCTTGCTCATTCCTATTCGGAACACAGTGTAAACTTTCTGGACGTCACCGTTTCTACCTTCCAAGGTCTGCTTCAAACTAAACTGTATAGAAAACCGACAGACACGCGGCAGTATTTGCACTTCCGAAGCAGCCATGTCAGACACTGCAAGACAGCAATACCTTACAGCCAAGCCCACCGATTTAGGAGAATTTGCTCAAACCAAGCCGACTTTGACTCAAACTGTCGAGAACTCAAGACCGCCCTCCTGAATAAAAAATACCCGAAAAAAGTTATCGACGACGCTATTGTGCGAGCCAACCAATTAGACCGTAACGAAATCTGTAAGAAGAAAGCCCCCAACGGGAACCCGAAAACTAACTTAGTTTTAACCCACTCATCCTCCGCTCCAAGAGTGTCAACCGTGCTCAAAAAAATCATAATATCCTAATGCAAAGTGACCGCTTAAAAAGCATATTCCCCGAACCACCACGCGTTGTCTACCGGCGTAGTAAGAATTTAGGTGACTTTCTTACTAACTCTCGTATCAACCGACCGGCAACTACTGGCTGCATGCCCTGCAATAAACCCCGATGTAAAGTATGCCCACACATGACCACTACACAACGCGCCACCAGCACGGCTACAGACTACTACGTAAATATAAAAGGTAACTTTAACTGTGACTCCGCTAATGTCGTATATCTTCTAGAGTGCACTGTTTGTAGGCAACAATATATCGGCCAAACTGAAACGCCCTTCCGAATACGGTTCAATAATCACCGCTCTCATGCAAAAAGCTGCCCTTATTTGCCCCTGCCAAGACATGCGAACAGTCCCGGGCATGCATTTGAACATCTTAAAGCAACGATTTTAGAATCCGCCTTCAAAACGCACCACGACCGCGAGGTTCGGGAATCTTATCTCATTTATAAGTTTGGGTCAGCCACGCTTGGAAATAATGAAAGTTACGGAAAACTAACGTGCTTATCCCTCGATTAAAATTAGCGGCTTCATAATTTTTATAACTATGTTCCTTATTCCTACCCTCGAGTTTGCCATCAGAATTCGCAGAAACTCTCCTAATACAGCAGCTTTATTAGCCTAATGCGGCTCAACAATGCCATTTGTCCTGGGGAGGGAGGCCTCGTTCCCACCATCACTTAAGAATGTTTAACTCTTTGTGATCTATTTATGTTTAACCTTTTGTGACCCTACCTATTTCCTGTTAAATTGCTAGCTTCTGTGAAATGCTCTTTTGTGCCCCTATCTATTCTCTTGACCAGCGGGGGGCACACCCATCTTCGCTTCCCCCGAACCAGTCTCAGCAGTCACTGAATACCTCAGTGTATACTCTTCCCTTTCTTTTCAAACCGCGGTTGTCCAGTTTCCCCCATTGTCTGAACTTGCAGCCCGCGCGGCATACGTTGACCCGTCATGGTGCAACCTTGAACGCTGCATTGTTACACGGCCCCTTTTTCTCTCTCTCGCTCCCCCCCCCCTTTTATGTTTCTTGTTTGTTGTTGATGTTGTAACATAGGCGTAGCCTGACTGTATGCACACTCCCCATTTCCGAAACATTTTCCGCTCTTTCTCACAGTTTTATGCAAACCTATATAAGAAATGTGTTCAAAATGTTTGTGATCTATTCATGTTTGTGATCTCTTTGTGATCTATTCATGTTTAACCTTTTGTGACCCTACCTATTTCCTGTTAAATTGCTAGCTTCTGTGAAATGCTCTTTTGTGCCCCCTATCTATTCTCTTGACCAGCGGGGGGCACACCCATCTTCGCTTCCCCCCGAACCAGTCTCAGCAGTCACTGAATACCTTAGTGTATACTCTTCCCTTTCTTTTCAAACCGCAGTTGTCCAGTTTCCCCCATTGTCTGAACTTGCAGCCCGCGCGGCATACGTTGACCCGTCATGATGCAACTTTGAACGCTGCATTGTTAACACGACCCCTTTTTCTCTCTCTCGCTCCCCCCCCCCCTTTTTTGTATTTTTTTTTTGTTTGTTTGTTTGTTGAGGTTGTAACATAGGGGCAGCCTGACTGTATGCACACTCCCCATTTCCGAAACATTTTCCGCTCTTTCTCACAGTTTTATGCAAACCTATATAAGAAATGTGTTCAAAATGTTTGCGACAACAAAATCATGTAACTTTACTCTGATGAAGGCAAGTCCCGTTGCCGCTACGTAAGTAAACATTGTTTGTTATTGTTCTTGCTGTGTATCCGACTCTTTACTTATACTATTTCTGCGCGCTTTGTGAGTTTATCTTTTTCTAGCTTTATATATATATATATATACATATATATATATATATATATATATATATATATATATATATTGATGTATATGTAGCGAAACAGAATAGGAAACGAGAAGCTCGTTGAAAATAAGACAGAAATAATTATTGGCAGCAAGAAGACCTCGGAAAGCAATGGGGAGGATGTAGTAGGTAAAGATAAAGAATTTGGAAGATAAGAAAGTGGAGAAAAAATGCCCGCCAGGTGGGATCCGAACCAACGACTCCAGAATACCAATTGCAATTCCAGTACAGAATGCCAATTCTTATTTCTGTCCTATATATATATGTCTATAAATATATATAGTAAAAAGGGGCGCAATAAAAAACAAAAAATTTACTTCGAAAACATAACTTTACATCGACGTTTCGGACGGGGACCGTCCTTTATCAAGAGTAATATTTTACAGAATAGAACCGGTTTATATACAGTTCAAGTACTTCAGGTTCCGGGGCGGTGACATACGTTTAAGATTGGAAGCGAGGAGGAAGAGAGAAAAGCGCATTGAAACATGAGAGAAAAAGCCAGCAATAAGGAAGCACAAACTACAAAAGCATAAATATGTGAGAGAGGGGGATGGAAAGGCAGAGGTGGGGACGGGCAAACTAAAACGAACCGAGAGGACACGACAAACAGAAGCTTAGGAGCGATGGGAGACACGTAATTGCGTGGTCGACAGGGATGGCCGACAGGGGTAGCGAGTTGTACCTGCCCGTGGCCATCGCCGGCCAACAATACGCAACGGGTGTTGTACGTGCGCGCGCTTCTAAGACTCCCGTGCGGGGAGCGCGTGTTTTTCGTCGGCCCTCAAAGGCGCACTGCCATCCACTGCCCCCCATCCTTCCTGCTCAGTTCGCGGAAGCCGTAATGTGTCGCCGTGTAGGAGAAACCTGGGAAGAAACAGGCCGCCCCCAGTCAAAGATAAGCAATCCGAAAGTCCGAATGAGTGTGATTATGTCTGAGTGAGAAGACATGAATCACATTGCATGCAGAGACAGTGAGAATAGTAACTCAACGTGAGCGATAGGGGACAAATAATTGCGTGGTTGACAGGGGTGACGAGTTGTAAGCGCCCACGGTCAGCGCCCGTGAACAATATACAAGAGGTGTCCTACGTACGCGTGCCCTGAAGACTCCCGAGCGGGGGGCGCGTGGTTTCGTCGGCTCCCGAAGATGATCCCCCTGTTACGCTAGGATCGTGCAGAACCCAATGAGAAGAATGCCGGACGCACACACAGGACGGAATGTATTTACAACATATTTAGCCACTCAAGGAGATGAAGGTCACTCAAAAAAAAGAAATGTTCGCAAAACGGGTTCGGTTAGCTTTCCACGACAGTGGCTGTCGCTAGACCCGCAAAACAATTGCGTTGAGCACGGCTCACAGGTATGTCTCGTTGGGGCGCAGTGGTCGTCGAGGGTGAGGCTCGCAAACTTGGCCGGCCGCTTCACGGACAGGTCACCAACGAGCTGGTGTGGGACGCTCCGGAACAACTCCGCGACCAAGCACACCAGGCCCGGAAGTCGTGGACAGGACTTAGCAACCCGGCGGTCCGAGCAGGAGCATGGAGCCGCTGACGCACCACGAACGTCGGCCTCGCAGCAGCAGGAACCCTGGCTCGAGCCGGAACGTGACGACGCGGCAGAGCCTTGCGATCACTCGTGCCTGAGCCGCACCCAGACGGAAGCTCGCCTGGTCACCGATGGCGACGGTCTCGTAGCGGACGGCACGTCGACCGGACGTCTGACGTGGGAATGCCGAGTCCAACCGTGCCCTGTCTAGGTCGCCCTGCACTTCCCGGGTTCGCAGCGCTTGCTCGCACCACGCCCTCGTCTTCTTCTTCTTCGTGGCGTCTTTTTCCCAGCGGCCACTTGGTGTCTCCCGCGATGTGAAATCTTCTTTCACTACTTTCACCGTGCCCCCTCCGAGCCACTCATCACATCACCCCCACCTTAAGAAAGTTGTTGGGGGACAACTATTCTACCACAGTGAAGTGCGGAGCCCCGATGCGCTTGATATTGCAGTTCACAGTACATGCCCACAAAATGATAGGGTGTGAAAAAAGTCCGGTAATCATATAGTTGTAAAGGTAGTCGTTCCTTAGAAATTGCTGCCACATTAGAACAGTTAAACTCTACTCATGTAGTCCGCTCCCACGTTGTCGGTTCCCTTGATGTACTCGACGGTGAAACTATATTCTTGTAGCGCCAAGCTCCAGCGCAGGACTCGGTTGTTCACGTGTTTAGCCGTTTGAACGTACTGCAAGGGCTGGTGGTCTGAATGGATGAAGAATTGCTTGCCGTACAAGTAAATGTGGAATTTCTGTACTGCCCAGAGCAATGCGAGACACTCACGCTCGATTGTCGAGTACCGTGTTTCTCGCGGCAACAGGTTGCGGCTGGCATAAGCTACCGGGTGCAGTACCTCATCATCACTTTGCAGAAGCACGGCCCCAAGGCTCGTGTTCGAGGCATCAGTACGGAGGACAAAGGGCTTAGTGAGGTCAGGTGCGCGAAGTATGGGAGCAGAAGCGAGGCAGTGCTTCAAGGTGTTGAACGCTTCTTCTTGCATCGTACCCCAGGTGACGATGTTGCGTTGTCCTTTTCGCGTAAGATCCGTTAGGGGCTTAGCAATGGCCGCGTAATTCGGTATAAACTTCCGATAGTAATTAGCCAACCCAAGGAAGGACTGCACAGCTTTCTTGGTAGAGGGTCTCTTGGAACCAAGGATCTTCTCCAGAGTCTGGAGCATTGGCTTAACTTGTAAGCCACCAATCTGATGTCCCAAGAATGTTATGCTGTGTTCCCCGATTTCGCCCTTGCTAGGTTTGATGCTCAAGTTTGACTGCTGAATTCGCTCGAAGACTAGCCTTAGCGCATCAAGGTGTTCTGACCATGTATCCGTGGCGATCACTACATCGTCAAAATAATGGTAGACATTCGGCAAGTCGCCCAGAACAACTCTCATGAGACGACCAAAGACAGCCGGTGCAGTCTTAATACCAAACGGCATATACCGGAAATGGTAAAGACCTGACGTACATGAAAACGCGGTTTTTTCACGGCTGTCCTTAGCCATTGGCACTTGCCAATATCCTTTTGTTAGGTCAAACTTCGAAAAGAACCTTTTGGACCCAACAAGCGCCAGGACAACGTCAATTCGGGGAATTGGTTCACAGTCCTGGAGGAGAATCTTGTTGAGCTCTCTGAACTCAATGCACAGCCTGATGGTGCCGTCAGGCTTCCGAACAACCACAATGGGTGCATGATAAGATGACTGCGACTTGTCGATGATGCCCATTCGCAGCATCTCCTGAACTTCACGTTCAATTGCTTCGAGTAAGGCGAGAGGTATGGGGTATTGGGGAATATGCACGGGTTTGTCTGACGTCAGACTCAACGAACAGGTGACAAGGTTAGTCTTGCCGGGCCAATCTGAAAATATTGTTGCGTACTCTTGGATCAATGTTCGCACTTGAGTGATTTGGCTCTCGTCAAGAGAAGAAGAGAGCTTGACGTCTGCAGCTGTCTGGGTACTGTGGAGCGGTACGGACAGAAGAACATTTTCTGTTTCGCAGTCGTCCCCGTTCTCTGCATCAGACGAGACATCGTTGGCTGTAAAGGCAGCTGATGCCTGAGGCGGAGGCGAAGGTTCTCGGTCTTCGTACAGCTTCAGCATATTCACGTGGAATACCTTGCTCTTTCCAACCAGATCGATCAAGTAGTCAACGTCGTTCTTGGCCTCGAGCACTTTGAACGGCCCTTTCCATTGCATCAATAGTTTGTTGAGGTCGGTGGGCAGGAGAATAAGAACTTTATCGCCGGGACGGAGCTTCCTGGAGCGACATTTGCGGTCATAGTATCTTTTCTGTTTGATGCGCGCCTTCTGGAGCTCCTCATGCGCGAGTCGGCACGTCTCCTCTAGCCGGTCACGAAGGTCAACGAGGTAGCCATAAGTAGTTCGCACTTCGCCGTCAATGTTCTCGTTAGTCCAAAGTTCCTTTAGAACAGTCAATGGGCCACGCACGTGGCGTCCGTAGATTAGTTCGAAAGGAGAAAAGCCTGTGCTGGCTTGCGGTACCTCACGGTACGCAAAAAGTAGTGGTGCAAGGTAGCGATCCCATGTTCGTGGCTTTTCTTGGCACATTTCCTTGACCATCGATTTGAGTGTGCCATTGAATTTCTCTACGAGGCCGTTAGCCATAGCATGGTAAGGAGTCGTGCGGAGAAGCTTGACGGACAGTAAACGCCCTACTTCTTTCATGAGGTCGGAAGTAAAATTGGCACCTTGGTCTGTGATCATCTCTTGAGGTATTCCAACTCTGGAAAAAATTTCCACGAGAGCCTCAGCGACATGCACAGCGTCCATCGCAGGTAGTGCTACTGCGTCGGGATATCGGGTAGCGAAGTCAATGAGGGTTAAGATGTAACGGTTCCCTCGTTCCGACTTAGGGGACAGTGGTCCTATCAGGTCGACTGCGACCCGCTGGAACGGCGTCCGGATCAGGGGTGCGTTGACTAAAGGTGCTACGCCGACTTTCCCTTTTGGCGTGGTCCGCTGGCAGATGTCGCATGAACGCACAAAACGTTTGACATCCCCTTGTAAGTCCGGCCAATAAAACTCTTCCAAAATCCGATCGGCTGTTCTGTGTACACCCTGATGACCAGCCATGACGCTCTCGTGTGCGATGCGAAGGATAGAATTTCTTAACGCTTTCGGCACTACGAGTTGCTTGAATGTCCTTCCAGTTGCGAGGTGGTATTTCCGGCATAAGAGGTCTTCGTCTTCGAGGAAGGTATAGTAGTTTCCTCTTCCGGAGCGAAAGTCCTTCCCAACTTTCCGGTAACAACATCTCAAAGTTTGGTCCTTGCGTTGTTCCTGCCCGAGTTTATCTCTGTTGATGCTGGCGTGCGTGATCGGAGACACCTTTAAAGGCGATGCTTTCATCTCCTGACTTCTCGCGACGGCAAAAATTAGGTTGAGAGGTTCAGAAGACGGTGTTTGTCCCATGCCGTTCGTCTCCGTTTCCTCGTCGCCAGGGCATTCATACGCCCAATCGGGGTCCGGTTGGTGAGGCTCCCTGACGCCTGGGATATTACCGAGCACCAGGACATAAATGGGATGACTCATGCAGGCAGCAATCACCTCTCCCACAAAATATGGCGTGCGGACCTGAATTCTTGCCTCCGGTAGTTCTTTTATGCACCCATCAAGAAGAACAACTCGGCATGTCTTCCCGGTCAAGCAATGATCGTTGACCATGTCCCGGCGGACGATGGCGGTGTTGCTCCCGGTGTCTCTGAGGACTCTAGCGGCCTTACCTAGCCCTCGTCCTGAAACAACTGGCATCCCCTCTACTAGGAAAAGTGAATTCCGGTCGGCGGTTTTGCAGATGGGACCATCAGCCATGTTAGACGGCTTGGCAATGCTGGACTTTACTTCCGCGGCTTTGCTCGGGAGTTTGTTAAGTGCACACGCAGCTACTTGATCTTTGCCTCCCGGTCTGCTCCGGCAATTATCTGCCCTGTGGCCTTGTCTGCCACATTTAGAGCAAACTATATTGTCTTTGGGCACATTCCGACAGTCCTGCGCGCGGTGTCCGGGACGATGGCACAAGAAGCACTTCTGTGCCGCCTTTCTCGGTGTGTCGGCCGCACCCTTCGGACCTTCCCGCGCGTCACTTGGAAACTTCCCTAGGTTAGAGAGATTCTGTGCCTCCAGGAAGCGGTCCGCAACATCCGCTAACCCATCCAAAGTGTTGCACTCGCGTTCTTTTAAAAACACCACGAGCTTTGCATGGCAACAGCGATAAAATTGCTCCGAGATCATTAGGTCGCGGAGGCCTTCAAAAGATTTAGATATATTGGCCATCTCAACCCAATGATCAAAGTAGCTCGACAGCCTGGCTGCAAACTGTCTTCCCGTTTCGCCATCTTCTGCCCGGGCTTTGCGGAACTTTTCTTGGTATCCTTGGGCAGTGAACTTGAACCGTTGCAGCAATGCCTTTTTGACTTTGCTGTAGTCCAGTGATTCCTCCGCAGTCATCCTCCCAATCACGGTGAGTGCTTCTCCGGTCAAGCACATACTGAGTGCAACGGCCCATTTGTCCTGGGCCCACCCCTGTCCGGCTGCCACGCGCTCGAAGCGCTGAAGATACGCGTGAAGATCATCGCGCCTTTCGTCAAATAGGGGTAGGAGCTTTTGCGGATTCATCACTGATACATTGGGGCTAGTTTCACTGTCGGCAGTGGCATTTGCGGTGTTTCGCGATCCTTCTTGAAGACGGATCTTCAGCTCGAGGATTCGTATCTCATTCTCCGCAGCTTCTTTTGCCCTCTCAGCAGCTTCTTTCTCCCTCTCAGCAGCTTCTTTTGCCCTCTCGGCGGCTTCTCTAGCTCTTTCGTCGGCTTCTCGCCTTTCCTCTCTTTCTCGTTCTGCAGCTTCCTTAAGCCTCTCTCTCTCAGCCGCCCTCTCAGCACGCTGCTCCGCACGTTGCGTGTCGATCCACGCCCGAAGTTCCGACCCCGAGAGTCCTAGCTGCGTCCCTATCTCCAATAATTTCTCCACATCCATGTTGTTAGTACACTCACGTCACGAATATGCGCACGGCATCCAACTCAGTTCTGCGGTTGTTAATGGGCGGATCCTGGCAGGCTCGCCACTTTTGTTACGCTAGGATCGTGCAGAACCCCATGAGAAGAATGCCGGACGCACACACAGGACGGAATGTATTTACAACATATTTAGCCACTCAAGGAGATGAAGGTCACTCAAAAAAAAGAAATGTTCGCAAAACGGGTTCGGTTAGCTTTCCACGACAGTGGCTGTCGCTAGACCCGCAAAACAGTTGCGTTGAGCACGGCTCACAGGTATGTCTCGTTGGGGCGCAGTGGTCGTCGAGGGTGAGGCTCGCAAACTTGGCCGGCCGCTTCACGGACAGGTCACCAACGAGCTGGTGTGGGACGCTCCGGAACAACTCCGCGACCAAGCACACCAGGCCCGGAAGTCGTGGACAGGACTTAGCAACCCGGCGGTCCGAGCAGGAGCATGGAGCCGCTGACGCACCACGAACGTCGGCCTCGCAGCAGCAGGAACCCTGGCTCGAGCCGGAACGTGACGACGCGGCAGAGCCTTGCGATCACTCGTGCCCGAGCCGCACCCAGACGGAAGCTCGCCTGGTCACCGATGGCGACGGTCTCGTAGCGGACGGCACTTTGACCGGACGTCTGACGTGGGAATGCCCAGTCCAACCGTGCCCTGTCTCGGTCGCCCTGCACTTCCCGGGTTCGCAGCGCTTGCTCGCACCACGCCCTCGTCTTCTTCTTCTTCGTGGCGTCTTTTTCCCAGCGGCCACTTGGTGTCTCCCGCGATGTGAAATCTTCTTTCACTACTTTCACCGTGCCCCCTCCGAGCCACTCATCACACCCCCATTCACTTCCCTCCACCCCCTCTCCCTAGTGAGTGTCGGCGCCAAAGCCGTAATGTGTCCACGTGCTCGACAAACCTGGGGAGAAAGAAGGCGCCCTCAGTCGCGATGGCGATAAGAGGGCTAAGCTGTCGAGTGAGAGTGATGATGTCTGAGTGGAGAGACAGTGAAAGTAGTAAGCCAACGGGGGGGGGGGGAAGAGAGAGATACCGGTGCCATCAATCAAAACAGAAACAGGACGAAGGTCAAAGGTAATAGACGCGCACACGCGCCCACAAGTAACAAACACGCACAAGCGAAGAAGTGGCCATGGAAAGAAGGAAAATCGCCAATGGCTTGACCGATTGGCCCAAACAACGAAATCAACCGAGTGCCCGATAAAGCAAGCAAAATAAGCAGTGACAAGACAGTTTCTTTTGATGCGCGGGTACACTGGGTGAGACAAAACATTATCAATGGTCTCAAGAAGAATGACGTATAGCAAGAATTCTGTAGAAATGACGTATAGAAACAATGTTGTATCGAAACAAGAAGAATTACGTGTAGAGAGATTCTTACACCATTCTGTGCTTATGCATACACACGCGCACATGGTCAACTCCTAAATAACACAATGTTTATGCATAATTACAATAAGCAGATTTTTCACATCACCACAACCTACCAATCAGAAAAAAAGGCAGCAGATGTGTGCGTTACGGGGACAAAAACGAAACCTTGCCCTCATGTTTATTTATTCCACCTCCAACTGTGTTGAATTTGTGGATTAGAAATGATTCAAACATCTCTCTTTCGTGGTGTGTTCTAAACTTCGATTTTAGCTCGGTCACCGTGAATTTGTCAAAAGAGTGACCAAGGTAAGTAACGTGTTTTGAGACAGGGAGGTGAGGCAGCGTTTTGGTGTGTGATCTGTGGTTATTAATTCGTACTCGCAGTGGTGTTTCCGTGTGACCGATGTACTGTCACTGCATACAGTGCACTGAAGATGGTACACAACATTAGCACTATCACAATCGAAGGTTCCGCGTATTTGAAAGGAGAAGCTAGTGGCAGTGCTTTTAGCAACAAGAGTTTTTGGCATCATGGGGCAAAGCTTACAGCGGGGTTTGTTGCATGGTCCAGAGCCTTGAAATCGGGAAGTTTCAGTTTTTGAAGAAGGTATGATATCTTTCAGGTTTTTTGCTCGTCTATATACGACGCGGGGTGGTTCAGGGAGGACACGTCGCATTCGATCATTTTCCAGAAGGATGTTGTGATGTTTTCGCAAAATTGTTCTTACGTTCGGAGCGGAGGCCGACTATGTTAGACCAAGTTGGTTCGAGGTTTATCAGTTTGGACGTTGCTGCTGCTGTTTATTAGTTCAAGACTGTCCAGTGTTTTCGATTTTTCAACGGCATCGTTTATTATGGGAAGAGGGTATTGTTGGCATGTTAAATCTTTGCGTAGTTGGTCACAGTTGGCGGAAGTGTCTTGAGGGTTAGAAAATATTCTTTTGAATCGGATGGACTGGCTATAAGGAATTCCAGTTTTGCAATGGCGAACATGGCTGCTGTGAAAGTTTAGATACTGGTGTCGGTCAGTGGGTTTTCTGAAAAGTGATGTTGTCAGTTTACAGCCAGATATTTGCACGGTTACGTCCACAAAGTTTATGCTACAGGCAGAGTACGAGTGAGAGAACCTGATGTCGCTGTCGACATTGTTGAATGCTTCAATAAACGTAAGGAGAGCATCCTCTCCGTGAAGCCAGATCAGAAATACGTCGTCAATGAATCTCTTATAGGAGAGCGGTTTTAACGCGTAGTCGTCTAGGAACTTGTTTTCCAAATTTCCCATGAAGATGTTGGCATAATTGGGACCAGTCTTCGTGCCTATAGAGGTGCCATTGATACGCACATAATGGTTGTAGTTGAACTCAAAGGTATTCATTTCTAGAATTATTTTGAAGAGTTCTCCAAGCGTATGACTATCGATTGATCTGTTAGGCGGCTCATTCCCGCATAAGCAAGTATTACTGAGTTTATGCCATCTTCGTGAGGGATGTTTTCGTATAGCGAGGCCACATCCAGGGTCACTAAAAGGCTATTTTCAGGTATACTGAGGTTAATTGTTTGGGCAAGGAAATGGGTGGTGTCTCTAATGTAGGAGGGAAGAGAGCATGGTATGTCCCGTATCAAACCGTCCACAAAACTGGATAGGTATTCGGACACTGTGCCTATGCCAGACACGATCGATCGTCCTGGATTGTTCTCTTTGTGGATTTTAGGCAGAGTATAGAACAGAGTATAGACAGAGTATAGAACACTTAGAGGTAAAAGAGACCGCGCCACCGATTCAGTTATTTATTGTCCTTTCACAAGGTCATCCAGATTTTCCTTTATCTTATCTTTAATATGAGGGGTTGGGCCGTTCGACAATAATTTGTAAAAAGAAGTAATATTCAGTTGTCTTTGGGCTTCGGCTATGTAGTCTGATCGGTTCATAACCACTATCGCTCCTCCCTTGTCTGCTGGCTTTATTATTAGGTCGGTACGGGTGCCTAAAGCCTCCAGTGCCTTTTATTCCCCGCTGGAAAGGTTTTTGCGGTAGGGTGTCTGATTCTTATATGATGACACGATGTCACGTTCAAGTGCCCTAATATAGATATCAAGGCATTTGTCTCTTTGCGCCGGAGGTGTCCTTTGACGACTAGATGGGACTTTTGCATCGCCATCCGTGTTTTGCCGCTTGTCCAGGATATATTCGCTGAGTTTTAAAGATCTTGCAAAGTTATCTACGTCTCTGTAGAGCTGAAATTCATTGACGGAGCCTGTAGCAGGGCAAAAGTTGAGGCCTTTGGAAAGAACTTTATGTTCTTCTTCCGATAGTTCTACATCTGAAAGGTTAACAATCGGGTCTTCACTTTTGTCAATAGTTTGGGGTATTATCGAATGGCCAGCGCACGAAGATGTACAGGCTGCTTCTGATGGGCTGTCAGTAGTGAGGTGTACGCCGTCACGGCGAATAATAACTTGTTGATGGCTGTACACTAAGCACTCTTCTTCGGCTAATTCTAGAGCTTAACAATTTTGAGTTCGATGGAAAACACTACGTCCAAATAAGTGGCACATCTATGGAAACACGCGTAGGGCCAAACTATGCCAATATATTTATGGGCGTCCTAGAGGGTGAATTTCTGAATAGCCAGAGCTTAAAGCCACTCTATTATAAGCGTTTCATTTATGATGTATTCCTGATTTGGACTCACGCGCAGACGAATCTGATAACCTTCAGACGCGTTCAACTCTGCGCATCCCTCCATTTCTTTTTCTTACCAATACTCCTCGTCTACTGTTAATTTTCTTGACGTGAACGTCACCGTCTCAGAGGGCAAACTGATAACTAAACTGTACCGAAAACCGGCCGACAAACAACAGTACCTACATTTTCAAAGCAGTCACGTCAAACATTGCAAAACCGGAATTCCCTATAGCCAAGCTCATCGTTTTCGTTGAATTTGCTCAAAGGAAGAGGACTTCAATGATAATTGTAAGGAGCTACGCAGTGCACTTCTGAAACAAAAATATCCCGTTGAAATAATTGACAACGCTATAGACAGAGCACGAAACCTGAATCGCTCAGACATTCTCAGAGGCACCAAAACCTCCCACTACAAACCGCAAACGAACTTGGACTTAACACATTCCGCATCTGTTCCCAAAGTCTCGTCTATACTAAAAAAGCACTATAACATTCTTACCCAAAGTGAACGCCTAAAACATATTTTTCCCGAACCCCCACGGGTTGTGTACAGGAGAAACAAAAACATTAGAGATGTCCTGACCTCATCCAAAATAAGGACTCAAACGACCGGCGGATGAAGTCCTTGCGGGAAATCTCGATGTCAAATATGCACGCACATGTCCACAACGGATACCGCGGTCAGTTCAGCCTCTGACTTTCGTCTAAAAATCAAAGGAAACCTGAACTGTGATAGTTCAAATGTGGTATATTTGCTCGAGTGTACGGTGTGCCACCTACAATACATCGGGCAAACACAAAAGTCGTTCAGATCTAGGTTTAATAATCACAAGTCACATTCCAAAACTCTGCCATCTCTCCCGTTGTCAAAACACGTTAACCTTCCTGGGCACTCTTTTGACCACGTCAGAGCCACGATATCAGAATCTGGGCTTCGCTCTCACCATGATCGACTAATCCGCGAATCGTATCTCATTTACAAGTTCAAATCTGCATCTTCAGGCATTAATGAGAGTTGTGGGAAATTATCGTCTTTGGTGGGTACCTAAGCCATTTTCACTGTTTTCCTTTCACCGTTTTTTTTTTCTTGTTTCATTCGCCCTACCTAACACTGTCAGCCACCTCACGTTTCCCCCCCCCCTCCTCACCCTTGTCTGTCTCCCCTTTTTTTCGTGGAATAGTAGCTGCATTCCCAGTACGCCTCCCCTCCCGCGGTTGGCAGCCCCCTGGGGGGGGGTTAAATTTGTTATCGCGAACGCGCTGTTCGCGGGGTCACTCACCATCTTCTTCGATGTTGCACGGTTCCCCCACCCCTCCGCTTCTTGCACTGTCAATCATTACTCACTTCTTTGCATGCCTCCATCATGCTGTGACATGCTTTTATTGTATACACAGAAACTTGTTGACCCTTACTGGCTACCGATTCAATAGTTGCTTTCACGCAGGACACACCTAATTACTTCCTACCTGGCTAAATAATTGGTTGCGTTGCTGGCACGTGCGCTCTTCTGTGACTTCTGTGAACTTGTAAAGTGCCCTGACATTCCCCAAGCCGCCGGTAATTGGTGTTTTCAGGAATGGATGCGTCACCCGCGGCTTCTGTTCTGTATTTATTTGTTGTTCGTGTACATTGCATTTCGAGTGTCGAGACGTTCCCTGCACCATCCATCTATTCGTGTAATTCGTATGAAAAGTGTATTTAAACAACTCCCTACCCTGTTTTTTTTTTGTTTTTTTGTTTTTTTTGGGATGCAGTTGAATATTGCTGGGCTTTTTAGAAAAGAGTTTGTCATCATGTATAGTGCCACATGTATAATGCCCTCCCTTCCCTGTTCCCTCGCCCCAAACCCGCCAATGTTGTTAAAAAAAGGGTACACTGCAGCACACCCTCTGCACCTATATAGCGTGCGTGCTCCAACGTTGTATGTTACTCGAGATGAAGACTGGTCCCGCAGTCGAAACGTCAGTAAACCACTGTTTTTGTTTTTAATCGTGCGTTTACCATTTTCTCAAGTATTTTTTTCTGGCTCCTCGAGAAGTTTTCTTTTACTGCTTATATATATATATATATATATATATATATATATATATATATTTATTTACGGGTGTTTGTGTGTTTACAGAATGGGTGACTCACGATTAACAACAACAGTAGTTTACTCACGTTTTGACTGCAGGACCAGTCTTCATCTGAGTAAGATGCAACCTAGAAGCACGCACGCTTATATAGGGGCAGAAGGTGTGCTACAGTGCACCCTTTTTATGAACATTGGCTGGTTGGGGCGAGGAAAGAGAGAAAAAGAGGGCACTATACATTAGCGTACAAACTTGTTTAACGTTGTGGTCCTCACATTCTCTCCACAGCAAAAAAAAGACAGAAAATAACAAAAAAGCAACGCTTCATAGTAACAGGGGATGCGGTACCGGGTGTCTCACACTCTTCTCTAAAAAGCAAAGCAATCAATAGCTTCATTTCATTGAAAAAAGACGGCGAGGGAAGCTAGTGAAAAACCGAAACTTCACGTACGAATTACAGGAATAAATGTATGGTGCAGCGAACGTCTCGACACACGAAATGTAAAGTAACCTTGCTCACAAGAACAACACACACAGAACGGAGGCCGCCGGTGGCACATCCATTTCTGAAAATAGCAATAACCAGGGGCTTGAGGAATGTCTGGGCAGTTCACAATTTCACAGAAGTCATAGAGCGGCGCATGCCAGCAACGCTACCTATTATAAGAATATGTACTTGTAGTAGCTAGGTGTGTCCTGCGTGGCAGTTACCAATAAATCGGTCACCAGTAAGGGTAAAGACGTTTCGTGTATATGATCAAAACATGTCACCGCAGAATGGAGGCATGAAAAAAGGCGGGGAATAAGAAATTTTAGTTAACTAAACTGCCCAAGAAGCGGAGCGGTGAGGAAATCACGCGCATGGCGAATGGCGAAGGACTGCGCGTACGGCGCGTTCGCGGAAACAAATGTACCCCCCAGAAGGGGCTGCCAACTGCAGTAAACGCCCCCCATCTCTAAATTGGAGTTGGAGGCGGGAGGCGGACTCAGACGACCGGCGGATGCAGCCCTCGCAGTTAGCCTCGATGTCAAATATGCACGCACATGTCCACAACGTATACCGCGGTAAGTACAGCCTCTGCCTGTCGTCTAAAATCAGAGGAAACCTGAACTGTGATAGTTCCAATGTGGTATATTTCCTCGAGTGTATGGTGTGCCACCTGCAATACATCGCGCAAACACAAAATGTGTTCAGAACCACGTTTAATAATCGCAAGTAATATTCCAAAACTCTGCCATCTCTTCGGTTGACGAAACACGTTAACCTTCCGCGGCATTCTTTTCACCATCTCAGAGCCACGAAATTAGAATGTGGGTTTCGCACTCACCACGATTGACTAATCCGAGAATCGTATCTCATTTACAAGTTCAAATCTGCATCCTTAGGCATTATCGAGAGTTTGGGGATATCATCTTCTTTGGTGGGTACCTAAGCCATTTTCACCTTTTTTGTTTCATTCCTATATAGAACTCCTGTAAATCACCATACGCCCCCACCCCTGCCTATTTTAATGTCTCTCTCTTTTCTTCGCTGAATAGTAGCTGTTTTCCCAGTACGCCTCCGCTCCCACCACCCACTCAAGTTGTGGAGGTGCGGGGCTTTTACTGCAGTTGGCAGACCCTTCTGGGAGGTACATATGTTAGCGCGAACGTGCCGTTCGCGTGGTCATTGCCCATTTGCCATTCGCGCTGTTTCCCCACCGCTCCGCTTCTTGGACAGTTTATTAACTAAAATGCCTTATTCCCCGCTTCTTTCCTTGCTTTCATTCTGTTGTGACATGCTTTGATTATATACACGGATACGTCTTCACCCTTACTGGTGACCGATTAATTGGTAACTTCCACGCAGGACACACTTAGCTACTACAAGTACATATTCTAGTAATTGGTAGCGTTGCTGGCACGCGCCACTCTAGGACTTCTGTGAAATTGTGAACTGCCCTGACATTCCTCAAGCCCCTGGTCATTGGTATTTTCAGAAAGGGATGTGCCACCGGCGGCCTCCGTTCTGTGTGTGTTGTTCTTGTGAGCATGCTTACTTTACATTTCGTGTGTCGAGACGTTCGCTGCACCATTCATTTATTCCTGTAATTCGTACGTGAAGTTTCGGTTTTTCACTGCTTCCCTCGCCGTCTTTTGTCAATGGAATGGACTTGTTCATTGCTTTGCTTTTTAGAAGGGTATGTCTCATGCGGTACCGCATCTCCTGTTAGTATGAAACGCTGCTTTTATTGTACTTTTATTTCTTTTCTTTTATGTTGAGAGATTGTGAGGAGCACAATGTTACGAAAGTTTGTACGCACATGTATTTTGCCCTCACTTCATCGCTCCAACCCCCCAACGTTGATAAAAAGGGTGCACTGTAGCACGCCTTCTGCCCCTATATAAGCGTGCATGCTTCTAGGTTGTATTTTATTCAGATGAACACTGGTCCTCCAGTCAAAACCTCAGTAAACCACTGTTTTTTTTAAGGGTGAGTCAACCTTCTTCTCATATATTTCTTCTGACTCCTCGAGAATTTTCTTCTACTGCCTTTCTCTCTCTCTCTCTCTCTCTCTCTCTCTCTCTATATATATATATATATATATATATATATATATATATATATATATATATATAGCGAATCAGAATAACAAATTTCTGTTTTATATATATATATATATATATATATATATATATATATATATATATATATATCTTCCAATGGTGTTTAATTCGATCACTTGTCCAAGCAAGAGGCGAGGAAGAGCAGTCTCTTCAAAAAACGGCGAAGCCAGAGATAACCTTGCAAGACGCACAGACAGGCACTGATGATGAAAGTTGCAGGTCCGCAGCACATACCCGCGCGTAGATTGGCCATGGTTCCGCACATACCGTTCCCTGCTCCAATTGTTCATTACAATCACCCCCCACCGAAGAAGGAGCCATCCTGGTGACTTACGGCGAGTCCAGGACGAGAGGGCCGTAGTCTCGCTTTAAGCGGCTGACATGAACAGTTTCGCGACCACGACGGCGGAGATCGGCTGACGGAGTTAACGGTTCCACCACGTAGTTTACAGGTGATGGGGAACTGATGACACGGTAAGGGCCGTGGTATTTGCAAAGCAGCTTCGTAGAAAGACCTGGCGTTGTAGAAGGTATCCACACCCAAACTAGATCACCAGCATGAAAAGTGGGCGAGGAGTGGCTCTGGTCATGATGCTGCTTCTGACGACCCTGGTCATTTGCCGTGAACGAACGGGCAAGCTGTCGGCATTCCTCGGCATGATGCCTCACTTCGGAAAGATGGCGGCGTTCGGAAGCGTCAGGGCTGTATGGTAGGATAGTGTCCATGGTACAAGACGGTTCGCGGCCGTAAAGTAAAAAGAAAGGTGAAAAACGCGTTGTGCTCTGTACCCCCGTGTTGTATGCGTACGTCACAAAGGGGAGTACCACGTCCCAGTTCGAATGGTCCGAAGCGATGTTCATCGCAAGCATGTCCCCCAACGTACGGTTGAACCTTTCGGCGAGCCCGTTCGTTTGCGGATGATATGCGGTCGTGGTGCGATGCACAATGTTGCATTCGGTCAGAAGCGCTTTAACAGCCTCAGAGAGGAATACCCGCCCCCGGTCACTGAGCAGTTCCCGGGGTGCACCGTGGCGTAGAACAAGGAAACGGAGGATAAATCCCCCAACGTCGCGCGCAGCGGCAGCGGGCAACGCGGCTGTTTCAGCGTAGCGCGTGAGGTGATCTACAGCCACGATGATCCAGCGATTGCCAGAAGGGGTGTGTGGCAAAGGGCCGTAGAGGTCGATACCGACTCGCTCGAATGGACGAACGGGGCACGGCAAGGGCTGCAGCGTGCCAGATGGCTTCGGAGCAGGTGTCTTGCGTTGTTGACACTCGGGGCATGCGCGAAGGTACTTGCGCACGAAGGCGTACATTCCCCTCCTGTAATACCTGTGGCGCAGCCTAGTATAAGTCTTCAGGACTCCTGCATGGGCGCTCTGCGGATCCGCATGGTGGGCGAAACACACCTCTTTTCGTAAGCTACGTGGCACCACTAGCAACCACTTCCGACCGTCTGACATGTAGTTCCGGCGGTAGAGGAGGTTGTCTCGAATAGAGAAGTGGGCAGCTTGGGGACGGATGGACCTAGACGGAATTCGTTTTGAAGCTGGCGACAAGAAGTCAACGACTGCAGCAATCCATGGATCCTTCCTTTGTTGGGAGGCCATGTTGTGAGGGTCAGCGATGACAATAGGGGATCCGTGGCGTCGATGCATGTAGCATCAACAGGCACAGGGGAGCGCGAGAGTGCGTCGGCATCAGAATGCTTGCGTCCAGACCGATAGATAACACGAATGTCATATTCTTGTAAGCGGAGGGCCCAACGGGCCAGTCGTCCCGTGGGATCCTTTAGGGACGACAACCAACACAGGGCGTGATGGTCGGTGACAACGTCGAAGGGCCGGCCGTAAAGGTAGGGGCGAAACTTTGTAAGGGCCCAAATTATCGGCAGGCATTCTTTTTCAGTAACTCTATAGTTGCGGTCAGCCTTGGTGAGAGTTGTGCTCGCATACGCAACGGCATTTTCGTCGCAGTAGGGCTTGCGCTGAACGAGCACGGCTCCGATACCAACACCACTGGCGTCCGTGTGCTCTGCAGTAGGAGCGCTGGGATCGTAGTGGCGGAGAATAGGTGGTGAGGTTAGTAGACGTCGCAGGGATGTGAAGGCGTCGTCACACTCAGAAGACCACGCGGATAGACTGTTGTCGCTGTTGAGCAGCCGCGTGAGTGGGGCGACGATGGAAGCAAAATTGCGAACGAAGCGCCGGATATAAGAGCATAGCCCTATGAAGCTGCGGAGGGTCTTCATTGAATTAGGCTTGGGAAAGTTGGCAACGGCACGCAGTTTTTCGGGATCGGGTGACACGCCGTCTTTCGAAACAACGTGGCCCAGGATGGTTAGTTTACGTGCACCAAAACGGCACTTCTTGACATTGAGCTGTAGTCCAGCTGCAGTGATACAGCTCAGTACTTGGTGGTAACGAGCAAGATGTGTTTCGAAGTCAGGAGAGAACACAACGACATCATCTAAGTAGCAGAGGCAAATATGCCATTTGAGGCCGCGCAAGATGTTGTCCATCATTCTCTCAAAGGTGGCTGGCGCGTTGCATAGCCCAAAGGGCATGACGTTGAATTCAAAAAGCCCATCGGGGGTCACAAACGCCGTTTTGGGCCGGTCACACTCAGCCACCGGCATCTGCCAGTAGCCGGAGCGCAAGTCTAGGGAGGAAAAAGAATTCGGCACCGTGAAGACAATCGAGAGCGTCATTGATCCGAGGTAAGGGATAAACGTCTTTACGGGTAATCTTGTTAAGGCGTCGATAGTCGACACAGAACCTTAGGGACCCATCTTTTGTTGTAACCAAAACTACTGGCGACGACCAGGGGCTTTGTGACGGACGAATGACGTCGCGTTGCAGCATGTCTTCGACGTGTTCATTAATAATCCCGCATTTTGACGCCGACACTCTGTAAGGTCGCTGCCTCAAAGGTGCGTGCGTCCCAGTGTCGATATGGTGGACTACCGTTGACGTTCTAGCCAGGGGAGCTTGTTGACAGTCAAATGAAGAACGGAACGCGTGCAAAAGGTTCAGTAGCTGCTTGCGCTGGGTAGAATCCTAAGTGGTGTCGAGAGACTTCGTGAACACGTCGTCGGATAGAAGCTGGTCGGTGAGACGGGATGACGTCAGGCCGGTTAGCGGCAGGGTAGGCGCGTCATTGCAAATGTCGAAGCTGAGAATGGAGGAAGTAGGTTCAATTTGGCCAATCGACTCGCTGCGAAGCAGACTGACAGGGTTGTATGTGAGGTTGGTAATAAACATCGTGGTGTGTTCAGCACGCAGCGTAAGGACGGCGAACGGAAGAAATAAATGCTTTCGGCGAACAAAAAGGTCTGATGGCGTAAATAGAACAGGGCCATCCGGCAGGGTACCACAAGAAAGAGCCACTAACACTGAACTTCGCGGCGGAATATCGACGTCTTCGGAAAGTACGAGTTTTGTGTTACCAGAGACGTCACACTGTGGAAAAAGTTCCAGTTCAGCTCGGGCACAGTCGATAACAGCGTGATGACATGGGAGGAAATCCCAAGCCAAGGATGACATCATGGGAGCACGAAGATAAGACAACAAATTCAATGGGATAGCAGGTGCCTTGAATACTCACTCGAGCAGTACAGGCTGCTATCGGGGACACGTGTGCTGCACTCGCAGTCCGAAGCGAAAGTCCAGAAAGCGGCGTCATTACTTTTTTCAGCGAGCGGCAGAGTGTAGCACTTATAACAGATATGGCGGCACCGGTGTCGACTAGAGCGAGGGCAGGGACTCCTTCAACAACTACATCTATAACGTTCGGTGGATAGGCACGAGGACTTTGAATTTTCGCTGAGTACGCAGTTCGTGCCTCTGGAACTGCGGGTATTAGTTTCCCACTTCCGGAGGAGCAGGCTGACGGCGCATAGGCGACAGGGAGCGGCGGCGGGGAGAAGGCGATCGGCGACTGGTGAACGTCGGTTGGTCGGGCTCAAATGACGTTGGGGAAGGCCTCGAGGATACGCGATGCTGAACGTGCCTAGGCGTGTATCCTGGAGTGTTGAAAACCTCAGGATGCGGCACCACACGGCGGCAATAACGGGCGACATGTCCGGCGTATCCACAAGAGTAGCATATAGGGCGATTGCCCGGCGTGCGCCACGGATTGGATTGCTGCGCGACCACTTGCACTGGACGTTGAAATTGGGAGACTTGCTGATAGCTGGACGGCACAGTCACTGGGATGGTTGGTTCGAACGAATGGGTAAACGGTCGGGGTGGCTGTGTGACACATTCAGCATACGTCAGGGGACCGGTTAATGCAGCCGGTGAAGGCAGGGGAAGAGCAACAGTAGCTACCTGGGGAACAGTAAGGGGAGCAGAAGCTGCTACCACTTGGCGATTAGTTGGCAGGGCCTCGGTGACCTGTTCCCGGATGGTGCGCTCAAGAGACGAAGGAAGCATGAAGGCGGTGCCTCCGTCCGCTGGCGTGGCTCTTGAACGAACGGCACAATCGATAGTTGGCGTGCTACTTCCTCGCGGACGAAGTCCTTTATCTTCGTCTCAAGTGAAGAGTGCTCGGAAGTGAAAGTCAAAGCGGAGAGTTCTGCATTTGTCCCGAGAGATCGCCGGACCAGCACTCGTTGCCTGCGCAGCTCATCAAAGCTTTGGCAGAGGCTCACGACCTCCGTCACGGTCTTCGGGTCCGTGGCAAGCAATATAGTGAACGCATCATCATCGATGCCTTTTAAAATATGCTTCACCCTATCTGCTTCAGACTTGGCCACGTCGACGCGCCTGCGCAGATCTACAACTTCTTCGATGTAGCTGATGAAATTCTCCCCCTGCGTCTGAGCTCTTCCGCGGAGGCGTTGTTCTGCTTGTAGTCTGCGTACGGCCGGGCTGCCAAATGCTTGAAGGAAGCGGGTCTTAAAATCGCCCCATATTTTGAAGTCACGTGCGTTGTTCAAAAACCACGTCTGAGCCAATTGCGTGAGATAGAACTCGACGTTGCTTAACTTGGTGGGATCATCCCACTTGTTGTGAGCACTCACCCGCTCGTATGTCGACAGCCAATCCTCAGCATCATGATCGCCCTCGCCATTGAAGAATGGGGGATCGCGCTGACGGATGGAACCAGCGCAGACGATCTGTGGCATCGCTGGTGCTTGTTGATCAACAGCGTCAACGGGGGTAGTGGGCATTGGGAGCCTGCGGCTTCGAAGCTCCAGGATTCGTGCTGGTTGACGTTGAAACCGCACCTCCACCACTTCCAATGGTGTTTAATTCGATCACTTGTTCAAGCGAGAGGCGAGGAAGAGCAGTCTCTTCAAAAAACGGCGAAGCCAGAGATAACCTTGCAAGACGCACAGACAGGCACTGATGATGGCCGTTGCAGGTCCATAGCACATACCCGCGCGTAGATTGGCCATGGTTCCGCACATACCGTTCCCTGCTCCAATTGTTCATTACAATATATATATATATATATATATATATATATATATATATATATATATGTGTGTATGTGTATTTATGTATGTATATATTCCAAGTACAAATCTTTACATGTATAACCACCACACCGGAACGCTCGCGTTCCTTTCTGTGAGCACCATGATTTTCTCTTTTATTTTTTATTTTTTGTGGTTACGGCTACCATACTTGATGTTACTATTGCTTGTAATTCTTCTCTTTGCACACTTCCGGTTATAATGTTCCTGTTTCTTTTTGCCCTGACTTCTTGCTGTATTATATGTCTAGTTATTGTATAACTTTTGTTATTATTTTGTGATTATCTGCCCTTCCCGCCCCCTTTACCCAATGCCCTGCTTGGCTTGTCAGGTACATCGAATAAATAAATAAATAAATAAATACATAAATATTGAAGGGCTCTCCTTCCTGTGTGAAGGGTTTACGAACCTGATCCGGCCCGACGAAGCGACGGCGACAAACAAAGAACAGAAATCACCGGTTCATTACGAGAAACAGAAAGACATTTGGGAAAAACATCCGCATACAAGAATATGATCATGGGAGCTTCGCGACATAAAAGAGCCAACTGCCTTCACTGTGCAAAAAGAGCCAACTGTCTTCACTGTGAAAACACTCACAAATGTCTCCGAGTTCAGTGTCCTAGGCCGCACCGTCGAAATCACGGTGTAAGAATATTCTTACAACGTGGTCCACGTCCACAAGATGTGCCGCGTAGTCCCAGATTGCCAAGGGTTGGGGTTGTGGTTAACGGCCCCTCACTGCTCTTATCCTGGTGATCCGCTGTGCCCGGGCTGTGTCGCCAAACACTCCTCGCTGCTCTTGTGGGCGCCGCTTTTAAGGCATTTGTTTAGTTATGCGCGTGTTCCGCGTTTTATGAGCAATACACGTGTTTGTTGCGGCTCACTGTTCATCGCACACGCACGCGCGGGCACATGACCCAGTGACATAACTACCCGTGTTCGACTCGCGCTCACTGCACTGCAATCCCCGTACGCCGTGGCACGTAGGGGCTGCGTACCTACAGCATCCCTCCCCAAAGATCGGACATCTCCCGAATTGTCCAAAAATTGGTCGCGGGATGACGCTGAGGAAGCCTTCTCAGGTTGGTTTGAGATGAATGACTGTTGAGGGGGATGTTCCCGCTCGAGCCCTGTTGCTGTAGCGTTGAGCGTGTAGCTCATCCTGGAAGAGCATGAACAAGATTAGATTTATTCTTTAGAGAGCCGTTAATAATATCCTTAAAGACCGTGAATGCCTTCGGGAACCAATTCCTATCCTCCGTGCAGGTTACGAATGGGAGAAGACAGCCGAGATGTGCGTTGTGTTACCTCATAAGGACGTACCTTCCCATCGGTCAGCCAGGGAAGCAGCAAACCCTTTTGCTGCATCGCTTAACGAATGTGTGCGGCGCAGTACCAGGTCGCCGACTGAAAACTCAACCTGGAGGCGTCCCTTGTCGTACTGCCGTCGGTGTACGGGGCATGCCAAGTCCAAATGTTTCCATGACCTCCTAGAGTGTCTTGTTCAGGCTGCTGCGAAAATCCGGTGCATACTTAACATAAGTGCGAGGGTGCACATCTACCTGGTTACTGAATGAGTGTTCAATATGAAAACACAGGTTCGGCAAGCAGCAGGGCTGGTGGTGTAAAGCCGGTCGAGCGACTGACCGTGGTACGAGTCAGAAACGCCATTTCTGAGAAGCGAGCATACCAGTCTTTGTGGCGTTCAGTGAAGACCAGCAGCTTCATCGCGAAATTCCTGTTGAGAGGATCCGTAATGTTTGCTTGTGGATGGTATCGAGTAGTCTTCTTATGTACTACCCCCAGAACCGAAGATGTGTCCCCGAAGTTCTTGCTGGTCAAGTACGTCGCATTCTCCGTTATGAGTTCTGGAAATCGAAAGCGGGTGAAAGTATCCAACAACTTGTCCAAGAACAACTTTGAATCAAGTTTACATAACGCGTACAGCTCAACCCACTTGGAGAAATGATCTGTGACGACAAGGAGGTAACGATTGCCCTTCACCGATGTGGGGTATGTACCCCTCACGTCACACGCCGCGATTCACCAAGGGAAGCGGCTCTCGACTTCATGAGGCCACGATGTTTACCTGCTCTTGGGTTTATACACTGGCAAACTGGGCTAATTTGGGCGTACTTCATTACCTTGTTCCCCATGCAAGCCTATGTGACAAAGCGGCTTAGCTTTTCGTGCGTTTTCAGTCCGTCACTATGACCATTGAGATTAGGATTGGGGTAATATTCCAGAAAAACCACATGAGGCGCTTTGGTACGAATACAAGGAAGGGATTCTCATCACTGTCTGTGTCTGCACTTAGAATGTACCGCGGTAGCAAGACATCCTTGCTGTCGACGTAGCAGTCGTAGTCCGGTGCCCGTGCCACCATAGTATCGTAGTTTTCTGCGGCCGTAATGGACTCCAGAATGAGTTTGCACTGGTCGTCCTGCTCCCCTTCAACATTTTCTGTCCACTTAGCAGGTCACCCAGGCTTGTACAGGCGTTGTAATAGCGAAGACCTCTGGTTCTGGTTTCTTTTGAACTGGTATGGGTGCGCGAGAGAAGGCGTACGTGGCTTCGTTGCTGGTGCCCGTATTGTATTCAACTTCGTAGTGATAATTCTGCAGGTTTAGCGCCCAGCGTGCAAGGTAACTTGGTGGGTTCTGAAGCCGTGCCAACCATAACAGTGCTTGGGAGCCAGTCTTTATCGTGAAATCCACGCCATCCAAATACATGTTGAACATTTTGAGGGCGACCACCATGGCAAGACACGCTTTCTGTCACTGAATAGTTTTGTGCGGCTGCTTATAGAGTGCGGCTCGCAAAAACCAGTGGGTAGAGTTCGCCGCTGTGCTCCTGTACCCGGCCTCTATGCTGTACTCACTTGCATCGGTCTGAAAAGGGCGGTTAAGATTTGGAAACCGGAGGCTGGTGGTGTTGGCGATGGCTGTTGATGGTGCCAGAAACACCTGCTCCTCAGGCGCCATCCATTACCACCTTGCGCCATTCTTTAGCCGGCGATGAAAGGGCTCTGCCTAGTCCGCACACTTTGGAATGAAATGCCTGTAGAAGACGACCATATCCAGGAAGCGCTAAAGACTTTTGACGCTCTCTGGTTTCGGAAACTGCAAGATCGCCCTGAGTTTTTCCTCGTTTAGCCGGACTGAACCTTGGTCCACAACGAAGTCCAGGAGCTCGATCCTGCTGGCAGCCAGTTGTACCTTGCGGTGGTTTACTGTGAGGCCTGCGTTCTGCATGCGCTGCAACACAGTCTGGTAATGAACAATATCGTCCTGAACGTCGTCTGAAAATACAACCACGTTATCTATGTGCGCCATCGGGTAGTAGAAATCGGATTCCCAAAGCCCGATGTCCATCTAGAGCTGGAAACTTCCTAGGGATTCGACCAACGCAAAGGCAGCCTGACGACTTCAAATACCCCTCTGGTTCACGTGAACGCTATTTTCTTGATATCCTTTTCCACTACAGAGACCTGTAGGAAACCAATACTACATATGAGCATGGTGAGGACCTTTGCTGAGCCTAGCGTACATTACCACATCGATGAAAGGAAAGGGATACGAGTCTACCGTGGTTGGGCGTTTATTCGTCAGTAGCCTACAAACATTAGGACACTACCATCTGTTAAAGACGTTGGGCTGTTAAAGACGATCGTCTTTCTTGGGCTTCTTAAACTCAGAAATTCGGTGTGCCTGTCTCTCAGTGACTCAATTCAGCCAGCCGGCCAAAGTGAAACGAAATTCGCGTTAAAGTCTTATGTACTCACAGCCAAACCTAAACGTCCAAGTGGGGCTTTAATACTCATGCTTGTGAACATTGTTGAAGAATAACAAGACATTACGCAATTATAAGTTAGAAAAACAATACATGAGTAATGTTCGCAGCTGTCCCTTTTAAAAACATTCATAGCTGCTTGAATTTTATGATATAAAATACAAATCCACTGCAGACAAAATATTCACTCCCTCGCCTGCTGTCCCCGCGCCTCTATAGCTTCAGTCGGCAACTTAAAAATCAAGCGGCAACAGTTACGAACGGTTCCACTAGATGGGTTGCACGTTCTGGTTGTAACGCAACGTGGTTCTTAAAAAGTTGAAGCAGGGATCCTTGATTAGGGCGCGCATGTGCCGTACGGCAGCGCTGGCATCGAGGCAGCCGGCCTGGAGCAGTGGAATGCAGTATATTTAAATTTACTTGAGCAAACATTTAGCGTCCTCACCTTGGAAGGAGCGTGACGGAAGAAGACCAGCATGAGATGTGAGCGGGAATGCGAAGGGAGGGATTTATTTTGGAAATGTGGACAAAGAGTATAATCTTTTGTCGACATTTGCAACGGAAGGATGAGATACGCAGCGAATTTATTTGACGGCCTCACGGCTCCTGTATTTGCCGCCTCATACAGGGCTCCGTCCAGCTGTGGTTGTTTGTGGACAATCAAGGGCATGGGGTTGAACCGCAGTGGACGCGCATATTCAGTCTCGAGGGAGTCTTCCCAAATATTCAGGGTACCCGCAACTTCTGTGAACGTCGCTGCAAAGGATTGCAGTACTGCTGCGAGCCGTTTTTTTGCTAAACTGGTTTTGCGAACGACAGAAAGATTGAAAACCGATTTAAACCCTTTCGGCGCTGGTCTCTGATGTCAGAAACACTGAAAGCAATTCTGATGGTGTTGCTGGGAAGCTGTTTAATGGTGTTCCAGGGCCATAGTGGTAGTTTCTGACCTTCGCCTCAGAGAACTAGCCATGTGCTGGCCATAGAATCGCGGCGAAGAATGGCTGGACAGGAAAGACCGGAAATGTACATAAACGTTGCCTGTGTTTGCAGCCATGAACGAAAACTGTTAGCCTCGCTGCCTATATTATCGACATTACCTGGTCGGAAGCTGTTCTCATACCGGTGCTTACGTGCCAGAATTTGATCTTCCTCGTACAGCACACTCTACCACAAGGTAGCCCAACACAGAAACAGTTGCCCCAGTGTCCAGCAGGGCAGGTTACTCAGGCCGGCTACCCTTACGGTAATGAAAGGTGCATTGTCTACCCTTGCAGCCGGCTCTGGAAAAGCGAACGGCCAGCAGCTCACCATGTGGTTATCGTTGCTCACTGGATGTGCTTTGTGTGCCATCTGCATCACGTCCCCGCCTTCCATGTCGCCCATGTAGGGCGCGGCGTGCTCGAAGGCAGTTGGTGTGGAATCTTGACTCTGCCCCTATATCCGCCGTCTTCGCCGAGCTTTTCGCGGGCGTTTTCACCGCTTTGGCGGCGGTGTGTCGGAGTACTGCTGCGTCTGCGGGTTGGAGCACTACTGCATGCCATGATGCAGCGAGTCTCGCCGCAATTTCTAGTGGCGTATCTCGATTGGTTGCGTAAAGGGATGTGCACAGCGTGCCCCTGGGTGGTAGGATGACCATAATGCCCGTACACTGTCGTTTTTGCTTGTTGGCTGCATCGTGAGAGGGCGAGGGGGCGCCTCCGGGCACGCCGAACTTGACTGCTCAGTCTAGTGTAGAGCCGCTTTGCGCCTTTTCTTCTTGCTCGACTCGGTAGATGTGGACACGACTTCCTTGCTGATGCCTGCACGAATGGATTATCGATGGCTAGGAAATGTCTGTCCTCTTTGGGGTATTTCCTCTGGTCATTCCAGTCCACCGGGCGCCCCCACGACGGCGATGCACCGCTGGGGTGAGTCAGCACTGCCACCATTTCTGCCGTGACTGTTCGCCCCTGTTTTGCTCTGGCGATTCCCCCGTGTTTGGTGGTTGTAGGATCTCACGCCTACGAACAGCGTTGCCTTCCTGGCTCGCTGCATTGTTCGTACCCACAGGGTCTGGGATGATCTAGCCATGAGGGTGCCTGGGAGACGCACACACAGGAAGCCTCTAAGCACGATTCTTTAGGTGGCGGCGATTGGTAGGATTTCGTGCCCATCAGCAATGCTTGTAGCACTGTGGCGTCCTTACCGAGGTCATCAAATTCGCATACCCGCCAGCACCGCAATTACGTCTGGAACCTCGGGTGGCACCGTCGGACGACCCAGAAAAAGCTTTTCCGCCTCGGGTTCCGCCGGCTTTGTTTGCTCGCACAGGTTCTGAATAGAACGCACATATTTCCGAAGGCTTTCATCCTCTTCCTGTGTCGGTGCTCGTAGTTTGTCTTTGATCCGGTACTGATTACCGGGAGGCAGCAACTAAGGTTCATTGAAGTCTGCCATGTTCTCAAATGGCTTCTGGTGACGTCTGTAAACAGCTGCCGCCCGCAAAGCAACTGCCAAGATCCTGCGTGTAAGCCCGGTATCTCAAATTGCCATGGCTTCTTGGTGTTCCGACAATTCATAAAGAAAGTGAAACATCAAATTTTCTTCGGTGGTCCGGAGTTCGTCGGAACGACCACGTTTATTTGCAAAGATACGCTGCAGCGACAGCAGCATTCAGTAGCTCTGGGGCCCCATTATCTGATAAAGACTCACTGTTAAGCTTGGTAGACTCCAGCGTCAGCAGTTGCTTTTCGAACTCGGTCTTCGCTTCTATTAGTGGAGCCATCAGATCAAGAATTGGCTGCGTGTTGTCTGAAAGCTGATCAGACTGCGCACAACCATCAGAATGAAGTGCGGAGGCGCTCTCGCTTTTAGGGTTCAACACTATTAGCAAGCATTAGTGAAGAGACTGCATTCTCGTGTATCGGCATAGTTGTAGCTGTGAAATACTTTAATAACAGGGTGGACTGCCGCTTCGAAGTTCAGCGCCAGAAAAAAAGAAAACACTCAGACTTGGGCACGCAAGTTGAATGAGCGGTTACCTTTCGGCGATAAGTGCGAATCTCTCAGAGGATAACTTAAACAGCTTTCGGCTGTTCCACTCCAGGCCAGCTTCGTGGTCAGGTGTGGGTAGCGGCGGCAATTCTCAAGCACTCTCCAGTGGTTCGGGGATGCTCACGTCGGTAATAAAGCTGGCATTCGGCTCTACCAGTATGGCACTAACTGCCACACTAAATTGGCTAGTGGCCCGAACAAGACAGACAGTTCTAACGACGTTCAGAAAGCATCCCGACATTCCGGCGGTATTATGGCTTGCGGGGTGGGTCAAAGATCGAAGGTGATGAAACTGGAAAGAAAAAAAAGCATCCAAGTTGCGCCAATGAAAGACGCTCCTTCCTGTGTTAAGGGTTCGCGTGGCTGACCTCGCCCGACGAAGCGACACCGACGCACAAAGAACAGAAATCACCGGTTTAGTCCGGTGATTCCGGCAGAAAGACATCTGGGAAAATCATCTGCATAGAACAAAATGCTCATGGGAGCATCGCGACGTAAGCAAGCGAACTGTCTCCACTGTTAAAAAAAATTCGCTCCACTCCATGCTGCGAAGGTGATTGACAGCAAAGGTGAAAATAGCACCCACAACTATTACCCATGCGACGTACCGAATACAGCAATGCCGACAGAAAGAAAGCGGAGAGGAGCGTCTGGGGAAGATGCGGAGGAGAGTGGCACACGCTGCTATGGCGTCATATCTCTCACTGCCTCCCCCTCTGTCTTGTTTCATGCGTCAGCGCCAAGGTGCGCCCTCATCCCTCCTCGCCCTCTCCATACACTGTTCAGGCCGCTGCTAATCCAAACGACTTAAACGCAGTTATCATACATTATGCCGTTTGCAATTCAGATGATGAGGTGGAGGGGAAGAACAATTTTATAAACTGAAGAGCTTGTAGGTAAACGAGGTCCTTAGCCCAGGACACCATTTGTTCTACCCAACGTCTTCCTCTGTCGGTCAGCCATAACTACATATTCGGGCCAGATCTGGCAAGTCGACTCCCCCAGTCCACGTAGCGACTGGGAAGTGCTTTCAAGTCTGGGTTTTTCGTGAATTTCCCGACCATATGATATGGAGTAGCGCGTTGGCTGTGGTGATTTCACAGAGGGTATAGGGTGTTTTGTGAATGGCAGGTAGTCTCATGGAGTGTGGTAACGTGTTTGTTTGTAGACGGTGGTTCTTTGCACAGCGAGTCAGCTTAGGCGGGTTAGTGCATCGGAATAGCTTGTAGTGTTGCGTTGTTTCGCTGAAAGTATTGAGAGGGTCATCTGCCCGGTCGTCATCCGCCAACGGTGCCCAGTTTTAGAAACCTCGCGCGAACGCATGGGCTGCTTGATTGCCGGGAGTGACAAATGGAATGTGCTCAAATTATTGATGGGTTTCTTTTGAAGGCATTCTGGACATTGCTTTTGGGAAATTCTTCCCACCATGTGCCTAAGACAAGCTGCTTGGAAGTAAGTGATGATGGTACTGGCTTGAGTCTGCGCAATGGGTATTCGATTGCGCTCACTTCCGCTTGGAGGTTACGCACTGGTTTAGACTTACGCTCGCGATGAGGGCACAGGGGTTGCGATAACTGCAGTTTTGGTGTTTGCGCGTGCGTAGTACGCTGCATCTGTGTAAACCGTTGTGGTAGATCCTCCGTATAGTTTTTTTGAGGGCTTAGGCTCTGGTGCGTCTCCTCCTTTCATGGTGGTAAGGGTTCATGTTCCATGGAAGTGGGGGTTCTCGCAGCATTGACCAAGTGTCCATGGGGTTGCCCGACGTTGTTTTGATGGTTTCTGGAGGTGCTTAGAATAGGCGTTGGAGTACGTGGCGTCTAGGGCGTCTAGCCGTGTTCTCTGCGTGGTCAGATGGGCTTCAGTCAGTTCTCTTAGACTGTAATGTAGTCCAAATGCTTGTTGTCGAGTTGTTGTTGTACTTGTTGGCGCAAACGTACGGCTTGCTTGTACGCTTTCCGGATAATTCTGTTTATCTTCTGCTTGTCTCGCTCCTCAAAGGTGGTGTACGGGGGCTACATAGTTGATTCGAGAAACAATGATCGCTTTGATCGAACGTAGCATGTCTTGCTGTTTGGTGACGTGGTTATGATTCGCAATCGCTCGGAGCATCCTTATTATTTGAACTGTGGTTGCTTCTGGTTTTTGGTTTAGTTTGTTGTTTTTCCAGTGTTCATAAAAGGTCATGCTCACTATCTTAATTTTTGAAGAAGGAAGGATACTATGTCCGTCCAGTGATATGTTTGTGTCCATGGCTGTGTCACACCGCCTTTTGTGCACAAGTAAGAGCTAGAATGTTTTTTGGAGAGGGGGGGGGGACGAGTGCTGCTTAGTCCGCAACATTTTGCTTATGTCTGAACTAAGTTGGAGGCCTGTGGAGGCGGTCTTGCATTATTCCTGCCGATCCTTTGTTGATCTATATCGTGAACTTCACGCGAGGGCTCTGTATGAGCGCAGGTTCTAGACCCGCCGCTGTGCTCGTTTAGTGTACCGTCTGTCTCCTTGACTCCTCGTGTGGGCGTTCAAGAGACTAAAATTGAAAATCAGGAGCAAACGAACCGGATAGTACTAACTTTCAGAGCACGATATAACGTTTGCGTGTCCCACTCGGTAGGAGCGCCGGCTGGGTGTGCGCTTTTTCTGAGTAATTCTACGGGAATTTTTGCAGAAAGTGCCAGTGTTTGCGAACGCGGTCGTTTTATTGTGTGCGATTTTTTATCGGAAATGGCTTAGAGAGTGATTTGTGTATATGCGCCAAAGAAGGAAGTTGATAGCCGTCTTTTTTTGAAAGTTTGAAAGTTTATTTAAACTGCGAAAGGCACGTAATATTTCTTGGCGATTTCAATTGTGTCTGTTCGAGCGCTGATAGAGCAACATAACCGCCGACACATAATTTCAGTGCGATGGTTTTGAATAGCCTAGTGCATGAGTTCGGCCAGTAGGACGTCGCGTGTGTTGTGTCGAACATGAATGCACCACAGTGCACACATTTTTAACGTGAAAGTCACGCACGATTAGAAAAAGTTTACATATCACTGGGTCTTGTACCTCTGTGCGTGGCCTACATTGTGAAATCACTGTCCTTCAGCGACTATAGCATGTTGATATTTACAATAGGTCAGAAGCAAAGAAAAACTCGCTTTACCTGGAATACCTGTAAATTAAATGTCAAACTACTAAATGACGAACAATTCACAACTGGTGTAAAGAAGAGATTAGAGCAGGCAATCGGAGCAGAAAGCGGGTCACTTATCAATGCCTGGTAACAGCAAAAAAGTGACGTTAAGACAAGTGCAATAGAAAGATCGTCCACCATACGTCATAAAGGAAAAGACGAGGAAAAACAACTACAAAGCCAGTTGCACTTCTTGCTAGGCATTGAGACTCAAAAGCCGGGAACTTTTACAAAAAAAAAAGAGGTAAAAATATGTTGGAGGTCATTGACATCGAAAAGTACAGGGCGCCATAGTGCGCGCACGCGCAGAGCGACTCTGGTTGCGCGAAACGCCAACCAAACGTTCCCTGAGTGACGAAAAAGGTTATCCGCAAACGAAAGAGAATAAAGGTATTCCATAAAATATTGTGGTTTCAAGGGACTCTGAGGTCGTGGAGCGCGCGTTTTTTCAACATTACAAGGAACTGCTGGGATGTGAAAAGAGAGGCAGTAAAGATTACGAGCAAACTTTTTTTCCGTCATTGCCAAAATAAGTGATGATGACAGAGCAAGCATGAAGGCGCCAATCAGTTTTCAGGAGATAAATAAAGCCATCGACGAATTATCCATAGGGAGGTCACCGGGGGCAGATGGATTGGGAACAAAGTTTTACAAGTTCTTCAAAGGCGACATAGCAGTAATTTTGTACTGGGTAATAATGGAAGCGTATGAATCCAAGAGAACACCGTTTTAATTCCGGAAAAGCCATATTGTGTTCATTCCTAAAACCGATGATCCTGAAAATCTTTGGGGGTAGAGTCGCATTGGCCAATCAGCTTAACGAATGTCGATTACAAAATTTTCCTAAAGTTTCCGGCTAGTCGAATGCAAGGAGACATAAAAACAATTGTTGGAACTCATCAAACATGTGGAATCCAAGGACAATCTGTATTTACCAATATTCATGTTGCAAGAAGTGTATTAGAGTGTTGCGACGCTCTACGGGGCCACGTGGCGACTATACAAATTGATTTGTAGGAAGAAAGTTTTGATATACTGTCGTCGGTGAGGCAGTGGTGCCCCGTGAGTCCCTTGTTTCCGATTTATCTTCAGCCCTTTTGTTTAAAGGTTCTCCAAACTGAAAATATACACGCATTGCGTTTGCACTGCAGTGAAGTTAAAATTTTGTTACATGCCTATGACATCGCTGTTTTTTGTAGTGATAGGCAAAGTGTGACTCAGGCGGTTAATGATTTAAAGCGATTTTGCGAGTTGTCTGCCAGCGCAGTTAACAGGTACAAGTGCATGGAATTTTGGCACGGTGACTGGCAAAGTAGGCCGGTATTTTTCGAGATCATGCCTTGATCGACAACTCCGGCTAGGTATCTGGGCAGCCTACGTGAAAACTACCACGACGCTCGAGAGTACTGTGACAGAGAAACTGATAGAGTTTGAGGGTAATACAATGGGAGGAAAGGGATCTGTCTATGTTTGTCCGTGCATAAGTATGTAATGTGCTTGCCGTTGCCAAGATATGGTACGTCTTCCAGGCGACTTGTATATCAAGAAGGAACATACGAAATCTGCACAGAGAGTTCGCGGTGTTTTTGTGGGGCTCAAGTTGGGAGCGGGCACATTTGTTTATCCGACAAATAGTTTCTAGGTTTATGTTTATGAGAGAGCAGAGAGATTGCTTTCTACATGCTGTGCTACAAGTACGACTACGTGATGTTATTGCAGACTATATAGTTTCAACTTCTAAAATCCGATGTGTACGTGTGCGTGGGTTCTCCCGCGAAGCCGTGGATACTTTTAGGATTTTAAGGGTTAGGTTTTCGTCGGAGTATTTGAGTAAAAGGTATACTGCGGAAACGTTTGTACAAAGATATGATTGATGTGTGTCTACCTGTTCCGGTTTATCTTCAGTTGTATGCAGTGGGTTCCGGAAAAGATGTTCTAAAAAGAGTGAAGCGAATGCGAGTACGTTCATCTGTTAAATCTTCCTTCTTTAAATTTTATAGCGGCACGCTAGCTGTAAAACTCTGGCTGCAAGAAAAATGACTATATACACACACATGGACACATAACTGTCGCAAAAAGCAGGAAAAAATTGAGCATATCTTTCTGGGCTGTTGAGATGCGGTGTTTCACTGGGAAATCCTCCAAGCAACCTTGAAAAAAGACTTATCATAACGACTTATGGCATTTGCTTTTTGCCCGTAAACAATGATAGAGGCGTGCCCTATGATATGTTCATGGCACTTAGTCTTCATTCTATGTGGAAACGCGCATGGCGGTTTGAAATGCTGAAGAGGATGCTAGCACAGTGCGAGAGTACTTCATTGAAAGCGTTGCTTATTTAAGAGATGTGAATGCGGGAAAAACCTTAGTGGTACCCATTCTGGATGGTGGTGGTGGCGGTGAAACATTTATTGAAGTGAAAGAGGTTCGCGCTTGAAAGTGGGAGAAGCCCTCAGTCCAGGGCCCCTGTGGCGGCTCCGGTCCTGCGTGCCCGGTCCAGCAAATGTCACTGGTCCTCAGGGTCAGAACTGCACCGCGCGACCTCTCACTGCTCGAGGGTGGGAGTGCGAGTAATGGGCTCTGCTGGTGTATTTTGGCAAGCCCACGTGATGTGGTACAGTGCTGGATGTTCGCTGTAGTGTGGGCATGTTGGTGTATACATTCTGGGGTGTATGATGTGCAGGAAACTAAGGTGGGGGTTTGTGATTGTCTCTAGTTGCCGGAAGGCTACAGCTTCCTCTCGGGTGAGCTTCTCGTGCGGCAGTGGGTTGGCATATCTAGCAAGGCGGTGGTGTTGCCGAAGTGCACGGTACTGCTGCTGTATAGGCTCTGGGTCACGGTGCGACTGGTGCGGATGCCCGGAGGGTGCATGCTCGGGCTGTAGCGTGTGCTTGCTTATTTCCGTCGCGCCCTGCGTGACTTGGCGTCCATATTAGTACAGTTTTGTTTAGGGTGTCCTTGTGCTTTTTAGTAGTCGGAGAGCGCATATTGAGATCCGACCGTTGGCGTAGTTTCTGCATGCCTGCTGGCAGTCTGTAATTATATGAAGTAGGTTACTCGAAGTTAGAGACGCCATCGCCAGTGCAATGGCCGTATCTTCGGCTTCAACGATGTTTTTGGTTTTTACGGTCCGAGTGCGAAAAACATCGCCCGATCCGTCAATGACACTTACTGCTGTGGCTCGATGGGAGGCGTAGTAGGCCGCGTCCGTGAATCGCACATGGGGTGGTCAAAGTACAATTCCTTGCACAGGTACAATTTCTTGCAGGAATTGTACCCGTGCTTGTCTGTGCTGTGCCCGATGCTCAGAATTCATGGTTCGCGGGAGCGGAGACACCCTGATGTGCGTGCGGATGCCCTGGGGCACGGTTTGTGGACAACGGTGTCTGGGGTCCTCTATCCGGTAGCCTAGCTGCCTCAGCACCGTGGGACTGGTCGAAGTTTGCCGGAACCGCTTTATTTGGGTGACAAGGTGGACATCAATGATCTTCCGCACTTGTTCTGCACCCCGAGCACTTCCAGCTTGCTAGTGGTGGTGTAGGGCGGAAGGCCTAGCGCTTGCTTGCACGCCTTTCGTAGTAGTACGTCAAGTTGGTTAGTTTTCCCTCAGTTTAAGCGGGAGGTACGGGGTATAGTACATTACGCGGCTGACAACTAGGGCTTGCACCAACTTGATGACATCATCCTCTTTCAAACCCTGGTGGCGGTTTGTGACTCTACTTAACATACGCATGATTTGCTAGGCGGTGTGGTTGAGGCGCTGGATGGCTAACGTTCCTCCTGCGTCTTGCTGGATGTAAAGTACCAGTATGCGGATGGTTGGGACTAGGGGGATGAAGCTACACTGGAGCTTTATTTGTATTGTGGTGGATTTCAGGGCCTTGCCACGTGGCTTGCGCCTCAAAATGATAAGCTCGGACATCTCCGGGGAGCATTCAAGACTGCGCACACTAGCGTACTGTTCGACTGCGTCAGCGGCTTGCTGGAGCGCATTCTGGATGTCGCCTTCTAACCCACCAGTAGTCCAAAGCGTGATATCTTCTGCGTAGAGCGCACTTTTCATCCCGCAGATGGTGTTAAGTTGTTGTGGGAGCTTCATCATAGCAATAATAAATAATGCTGGAGAAACCACTGCTCCTTGTGGCGTTCCTTTGTTGGGCATGGTCTGAAGGGCTGTTCGTAATTGTCCGATGCTCACAGTCGCTGTGTGATCCGTGAGGAATTCCTGGGTATACTGCAACATCCGTTTCCCACAGGTAATAGAGAGTTTTATTATAGCGAGAGCTAGCGTTTAGCGCGCGCTATTCCTTGCGCTCGCCCTAGTGGGCATGCGCAGTCCGCAAAACGAGGGTTTGCGTTTACGGGCGCCCGCAGTTTTCCAGAGTTTGCGTGCGGTACTTCGCGGCGTTGCGGGCTACGCGCAGTTGGAGCTGGTGTCGCGTAAAGCCCCTCCATACTGCTTTCGTCCGCCGCCCAGCCCTCCCCGTGATCGAGGAGCTTTAGTCTCGCGGAACCTGTTTGCTCGAGACGGCCGGCCCTCACTGGTCGGTGCCGGCCGGAATGGTTCCTTGCGGGCGCCTTACCTTCGCCCACGATCTCGAGTTGCTGGCAGTGACAGGTACCTGCAGTCGCACAGAGTACTAGACTGTATTTCACTGTATCGCTGGGCGAAGCCGTACGGAACACCACCGGTGTGGGCGATAACGCCGTTTAACCTGGGTCGCGTTTGTATGGGCTGGTTGACTTGAGAAATTATAGTTATTTGTTGATATCCCAGATGACGCTAGCGACGACACTGAGCTTTCTCGCTGGTGTTGACGGTGCAATGACTTTGGGCATTCAGCCGTTTTTTTTTCTTTTTTATATGTATTTTGTAAACTTTTTCACTTGGCTGGGAAATTTCGGTGCCCACCCGATAGAAAGGGTTTGTGGCCACAACGATCATCAGCAGCAGCAGGACCACGCTAGTAGCGGAGCGTTGCTGGCGCAGTACTAAAAGCGGCGTTGGCAGAAAACGTTGGCGGAGCGCAAGCGCAATATTTTGCGTGCGCTAAACGCTAGCTACCACTATACTAAAACTCTCTAGTGTCACATAGGTTTTCGAGGATGGCGTTGTGGCTAACAAGGTCGAACGCTCCTTTTAAATCGAGAGCGAGGATAGCCCGGCTGGTGTGAGGAGAAATATTCGCCAAGACGTCTTCCTTTAGTTGAAAGAGGATGTCGTGAGTTGACAGTTGGGGCCGGAAGCTGAACGTTGTGTGTGGATAAATGTCTTGGGCTTCTATGTATGGTTGTAGGCGGTCGAGGACCACACGCCCAAAAAAGCTTTCCTACGCACGACGTTAGCGATATGGGGCACAATCTGTCCAGCTTCGTAGGTTTGCCTGGCTTCGGAATGAGCACCGTTTCAGCGGGTTTCCATGAGCCGGTTTGGGCCCCGTTCCCAGTGCTCATTGAATTATCCCGTTAAGGCTTAGATGCTGGTTTCGTCGAGGTTCCTGACTACCGTGTTAGTGACCTTGCCTTTACCCGGTGTGGTGTTGCGGGTCAGGGCTTGAACTGACTGCCAGACCTCCTGTGTCGTTATGGGTCTGTCCAGCTCTGCGTTGGGACGGCCAGCGTGCGTGCGAGAAGTAACGGGAGGTAAAGGCGTGCCAATATACTTGTCTTTGAGCTTATCCAGTACCTCGTCGTCCCTACCAGGATAAGGGTGTAGCAACCGCTGGATTGCTTTCTGAATCTCCAGCTTAGTCTGCCCGGGGTCCAGCTGGTGACGCACGAGCTTTCATTTCTTTGCCGTTCCCAGAGTACCCTGTAAGCTGTCGCAAGCTGACGCCAGTTTTGTCTCGTGAGCTCGGCCGCGTACTCCGCTGCTTGCCGCGATATCTCTGCTATCCTGCATTTTAGCTCTCTGTTATGTTTCTGCCTCTTCCATCTTCGTTGGAGGCCTTTGCGTGCTTTCCACAGATGGAGGAGGTTGGAGTCCACTGCAGGCGCTTCTGTGGTGAGGGCGATCTCGTTCGAGTGTTTGTTTACATTGTGGTGCAGGTCCACGATACATTGCTCAAGTGGGCTTATGACGGTGGTGATTCTTTCGGCTCTGTGCTTGCGGAAGGTGGTCCAGTCAGGTATTTTCGTGGACTTGAGTATTCCACGTAAAAGAGCGGTCGGGATGATAGTCAAGACAATATAGTGATCACTGCCCTGCGACTCTTCCAGATTTTGCCACTCTGTTTGTGGAACGTTTTTGATCAGTGTTAGGTCAGGAAGTTTCCCTCGTGATGCTGTTCAGATAGCAGTGAGATGGCTATGGATAAATGAGTAATATAAAGAACGAAAAATATGCTGCGGAAAATACCAGTGCGTTTTGATAGACACAAATGTGCCAAAAAAGTGACCAAGTCTGACGGGTTAATTGCAATGATATAGAACAGAATGGGTGGTATCGCGACAGCTTCTTTCGATGAGAACAAAAATCCATGAAATTCGTGTTCATCTGATAATTTTTAGTTGATTCATTTTGCACCAGCTGCCAACATTATTTAGATAATTGTTTAAGTTAAATTAGTTTGTTATATTATTGCTTCACTAAAAGATAGCTGTAATATCAGCATACAAAACGGCCCATCAAATATCCCCTTTTCAGTAAGAAAACAAAAAAGAAAAAGTCGGAAATATAATACGCAATTCTTTTTGACTACTATCTATTCATTACAGGATTGAAAACAAATAAAATATTACTGAGCGATATTGATGCGATAAAAGTAATTAGTTCTAAATCCTTCCCACGTGGTTTGGTGCTGGCAAGGTCCAAAAAGGCACGTTCCATAAACGTTAGTGCTCTGTGTGCCTTCTTGGGATATTGAATGTTGAGATCCCAGAACGATGCAAACAGACTACACAGTCCTCCCAGTAAAGATGATGCAGTCAAGACACGCTGGCCATCGATGTGGAGGCTAACGTCCCCGTTCACGGAATGCAGGCAGGGAGTCAAAAGAACATCTGCCTGAAAAAGCAAAAAAGAAAGAAGATGCCGCACACGTACAATTCAAAACAGACACTATGGTTAAATGAACTTAATAATTCGGTACAGTTATAAAATTGTAAGGCCAGGTTCCCTGCGAATTTCAATACTTAAATTCGGAATGCAAAGGCTTCATAAAACCAAGTTCCAGTACAATAACCGTCGTGGCTTTTGCAGCAATAAAAAAGATATTACTTCCGCACAATATACTCGAGCACAACTTTAAATGACAGTGAAGATAAAATGCAAGTGTCTCTAGGTTGATAGATTATTTTTTCTGTTTTTGACTGAAAAACACTTTGGTATTGCATGATTTTGTTAACTGCTGTTTCTTGCTTTAAGATGCCAGCTGGCATCTATTTAAGTGAGTGGGCACACAGTTAAAGATGCAAACCCTTACACTGCCTCTCCCCTACCATGATGGCTCACTTTCATAGAAAAAGTGCAGCTTTTCCGAGATGGACGGCTGTTGCGAGCCGTGGCAACACTCACTTCTGCTGGAGGGGCCAACTTGATTTCCAAATGCAGCTTTGCGCTGTACAGCACAGCCTAACCTGTCTTAAGATCTATGAAGTCATTCAACTCGATCATGTATCAAGATCTGCAGAGGAAAATCGTGTCAGCAAATATTGAATTCCCGCCGGACAGGCACACACTGTTTCAGTTATACTAGCAGATACCTCCTCCTATTTCCCTCGTGGTGTTACATCCAAAGCTAATTTGTTACGGCTTGTCACATCAAGTATGGTCATCTGTCATAACACAGCTAGTCATACAGGGAAAGTCCTTCACTGGGTCAGAAAACACTTTTTTTTTACAGTAGTGATAAACTAGGCGACTCAGTCATCCGTATTCCGACACCGTAATATTCTGTGTCACCGTGCTGACAAGCATGATTGGTGCATAAGGTCATTTGTAGCCACAACCGTTACTACAGCCTTGTTAGCTAACGTAAACCTCGTTCATGGCACCAAATTACTCGTGATTGCATGGCAACAAAAAAAAACAGTTGAAATGAAAACGCTATTTTCGCAAACACACCAACGCTGAAGGCCAAACACACATTCCTTAGTTAATGTTAACGTGATTTTACAAGTTTCCGTCACGCAAAGCCACAGTGAATTTTTTGGAGCTGCAAGCTCCAAATCGAGTGTCAGATGATTCGAGTAATTTTTGTGTAAGGTCTTACTATTAATTATGACAGTTATTACCAACAAAAGAGTTTGTGCATTGCTCTTCTAAAAAATGATATCCCTTTTTATGCCCGGCAGACTTGTGTCATGCTACGGCAAACACGGTTCTCTTCCATAAGGGCATGCATTTTTGTTTTTAATAACGTGACCTTAGCTGGCGACTGACAGGCCCCGATTGTAAACCGACCGCTAATTATCACCCGAAAGGGAATAAAAACATTTCGGGTTCGAACCACGTCGCTGTCGTGGACCACACTATATGCATTTATTCGTTCGATAGGCTCATAGCATCTTTTACGTATCCCACTGATTCCTTATTAGGGTGCGCTATTAGAAGATTCGGGGAGTCGACTCACGCGAGCAAACAGTCCCACCGAATCTACAGGGCACAGGTGACGAAGGGGGTGGCCATCTGATGTGCGGCTTTCGCCGAACAGAGCGGTAAGAATGAGTCAGAGCCTTGAACGAAAACAACACAAACACTTATATTTTGACAGGCTAAACACTGTACAAGCACGAGGACAGGAACGTAAGCGAGATGTAACTTAGAATGAATACAAATGCGAGCAACAGTTCAAATACAAAATGTACAATCAGGAGCGTTAACAAATAGATATTACAAAGTAGAGCAGTTAACTAAAAAGAACACGAACAGCTACATGCATATGAGAGACAGAGTCCTTCAATATTCACCGACCGGGCCGGACGCTGCGCCGCTGTCGGAGGCGATTCGGCTACCTGTGAACGACGTCCAAACGTAGCTACCTTGCTTCGGCGTGAGTCTCTTTTTAATAACTATAGTCTTTCTTGGGCTACTTAAACCCAGAAATTTTGGTCTGTCTGTATGTCTGTCTGTCCGTCTGTCTGTCTGTGACTCGATTCAGCCATCCGGCCAAAGCAAAACAATGCCTGCGCAATAGTCTTATATAGTCACAGCTAAATCTACCCGTCTATGTCCAGTGTAATGTGCATACTTGTCAACATTGTTGAAGAAGAACAAGACATTACGCAAATATGAGACAACAAATCAATACAGAAGTGATATTTGCAGTGTTCTTTTATAAAAAAATCAAACATGCTTGACTTTTGCGAAATTAAATACTTCATCAAGTGCAGAAGAAGAATTCACTCCGCCGTCGCCTGCTGTCGCCCGCGCCACATAGCTTCTGGCGCCATTTTAAGAAATGAACCGGCAACAGTTACGGAAGGTTCCACTAGGTAGGTTCCACGTTCTGCTTGCAACGCACGTGGAGTAGGGAAGCGCGGTTCTATAAACGTTGAAGTAGGGCGCCTGGATTCACGCGCGTCTTCGCCGTACGGCAGCGTTCGCATCGAGACACCCGGTTTGGAGCAGTGGAACGCGGGAAATTTAAAATGATTTAAGCAAACCTTTGGCGTCTTTACCTTGGGAGGAGCGCGACGCAAGAGGAACAACATCAGAGGTGAGCGGGAAAGCGAAGGGAGGCATTTACTTCGCAAAAGCCGATAAAGATTATCGTCTTTTGACGGCATTTGCAACGAAAGGAGCAGATACGCGGGCAATTTTTTATAACTGCGCACTTCGCGGAGATAGAGGGCACAACCCGTAACGCGCCCGCCGCCGACGAGCATACTACTTCCCTCTTTATCCATTCTAGAATCATCGACACGCCTTAGCACTGGCAAAGCTGCGCTCGCCCCCTCGAAAGAACTGAGCTTCGGTGAAAGCTGAGCGGCGGAGTTTTTATTTTGGTATTTTCTTGCCGGCGAGCCGGCGAATGGTCGCGTTACCGCCGCTTCGTTCGAGAGAATTCCAGCATTTTCTCGGGACGAATGGAACTGAACTGAATGAATCGGACGACTGTAACAAGAATTAGGTGCTGTACAATAAAAATGAAAAAATATACGGTACTTTTAGACGTCGTACGCTCGAGTTTGTGGCAACGTACCCGTGTGCGGCTCTGTCCTGAAGTTCGGAGAAACGCAGGCGGGTTGCGTTCCTTTTCTCGTCTTGCATTACGCTTTCTTTTAATTATGAGCGCCTCTTTCCCGACCTCTCTACCTTCCTTCCCGCTTCCATCTGACTGCGCTGATTTTCGCCAGCACGAAGTAACCGTCACATTGCTTTGAAACGACGCCGCGCGCGACAAGCGATTTTATATCGAATGCCCTGTTACAAACTGGCCTACAAAAGAATGCGAATGCATACCCGAAAACCCACAAACAAGTAAAATAAAACGAGTGAGCGCATTTTTCTTTGCCCGTGCGTGTACGTGCTGTGTGCGGCACGGGTACTTCGCATTTAACCCTATCCAAACGTTTCACAAACGCATCGACTAATGAGAGACCACTTACCAGCGAGCTGTCCATAGTTGTCTCCGTATCCAAATGCTGTTAGCGGCCGTTCGTCGTGTGAAAGGGGCACATAAAAATATTTCCACCAAATGGCACTACTAGTCCTTCTCAAATAAGAAAACTCCCCGCATTTCCCCGAGGGGAAGAATGTGAAAGTGCGAATGCACGAGTTGAATTTGCGCGGTTCGGTAATGTTCGCGAAAGAAAGATCACACACACACACACACAACTACAAAAAAAGAAAGATGCATTTATTCACAGACACCTATTTGTGTTGTCGTTGTACTTGATTGCTAGAGCGGATCTCAGCTTTGAAATTTCGTGTCAGTACTCCTTTAAGCGGGTGCATTAGCCCTTCTCACGCCCGATTCCTGGCCAATCCCCCACGTGGGTATGTGCCATGTCAGCGGCCAGGCAGCGCGCGCCCATCTCCCCCCGTTGCCAAGGAAGACGAGGAGATTCCTGGCCAATCCCCCACGTGGGTATGTGATGCGGACATCGCCGGTGGACGCAGGTTCAGGGTCGCTTAAGAAGTGCATTGCACTTAAAAAATGATGGACCAAGGCGAGGCGCTTGAAGCTCCGGCTGCACCAAGTCACCGGCCGCGCTGTGTTGATGCCACGGAGGTTGTTTACATCCGGGCAGTAAGTCGTGCCTCCAGGGGAAGTTGAGTCGCTGCAGTCGGGTGCGTTGGCGCCCTGGCACGAGAATTTAAATCGTCTATATATTGGCAAGCAAGCGAATCAGATGAACATTGCAATTGTTTGCAACGGCGAGAACGGTCTCTTTGTTAGCAGCAGAGTTTGACAACACCTATCGCCAAAATAAACAGATTGAAACAACACGGTCGCGCTGTCTGCCTGTGATCGCGCTGGCTGAAGCATCTATACGGGTATACGTACGGTATCAGTTTTGTAGCTGCATGCAACCGTCGGGCCTGCTTTCTCGTTCTAATTAGCATTAGGCCACGGTTGAAGTGCTGATACACGGAAACAACACAAGACTAACATGGCGACCGCCCGCTTGAGATGATTACCCCAGATGGGGAGTTTATTGTGGACGTGGTTGTATACAAGGAACTGAACGCCATCTCATAAATGGTGTTAAGTCGTTCTAAATCCTCTCTTTTGCTACACGGATGGACAACGGTAGTACCATGGAGGTGCGTTCACTTTTTTGCACCATGCCCAGGGAGTAAATTTTTTGCTATAGGTATTTTTGAGGCCACATTACTTGTTAAAAACTCCATTTCCGGCTAGTTTCCGTTGACAGTGTAGGGCTGAATGAAAGCTGCAGCACCACAATTAATACGCCTCCTGCAGTGGAACGGGCGGACGAGTATGTTGCATGGCGAAAGTTCAACCATGGCTGAGCGGCTCTGGTTCAACAGCTGGCCCCCAAGCAAGGGTGAATAGCCGTCGTCGCAAAAGTTGAACGGCTGTGGATTGTTAAAGGTTGAACGGCCACCGGCAAGTATAGGAACGGCAAGACGACGGGAAAGTCTGGCGGGCGAAGGGCGGTTGTAGGCCTTTTGGCGATGCTTTGGTCAAAGGTGAGCAGCTGTTCAGCTTACACCAGGGAACTTTCAGCACACGGCCAAGGCCCACTTTTGAGTACGGGCTTTACACTCTGATGTAGTAACGGCCGATCAGAAATTACCCGGCCAGAGATGGACAGCTTATGCTTAGCCGTAAATTCTTGTGCTGCTTGGGCTATTGTCTGATGAATCCAAGGGGTAGATGTTCACATGGGGAAGTAGTACCTTGAAAGGGTGCGCCATCGAAGAGGCTGTTCAAAGTGTCCCATTTAAATATTGCTTGTCCTTGCGTGGAGAATTGAAGGCCCGTTTGAAAAGATAGGTGAATATTTTCTATGAGTTGCGGTAGCGGGAAAAGAGGGACTGCGAATTCTAAAATATTATTTCTTGTGTGTCGAGGAAGTTTTCTGGTGGTGGAGGTCATAGAGGAATTCAGTATTTTCAAGCCAGGCTGCTGTCGGGGGCTGAACGTATTTATTAGAAAACCACGGTTTACCCAGCTATGGGCCACTGCTGGGACGCGATTTTGACAGAAGGCTTTTTTTACCACTGTACTTGCTTGAGATGCGAGTAATAAAATATATCGTACCACGCCAGGTAGTTCGAAGGGTCAGGTTTTAGGCTAGGCCTTTCGGCTATTGCAGCTGCTCAGTTGTAAACAGAAACCCCGGACGGTTCAGTTTTGCATGAGACTGATGTGTCGCTGAAATGAAGGGTCAATACCTGAGACGCCATTTACGCTGACAAATTCCGTCTGGTGTAGTGAGAGCTCCAGGTTGATTGGAGACAAAGAGCGTTCTAGGACATAAACGGCCGTCTAAAGCAGTGACTTCGTGTCTTCCTGTCCATCGTAGTCAGCCGCTTCTGTGCAGACGACGATATCGTCGCCGTACAGGCCGAATAAAGCTGAAGTGTTCTTTTCAAGCTGTCGGGTCACACGGTTTAAAGCAAGGTTGGATAGAAACACTCCCAGTATTGAGCCTTGAGGGACTCGTCGGCCTTGGTAGTAGGTCTCGGTGTTTTCATGGCCTGGAGGCCATGAAATCCCCACCTACTACTAAGCTGAATTACAATACTGACCTATCACCACCTAAAATCACCAGACTAAAATCACCACCTACTTGTATAGAACAATGTTTCAGGAAATTACAAATGCAGGCTTGTGCTCTGAAGCGGGGAAAAGCATGTGATGACTCCTGTAAATTACCGTTGGATGGGAGTTTCGGGATTGGCCGCTGATGACTCGTGCCAGGAGACAAAGTAAATAATGCGCCTTGAGATTCGGGCGGAAGCCTGTTTGCGCTGGGTGGAAACAGCCCGTATGTTCCAGGAAATATTTTAAACAATTATTAGGTGACTATTCATTACCTTGCTCACAGTATGAGACCGACAAGAATAGAAGGCCCTTCTGGGGCATATTTCGAGGGTCCTGTCAGGCGACTGCGTCGCGTCATGAGGCCGAATTAAACTTACTTTGCTTAGTAGAATTTGTCGTTTCCCATGTGTAAATAGACAATCTAGAGAATAGTGAGATTGCGGAATCTGATGATGATGGTTGGGCTTTATTGGCGCAAGGCCGACTATGGGCAAAGAGCGCCAAAGAAGAAGGTATTGAGTTTTGATCAGACCGTAAGTACTAAAACATGTGACTAAAAGTAAAGGTGATGCAAAACAAAAGACAATGGAGATGGCTGGTGTATAGGGCCAGGGTGATTACACGTGATATGACAAGAGCTGTAGAAAGTTTACCTCAGCTAAAAACTTAAAAACACGTTGACTAGAAAACATTGGTTCGTCGGCTAAAAAGTATGATGGGTGCAAAGGAATCTGTCGTTTGTATAATTCAGGGAAATGTTTGTGTCGTGTTGTGTCATGTGCCTTGCATGTGATTAGTATGTGGACTACGGATAGGCCCTTTCCACACCTGCTACACGTGGTTGCCGAGGTTCCAGTGAGCAGGTGGGAGTGCGTAACATGTGTGTGGCCTATCCGCAGCCTAGCCAGGGCGACTTCAGTGTATCTGTTGTGTGAGTCAGTTATGTAGCGTCCCAGTTGTGGTTTTATTACGTGTAGTTTGTTGTCTGTTTGTTGACTCCAGCGTAATTGACATGTGTTACGAAGCTGTCGTCTGATGTGTGTCTTTAGGTCGGTGTAAGGTACTGTTGTTATGTCAACTGTGGTCATGAGAGCAGCAGCACCAGCCATTTGATCAGCAGTCTCATTGCCAGCGATCCCACAGTGACCTGGTACCCAGCATATAGTTATTTGAAGATTTGAGGCATATGCAGTCATTAGTACCTTGACAAGAGCATTGATCACATAGTTTTTAGATGCCTTTCCGGATGACAGTACCTGTACAATGCTTAGAGAATCTGTGTAGATGATGGACTTTGGAATTTTATGTTCGAGGATGTGGTTTGAAACGAGTAAAATGCCATAGGCTTCTGCCGTGTAAATACTGCTATGAAAATTCATTGTTTTAGTTACGGTAAAATTTGGTCCATGCGCTGCACAAGATACAGTAAAACCAGTTTTCGACGCGTCGCTATAGAATTCTGCGCACCTGTGCTTGTCCTGCAGGAACTGGAAGTGCTGCACAATTGCACTTCTGGGTACCTTATTTTTTCTACTTATGTGAATGATAGGTCGCATGATATAGGATGTAGATGCCATGGTGGAATTAAATTATGGATGGGTGTCTTGTGCGTGTCTGAAAGAGGGACCGTGAGTGCAGAAGCCTCCTGCCTAACTCTGAGAGAGAAAGGTAAGGAAATGGATGGCCTGTTTAAAAAGAGTTGCAAGTTTGATGTATTGTTCATGATGGGATTAAAAGGATGGTTGGTAAGGGATACAATCTTAGATGCATATAGCAGGTCAACATACTCCCGCTGATGCCCTAGACACCACTTGTCGCACTCGACATAAAGGCTTTCGACAGGGCTAGTGCGGAAAGCGCCGCATGAGAGGCGAAGGCCAAGATGCAGCACTGGGTCGAGCATTCTCAGTGCGGTCTTTGTCGCCGAACCATACACAACACTACCATATTCGAGCCGAGACCCCACCAACGCTGTGTACAGGCGCAGCAGGAGTTGTTTGTCGGCCCATAACATTGATGTGAGAGAACTTTAGAATATTCTATGTTTTTAGGCATTTACGTTTGAGCTTTTTTTAATGAGGGATGAATGTAAGTGTTTCATCGAATAAAATGCCTAAAAGCTTGTGCTCCTTGATCACAGGAATGGGCACATTCGCAAGAGTGATGTCTGGGTCCGGGTGGGCCCCACGCTTCCTGGAGAATACAACACAAGAGCTCTTTCCGGGAGTAATTTTAAAACCATTCTTGTCTGCCCAGCCGGCAAGCTTCTTGACGCCGAGCTGGCCTTGACGTTCGCAGATGGACATGTTACATGATTTAAAGGATATCTGGATGTCGTCTACATACATGGAATAAGAGATTGTGGGTGGCAATGCCTTTCCAAGAGAGTTCATCTTAACTATGAAGAGCGTGCAGCTCAACACTCCACCTTGCGGTGCGCCATTTTCTTGCACATGTACCTTTGACAGTGCAGAACCAACTCTGACGCGAAAGGTTCTCTCCGACAAATAACTAGCAAGAGTGCTAAACATATTACCAGAAACACCGAATGACTTGAGGTCAGTAAGGATTCCATAACGCCAAGCGGTATCATAGGCCTTTTCTAGGTCGAAAAACACAGTTACGCAGTACTGTTTATGCACGAAGGCATCCTTAATATACGATTCAAGAGCTACGAGTTGATCATTCGTGGATCGCCCCGCCCTGAAGCCGGCCTGGCAGCTCTCGAGAAGGCCGTTGTACTCCAAAAACTACACGGGCCTCCGGTTTATCATCTTCTCGAGAAGCTTGGGCAGGCAGCTGGTCAGGGCAATGGGTCGATAGCTAGCGGGAGAAGAAGGGTCCTTCCCTTCTTTCAAGAATGCTACAACTATGGCATCCCTCCAAGACTTTGGAATGTGCCCCGAAAGCCATATCTTGTTGAAAAGGTGAAGAAGTGTTACAAGGTGTCTGTGTGTAAGTTCTGTATCATTGTATATGTAATGTTGTCTGGGCCTGGAGCTGAGGGTGTACACGTGCTCAGAGCACCCCTCAGCTCATGAAGCGTGAACTCGGAGTTATAAGAGGTGGCTGACCTGTCATTGTCATGTAAAGGCTTCTTTTCGGCCACGAGTTTGTGTTTCATGAAGGTGTTTGTGTAGTGTGCTGAACTGGAAACGTGTTGGAAGTGTTGTGCGAGTGTGTCAGCCTGGTCTTCAAGTGTGTCCCCTGTTGTACTGACCAGAGGCAGGCTGTGTGTTTGATGTCCCTTGAGTTTGCGTATTCGTCTCCATACTTTCCGTGTGTCTGTGAAGGAGTTAATTGATGTTATGAATGTACGCCAACTATCGCGTTTTGCCTCACGGCGCACACGTTTTCCGAACGCCTAGGCCCGTTTGAACAAGAGGAGGTTACTCGACGTGGGGTACCGACGAAGGATACCCCACGCCTTGTTCTGGGCCTCTCGCGCCCGCCTACAGTCCTCATTCCACCACGGCCTCCGCTGGTTGCGCGGGGCAACATAGGCGTGGGGAATGGACCTTTCGGCGGCGTCGAGGATGTGCGCCGTGATCAGTTGGGTAGCTTCTTCAACGTGTAGGTGTGTTATGGACGTGTAGTGTAGTTTGGATGTCTCTGTAAATGTATTCCAGTTAGATCTTGCTTCATTAAACCTTTTATGGGAAGATGGACTGCTCGGGCCTGTACCTATATGCGTTAATGAAGTGGGGAAATGGTCACTACCATATGGGTCTGTGCCCACGCCCCATTCAAGACATGGAAAGAGAATTGCAGAACCAATAGCCAAGTCAAGATGTGAGTATGTGTTGTGACCTGTGTTATGGTATGTAGGCTGTTTCTTGTTGAAAAGGCATGCTCCAGAGGATGTTAAAAACTTCTCTATCAGGCGACCTCGGGCATCCATGCGAGAAGAGCCCCAAAGAGATTTGTGAGCATTAAGGTCGCCTGTTAGGATGTATGGTTCGGGCAGCTGGTCAACCAGCGCCTCGAAGTCAGAGCTCGTAAGTGCTACATCAGGAGGAATGTAGATGGAGCATACCGTTATCAACCTATTAAATGATATTTTGCGGACGGCTACAGCCTCAAGGACGGTGTTCAAGGTGACAGGGTGGCATGCTAAGGATTTGCGGGCAATTATGGCCACACCGCCAGAAGAGTGTGTGCAGCCATCCCTGTCTTTCCTGTATACCAGGTAACTATTCAAGAAATTTGTGTGTTTGGAATTCAGATGTGTTTCCTGGACACACATTACACTTGGCTGATTGGCATGCAGAATCTCATGCACATCGTCAAGATTATTCAGAAGGCCTCTGCAGTTCCATTGAACTATGTTTTCTCTTCCCATTATGATGTGTTAGAGCTACTGGAGTGTTATTATTTATGTAGGGTCTTTCGGGGCTTGCACTCTTGGAAGGGGTTTTCTGGCCTTCTCTACTGACCTGGACGTCGCAGCCCGTTCCTTCCGCTGCGATGAAAGCCGGAAGGGCTCGACGTCCATGTCGTCATCTGATGGCAAGGGGGTGCCCAGCGGACTGGGCCCCCTTGACGTGGTACCCTTTCGGGTGTTCTTTGCCTGCGCTGCCAGTGCCGAAGGCGTGGGGAGCACCACAGGTGGCACAGGCAGTGTGGCGGGGGAGGGGGTCGCTGCGACTGCCTCCGTCTCCATATCCGTGCCCTTGCGTGTGCTTTGGGCCGGTGGAGAGGAAGCAGTGGATGCAGCGGCATCCCCAACAGATGTTGTTGCCACCACAGCAGCCGCTGCTGGGTGAGCGAGCGGTGCGGAGGCGGGTTGGGCTGCCATAGGCAACCCAGGGGGGGGGGGGGGGGTGGAGGCGGGACCAAGTCCGACTCGCGGTACTGGGTCCCCGCCGAAACCAAACGCCGCTCCGCCCCCCGGCGAGCTGCGGCGGCGTACCTGCCCAGAGGGAAGGAGGCGAACCTCTTTCGCGCCTCTGGGAAGGTGATGTTTTCGGTTACCTTAAGGTTAATGATTTTTTTTCAAGATGAAACTTTTCACAAGCGCGAGAGTATGCTGCGTGTGGACCCTGGCGATTTGGGCAGGTGAAGTTGGTTGCAGTGCAGTTGTCGGATAGATGATCGTGCTGGGCGCATTTGGCACATGTTGTTCTGCCTCGACAGGAGTTGGTACCATGCCCGAACCTCTGGCACTTGAAACAGCGCCTCGGGTTCGGGATGTACGGCCGGACAGAACAACGGATGAAACCTGCGTTGACATGCTCGGGCAGTGTGCAGCGGGCAAAAGTCAGGATCAGATGTTTGGTGGCTATTTCTTTGTTCTCTCTCCTGATGACGATGCGCCTTACTGCTGTCACGCCTTGTTCTTTTAGGCCTTCGAGCAGATCAGTCTCTGTCTCGGTTAGGAGATCTGCCTCAGAGATCACACCTTGACAACTGTTGAGGCTGCGGTGGGGTGTGACCCTAATCTCCAGATCTGCCATGCGGGTTTGTTTCAGGAGGATTGTTGATTGCTGCTGGGTTTTAACTTCAACTACCACTTCACCAGTTCTGAGTTTTTTGGAGTCATATGTTTTGCCGATGATACCTTCAAGGTATTTAGAAACAAGAAATACAGATTGAGAGGAAACCGGCTTCGATTTGTCCACAGATTCTATGATCAAAAAACGAGGGCAGTTATCTGGCTTTGGGAGCGAGATGGAAGGCAAAGAAGGACAATATACTTCGGTGCGGCCCCTTTTAGGGGGCCGATCACGTCTGGGGGGGGGGGGGTTTGATTTATCCATATTGCATAGGAAAAAGCAGGGAGACGGGGGTACTTCCTTCTTTGACCTTACCCTGGTAGTCAAAGAGGTCCCGGAGCTCCCTGCTTGGTGAACAGACAGGGAGCTCATCCGCCGGAGCTTGACCTGGGCTCCGACGGCCACCGTTCGTGGTTTCTAACCCTCCACCTATAAACACATCGCGACGGTTGGATCCAGCTTATGTTTGGGGGCTCGGGGTCCGCGGTATCGCCAGTACCGTCACCAAGATTACTCAAGGTGCCCCGTGCAGGGGATTGCGGAATCTCACTAACAAACGGGTGGAAGGCATCGGGCATCGGATGTCGCAAAAGGAATACCGTTGTCAGTATAGCCTTTCAACATCAGTGTAGTTCATGTGTAGGCAGAGTTCTTTGACAGTTGACAGGTTGGCCTTACACTTGCAAATCAGGCCAAAAACGCTTGGCCAAAGGCATGCGAGCCCTTCTCTTGACATAGTCGGTGGTAGAAATTGTGCCAATTTTTTGGGGGGGAACTTTTCGGTATTTGTTTAGTACTCGCGATGATTTTTCACTGGTTTCACATATCGCGGTGGTTTTTAAATGCGAATGCACTTTATAAGCGACCCCAAACCTTCCACCGCCGGCGGCGGCGGCGGCGTCCGCAGTCCTCCTCTCTATATAAAAAAACAGCATCTGGCGCCAGGTTTTGATCCGAGGACTTTGCGACCGCAGCGCGACGCTCTACCGACTAAGCCACGGACGCGACGCTGATATCAGTGTTAGTAACGCGCCTTATATCTTTAACGCATTCAAACTACGTCGTCAGCGGCGTGCGTTGGCGACTCAGCGGCGTTATAGCGGCTTGATAACTGCGTGGTGTACACGTGATACTACAAACCCGATGGAAGAGATGGAAGAGAAAGCGGCGAGGCGGTGGGCTGCGGGGGCCGAGCGCAAGCGCCGCAAGCGGGCCGACAACCGTGCATTGGCACTTTCACATTCTCCCCCTCGGGGAAATGCGAGGGAATTTTTTACGTTGATATCTGTAGCGATTAGCAAGCTTCCCTGCGGTGCACAAACGGTTATACATGTGGCGGTCTGGATGGAAAATATCAAGAGTGTTTAAATGGTTTTAATAGCAATCGGGTGAGCAGCCGTGATATTGGCAACCAGTTCAGATATAGCGTAGATGTCTGTTGGTGTTAATAAATTTCAAAACTAGCTTCAGTTAGTGGTAGAGTAGTGAAATTTGCGGCGGAGATTATTCGTGTTCAGTTTAAAGAGAATAAGATTGTGATCGCTTCACAGATAGAAGTGGTAGTGCGCCATGACCTGAATATACGAGGTGTGAAGAAGAAGAGGTCTGGCATTATTCCCATCAGGACGAGTGTAGGGTTACGCGAGTGTAGGCAAACATCCGGCTTCGCAGTTGTAGATAGCTAAACCCTATAGCTTGTTGAGAGAAGCTTACCACGTGAACAGCTAGTGTTGTATCACCAAAGTGTTCTTGGGGCATTGAAATGTCCACGAATGAAGATGGGCGCAAAAAAATTCAAAGAATATGAGATCAAGTCGTATATGCCCCAAACGTGCCAGGTACATTCAGGGCGATATAAGACGCACACCAGGAGAAGGGCGTTGCCACCACGAGAATAAATTCGGACAAATATTTCATCTTAAGGCAAATTGCTAAATTCAACCATACGGTGGTAGACAGTTCGACAAGACTTGTGAACAAGAATAGTGGTTTGGCCAATAAAGCAGGAAGTTTTGTTAGGGTATTTTGCGTTTCGGGGTGTAGTAGGGTTTACAAAAGAAACATAATTGGGAAGTTAGTTTGCGCCTCTAGTTTCTTACAACAGAAGGACAAGGGTTGTAGAGAATAAATTAGGTGTTTAGTAGGAGGATCTGTTTGAGCAAACTATTAGCCTTCTGGGATGAGGGGACGGCGACAAGGACAACTACCGAGTTTGTTCTATGCTGCGCTTCGCTTTCTCCGGTGGCATCATTACAGTGAATTCGTTCATCTTCTGAGTTACTAGTTAGATGTCTTCCTGAAAGCTGTTGAATTGTTCTTGTAGGGTCACAATGCCGCTAGAAACGTTTTGCCACTTTTTGCTGTTTTGAAAGTTTAACTGCGGCGATCACTGCTCTTGCATCTGCGCCGTGATGCACGTGGACGAGGGGTTGATCAATGTGTTCTTTTGGCGCAAAGCTCGAGGGCTGCTTCAACGTTCTAAATTCATGGTAAAGTTGGGACTGCTTGAAGTGCAGAGGTTTTCAGAAAGACCAAAGTTCCTTCTTCTTGTTTTGCAGCTCAGTGTGTAACTGGGGATGTTTTTTATATGCGACGCTGAGAGCATCTCTTGTCAGCGGCCCTGTCCTTCATGCGTGCGTCCGTCGTCGTCGTCGGCGTCCGCACTCTCCTCAACTCACCCCCTCTCCTCTCCTATAGCGAACACTCTCTCGCGAGGGGCATTGCATTGGATTCGATTTTATTGGCTTGGCTTGGCTTGGCTTGGATTGGATTGGATTGAATTTGGATTGGACTGGATTAAAGTGGATTGTGTTGGATTGTGTTGCGTCATAGCCGCGGCAGACCCACTGGCGCCGGCGTGTGCCCAGGTGAGAGCGAACACTCTCTCTCAACATCTGCGGGTGTGTGGCCCAGCGCGCTCTCACTCCACCCGGTGGGCGGCACTGCGCGCGGTGCTGTGCATGTGCAGTACTCTCTCTCTCTCTCCGCGGTCTCCTCTCCTTCGCGCGCGCAGGGCATATGACCGGTGTGCCGCTCTCCGGTGGCCTTTCGGTCGACGGTTGCTCTCCGCTTGCGCTTGAACCCCATTCAGCGTCGCATCACACCAGGGCTCCCGCGAGGGGAGGTGGGCGTAATTTTTTTCACCTTCTTGTTCTTCACCATTACCGGATGACTTTGAGGTAGAGAGTGTGAAGATTGTGCGTTGCCGTTATTCATGCAAATTACGGCAGAAGCCCATAAAATTCCTACCACGGGTGGACCAATGGCATTCATGGACCAAGATGCTGGAACATTGTTCTTGACAGTTTAGTTTTCAGTGGTTTTGTACTCGGCTTTCGAGGTCGCGGGTTGGATTTCCTGCTGCCGGAGCCGCTTTTTGAATGGAGGCGAAAAGCAAAAACGCCCGTTTCTACGAGATTTCGGGGCCTGTTAAAGATCTCCAGATGGTCAAAATTAAACCGGAGACCTCCCCCATGGCGCGCCTCATCGCCTGCGTTGCGTCGGCGCGTTAAACCCTACTATCAATCAATCAATCAATCAATCAATCAATCAATCAATCAATCAATCAATCAATCAATCAATCAACTAGTGGTGCTTAATGTATGGTTCAGTTGGTAACCCTGACTAGTGCTACATTTACAAGCTCCAGTTACTAAGTACCTAGTGCATACTGGGACAAGTAACCTGCTAGTGTTCTGTTAGTGGATGCCACAACCTTCTTTTAAATAACTAAGCACCTGGGAAGAAACTCAACCAACAATTGTATGTTTAAGCAAAAAAGAATTGGCGAATCTGTGCTCGGGGGATGTGCACACATGTGGCGCACGTAACTGCATAAGTTTAGCTTGTGGTCTTACAGCCATCCCTTCATTTTTTTGCACTGTGCTCACGTAAATTAGATTTCGCAAATAGGATATGCTGGCTACTAACGAATAGAACAGCTTTGCGACCTCCTTTTTGTGACGGTTTCTACAAAGCCACATTGACGTGCTGACAATGTTGCTCCACCGCAGCCTTACATAATAATTCCAAAGCTGCGAGAACACTCCTTTGGGCTCAGGAAAAGGGATGTTAGAGTGGAAGCATTGAGGGTGCATGGAAGTGAAGAACGTGTGAACTACGACACTGGCTCCTCATACCATCTGTCACCTACAAGCCCATAATTCAAATCGTCTATACAAGTCCACGCCCATTTAGTTGTGACAATTGGCCCACGACTTCAGAGCAAATAGCAATAGCAATCGATTATAATTGCAAGCTTTTTTCTTAAGACGACGCGTAACAGAAAATTGATGTTAGTATAGTGCCGCTGCAGTAAGAATGACTGTGCTATATTTGTCAAAAAAATATCAGTGTCAAATGACACCTACATATTCTTCCTTAACGGTTGGTGGAAGGTATCGACGGCTGCCTCGGTGCGTAACGGACGTTGCCCAAGAGAGTGAGTCACCCGCACTCCCCACATTTATGGCGGAAGAAGGCAACGGGGGAAATAGTGAGCGTGACACCTGCTCTCTGGCCACGCGTGGGTTCCCATGACTCGCTGGCGTGTTCTCGCGCGGCAGTTCCCTGACTGACTGCCTGGTTTTATAAGGAAGCTGGTAATACACGAGAGAAAAATTGGACGTAAAATGCGAGGGAGAAACAAATACAAGTCAGGTCAGAGAACCTATGGTGACACAAAAGGCTGAACCATCCTCAGTCAAAACCGATGTAACACCAGTCAAAGGTATCGCGGTGTCGCTCTCTTCAAGAGCACGCGGATAGCGGGAAGGGCGACGAAAACTATATTGAACACAAAAGGCACAGCTGACGAGATAACTGCGGAAAGCCGCGCCTCGGAAGTTTTCGAGGACGAACACAGGAGTAATGTTACTTTGTTATTATGCCTGAGAAGTGCCAGCGTTGGCAAGTTCCCCCAACAGTCGCTCACCGTAGCGATAGAACGAAGATGCCAGAAGCCGATTCACGATACGAGGCTCCGGCCTGAGGATGGACGTTCGTAGGTACAATGCATTCCTGTATCAGAACCGACACGGGACCCCACCCCGACTTTCCCGAAGAGATGGCCGCTCACCTAAAGACTCAAGGGTACAGCTTAATTTGCAAAAACGTTCACTGATGACATGGAAAGCCTGCATGTAGTCTTCGTAGCTACGCGGAGGAGGAATTCCAAAGCTTACCTCGACAGATGGAAAATAGAAGGGGGGAGCATTTGTTACTCCGGACTTGCAGTAGGCCTCGAGAATCACGTTCCCTACACACACACAATCACACGTTGTTAGAAGTTAGGGAATTGAAAGCGACTCAAACGAAGCCAGAGTTCCGTGATATGCTCGGGATCTGTGGTTGCTACGGGGGCTTGCGTACCTGCGTAGAGGCAGCAGCGCCGCGAACACATCGGATGGGGAAAGGGGTTATCAACAACATCACGAGGTTAGCCGAAGCTCAAAGAGCGTATCAAAGACGGGATATGCCGCTCTGGGAAATTTGCGGCTCTCGGTACGCCCGACATTCGCGAGCGGCTTTTACAGCTAACAGACACCTCGGAGTTTGCAGCGAGGACCTGTCTCTCCCAACCACGGTCGCTCGATCGGAACTACTTCCCATCTAGCGGCCGTGTCCCAGCGTTCCGGGGATGCCTCCGAGTGACCAGTTGCGCTCGCGAGTCACAAGTTCTTTCCAGCACTGGAGCGATGGCAAACCACAGAGAGAGAACAAATCACTCGCACAGTTGTGGAAGCGAGGAAAAATCAACCTCTGGCTTTTAATTGGTCAGGTAACAGTGCATGGTGTCGGACGACAAACACATCTTCTTCCTCAGCCTAAACACACCAAAGGTAGCGAGGTTGGCTCCCTGAACCGTCGGCTAATCGATATACATGGGGTGATTCAGCGCCAGAAAGTTAAGCCCTCACGATATCGCCGAGGTCTCTCTTCGTTGCTGAAAAATAACTGGGATACAGAAAGCGGTAGTCATCGCGGTGGGAAGGGTCGAATTGACACGCTCGCCAAAAGGGGAGCGCACTGTCGCTTTTTTGTTAGTTAACTGAAAACTGCTACAGTGGTGAACTCTAAAGAGGCGCTCTGCTCGTAGGAGTGCACCATCGTTAAAGGGACACTGAAGTGAATTTGTCAAGCTCTCGGTTTTGCTTGCACTGCGTAGACTAGTTCAAATTACCACACTTTTCATCGTTTACCCGGTTGATAAGTTGTTAATTATTTTATAAAGTGGGAAAGAAGAAAAACTACCATGCGCGGTCTGTGGCGGCCGCACAAACTAAAGCTGTGACGTCGCGAGGTGATGGCACCGTGATTGGACGATGTCCGAGGTTAGGATTCAAACAAGTTTCGGTTTCGGTTCTGTAAAACAACATGTTTGACATCCGACGGCATCGTTGAATGGGCCTTCTTGATATCTCAGTAATCGCCGTACCGCCCTTCTGCCATATTGTCGGCTGTAAAATGCCTGAGATAAGCCTCCCAGGACGGCTTGGAATCGTAGAAATCAGTAGCCGAGGCCTACGCAGTGGATGACGCCCTCCGCGTCACCGCTGACGCTCAAATGCCATGTGCTTTTCCCTCATATTCGGGGCTTGCCTCACTCATGCGTGTATCGTAAAAAGCGAGCTCGCACCAGGCCAAGGGTGTGCTGATTCAGGCCTGTGCCCACTGCCCGCAAGCAGCAGCACGCTAACGAGAACTCGCTAGAGCGTCAGTGGCAGTCTGCGCGCGTTCTGCAAACTCGCTCGTGGAACAGTGAACGTTACGGCCCAAAAATGGTGAACTCAGTTTAGAAAACATCGGCCGAAAACGAAAAAATCAACTGGCAGAAAAAAAACCATACACCCTCGGGGATTCGAACTTGCGACTTGCAAAACGATAATCACGGGCCTTAGACCACTCAGCCACAGGCCAGTTTCTTTAATGCATGGAAATGTTAGAAAACTTCAAAAGACGAGACACTTAACACACAATTTAAGCACTAACAGACAGTCGAACAAAGATCAAAACTCAGGCAAGCAAACGCACGCATCCAAAAGAGGCAGCCACTCTGGTGGATCACTCTGCGCAGCATAAACGCTCCGCACCAACGCCGCCTGTTCCAGAAAAAAGCACTTGGTCAGCCTAGGGGGTTCCGCATGCCGATCAGTCATACGGCACTTCCACAAGCTAAACAATCCTAGGAGAACGAAAACGTCATATGGCACCCGATTAACATCTTCAAATGGCAGGAAGCGAATGGTCTACGGGGTGATGTCGATGTCCTTTTTTAGTGTCCGCTGCAAAACGTCCCAGAAGAACACAGCGTCCCGGCACAACACAAAACAATGATCAATTGTCTCTGGTTGATCACAGAGGCGACAATTGTCCGACCAAGGAATAGACATTCCTTTTTCGCGCAGCCATGTCTTAACTGGGAGTGTGGAAGAATGAAGTTTGAAACAGAGGTTGGATATATAAGCTAGATAATGTATAACCAGTTTACACTTTTATTTAGCCTTTTAATTTGAAGTACTTTAGGTGACTATTTGACGTATAGCACCCGTGCAGTAAGCATCCCGCAAACTTCCACAATATCTCAGGTCTAGCAATTCCATTTCTCGGACAGAAAAGCGTTCACAGATGTGCGGTCTTGCTGCTGACCGCTGTGCTAGTTCACCCAGCGCAAAAAAGTGCTTCCTGCGTCCTAGTTTTGCGTTGTACAGTAAAAGTTTAAGTTATTTTATTTTCTTAGTACCAATATTGACTTTTTGACTCTTCAAGTGGCCTTAGATTTTCCTACTAGAGTAAAGTCAGCGAAGCGTCGCATGTGCCCTTGTGCAGCACTTGTGTGAGGCGACCTTGACTCGACTTGGAGCTAGATACAGTGTACAAACTAACAAAGTAAAAAAAGGCACATTCTTTCATTCACAAACGTGTGGTGGCTTAGTTTCAATGGAGCGAGCCCATTGCGACCACCCGTCGGCGGCCGGCGGTCTAAACGCTGTGCCGACTGACTCGATCGGAAGGTCGGCGAACCGTGGAGAAGCGCAGCCAATTGCCAGCTCGTCTCCTCGCGACATCACAGGAAAACGCCACAAAAAATGTTCGAAGGTGCAGAGAGGAGGGCAGCATTTTCGAATTGCTTTTCCTACTAAATAAATTCGCGTAAACGCGTTTAGAGTGGTCGAAACATGGCCTATGGATTCCGGATTACAATTTGCGCTAGTAATCCCGCAATGTTTACGAATCACTTCAGTGTACCTTTAATTTTTGCAGGTACTAAACCGGGTTTTAGCGGTTACGTGCGATGCATGTGCGCGCCTCCACAAGTCGGACACTGAGCGGCTATCAGCCTGTACTGGTTCCCGCACACTGACTTAAGACCCAAATTGTACACGCAGCATGCCGTTTTTGAGACCGTACGTGTAGTGTCTGTTGTTGCCGCCGCACGACTGTTATTTTGTTTCTTCAGTGTTGCTGGCGGTAACATTGCACAATTGTTCATGTAGCATGAGCATTGTGAGTGTATACATTGAATTTGTTAAGTTCTTGTGACCCGAGAGTTTTCGAGTCTGCGCAAAGCGATACCGCACCGAGGGTGTTCATTGAATACTGCTTCCGAATGCAGGCGTTTAGTGTGTTCTCCCCAAGCCAGTGTGTTTTCTGCATAATTTGGCACATGTGGTTTTCTTCCGGTAGGGCAGGGTAACCATCGACAAGTTGGACAACGAGACATTGGACGTCTTATTGCATATCAGGCAGAGGTTTATAAGGTATGGACGGACACCGGGATTCCCGACGGATGTTGACCGAGAGGGTGTGACCCATCCTTCCCAAACTTTTGCAGGAGGCTAGAACGGCGGACAGAGCGTGCGTGACACTTATTCATAGGTCGCGCGTGTGCTTCCTCTATGAGTATTTCTGTGCATTTCTTTGTCACATAGAGATTGGTAGTTGACAGGTTGACAGCAGCGGCAGCGGAAAGAGCACACCACGCAACTTCTTCGCTTGTGTTTAGCAGGGCCCTACGCATTTTAACGGGCTTTTGGTCGACATCAAACTCGAGGAATTTGCTCTGGGCGAGTACAGCCGACTATAGCTGCGCTGCGCATCGATGACTCTCCGCGACGGGAGGGATGGCTGCTGCAAGGAACATAGTGACGCGGCGAACCAAACGCTACAAATTTAGCACTCGCCTTTCGCGGCCTCAATTGGCAGCAGCTTCAGCGGAAGGAGCACAACACTCAACTTCTTCGCTTGTGTCTCGCAGGGCCCTACGCATTTTTCACCGGTTTTTCGTCTACATCAAACTCGAAGAAATTTCTCTGGCCGAGAGCAGCCGAGTATAGCTACGCTGCGCATCACTGATCTGCGACGACGGGAGGGATTGCGGCTGCAAGGAAGATAGTGACGTGGCGAACCAAACGCTACAAATTCAGCGGCCACCCTTCATGGCCTCAGTTGGTAGCAGCGGCAGCGGAAGGACCACACCACTCAACGTCATCGCTTCTGTCTCGCAGATTTGTGTTTCACTCCAAACAAATTTTGTAAATTTTTAGTTATGCATTTTTTTAGCGCTGTCCTAACTGCTGCCCTGTGTTTCTCTTGCGTCCTTCTTGCCTTGCCATGTATTACAGTATACTGTTGTTTTTGCTCTTTTTAGTCGTAATGGCAAAGGAAATTACGGATCTGTTTAAGGAGCAGAAACGCGATATTTTGTTCGAGTACAAGAAGCTACGAGAGAGTATGGAAAGGGATTTGCGAAGGGGCATCAGGGAAATTAAGCAGAGCATGAAGTTCTTCAGTGAAACTTTTGAAGAAATGAAGGAATCAGTGAGCACTGTAGAAAAGGAAAATGTTGAAATAAAGCAGACTGTGGCCACCTTGGAAGGTGAATGCAAAGTATTGCGCGCAAAACTAAAAGGCCAGGAAATCAGGCTAATGCAAATTGAACAGTACACGCGCCGGTACAATGTAGAGGTAAAAGGCGTGCCAAAACAGCCTAAAGAAAGTGTCTTAAACATCACAAAGGAACTGGCAAAAGCGCTGGATGAACCTCTCGAAGACGAGGATGTGGAAGTATGTCACCGTGTTGAGACTGCTGGCAACGCTTTTGCGCGGGACGTTGTAGTGCAATTTGCAAGCCTGAAAAAGCATGAACTTTTCCTCGAGATAGCCAAAAAGAAAAACCTAACGTCGAAAACCTTGGGTATGCATCGGATCTCCTAATCTTTGTAAACGAACATCTTTGTCTGACTATGGAGCGGTTACTCGGTGTTGCAAACACAAAGTGAAAGGAAGTGAATTGGAAACACTGCTGGGTCAAAAACGGAAGAATTCTTGTGCGCAAGAAAGATATATCGCCCTTTGCTTCCATCACTCTTATGGATCACCTGGCTGTTATCGTGTAAAAATGTTGTGCGCACGTTTCGTGCTTTCCTAGCTAGAATCGGAATTTGGGGATTCAACCATCGGGCATCCAACAGTTAGTAAGCACCAGAACACCAGCTATGTCGTTTTTCCATTTGACCGTTCGTTCTTTGGCGAATACAACAGTCGACATGGCAACACTACTTGAAACATTTGGCTTGCGTTTTACCGCAATACTGTTAACAGAGACGTGGTATACTCCAGTATCAGAAGTGTATTGTCCGGATGGCTATCAATATTTATTTCGTAACAGGCATGGTAAACGGGTGGTGGCGTCTTGCTTCTTGTTCAGGATTGCATCAGCTGTGACATAGTCGAATAATACAGTTTAGTTACACCTCATTATGAATTAGTTACCGTGTGTTCTAAAAACTGCCTAATCTCAGTTATTTACAGACCACCTCCAGGGGATTTAAACCAATTCTTCTCTTTTATTGCCAATGTTTTGCTTATGCATTGGAGCAGAACGTTGACCTCTATTTAGGTGGGGATACATATATTGACATGCTTGCCAACACAAACGCCAAAAAGACTTTCAGTCTACTATAAATGAGCATGGTTTAAGTACTCTGACAAAAACCCTACACGAGTCACAGTAGATAGCGCTTCCTTACTTGATGTTTTTATTACGACTATTGTCATGTGTCAGGGCACCCCCCCTGAGAGGGGGACGCATCAAACCCCCGAAAAACAGGAAAGAAACGAACAAAGGAACGGCCATTTGAAGTGCGCGCCAGGAGCGCGCCAATCAGCAAGCGCCAGCGCCGACGCACCAAGGAATCCTGGGAAAAGGTGGAAGCACACTGGTCGGCCAATCAGGGAAGGCCACGCAGGTGACAAGTGGCGAGATGGCCATATAAGGACAGGGAGGAAGCAAGAAGCCAATGGGAGTGCGCCGCCAGAGAGCCCAGAGTGTATAAAAGCGGTGCGCACAAAGAGAAGGGGGAGGCAAGAAACCGAAGAAACCAGGAGGCGGCCGGAGCACGTGCGCTTCAACGAACGAGCCAGGGCGACGCGGCCAGGCCATCGACCACGCCATCCGAGCCTGGGCGGGAGCGGGCCGACTTCGCATCGGCACCGTCATCCTAGGTGCACCACGAACCTGTGTCTTCGTGGCCCCAGCGGCATGGGTCGGGCACCAGCGGCCAGCGTCCACGCTCCGTCGACGTTCGTCTTGACGCCCCCGAAAGGCGACGTTCGTGCCGAGCCTACCTGGGACCTCCAGCGGCAGGGGCTACCAGGGGGTAGCCACCGAGGAAGCACGCCGCCGAAGGGATGACCGCGCGCGTCGAACGCCGGCATCAAGGACCTCCAGCGAGAGAGGCTACGAAGGGGTAGCCACAGAGGAAAGACGTGAGGACGCGCGGAGCCCACGCCGTCCAAGGAGTGACCGCGCGCATCGAACGCCGGCACCGAAGCGAGAAGAAGAGGGCTATTACCGAGTCGCGGCCACGCAACGGGCGCGACACGTCAGCGACGACGACCGGGGTAGGCCAGTCCAATAGGGACGCAGTCATAGGACACAACTAGGGAGTTGTGATTTAGAGAGATCACCTATAGGGTGATAGAATAAGTGGATTTGGACGAATTGTGTAGAACTTTGTTGTAGAGACTTCTGGGTTAGAGTTGAGTTGTATATTGGGATTGTTAGTTAGAGATGTGTGTTTATCGTTTGGGTGTAGGTTAATTATTTAGTGCTTTGCGTTAGAGCTTTTCGAGTGTACATTAAAGGTATGTTGTTAAACACGTTAACGGCTTCCCTGTGTCCATTGCTTCGAGCTGGCAAAGACCACCCCACCATCCGTTCACGTGACAACTATACCGAACGACTTAATTATGGCCGCTCTTGTGTATACTGATATTAGAAATCACCTTGGGATAACACTGCTTACAAAAAAAGAATACTATCTTGAAACAAAATCATGCCCACAAATTATGTACAGAATATTACCCCAGCAAATCAAAAAAGCTTCCTACGTTTAGTTTTTCAACAAAATTGGAATACGGCCTACGAGTCAATCGGCAGTGACACAGCATACTCCAATTTTATTGCAATTTTCGAGCAGGTATACAATGAGTGTTACCCCATGAAAAAAATTAGTAAACCATCCAAGGCGCGGAAACCTTGGCTCAAGTATGAACTACTCGCTATGAATAGACATAAAAATGAATTTTACGCGAAGATTTTAAAAACAAGAGATCCAAATGTGCCTAAACAATTTAGGTTTTATCGTAATAAACTCACCTGAAGCGTGAGAGCTGCTAGAAATTCGTACTTTAAAAATCTTTTTTGGAATGTTGGTCAACGATGATCTGATATAATTTGGAGGAAAGTAAATACCCTATTACTTCCAAGTAATCGAGAAAACGTCCCTGACATCATTGAACATGAAAGTGGTGAGAAAGTGAGTGGCGTGGCTTTAGCTAATGCATTCAACAGTTTGTTTATTGCGCAATCTGATATTGTATTGTCCCAGCAGTTTCAAGTTTTCAAAAATACTTACCTGCAATCAATAACCTCACTCCCTGTTTTTTTGCCCCCACTACTGATGTAGAAGTTGTTGCCTGTACACAATAGTTTAAAAAAACACGCACTGAATAGGCACTAATGGACTTCAGATCAGACCTAAAAAGCATGTTTTTTTATTTATTATGCCCAGTTATTGCGCACTTATATATATTGATATTACGGACTGGCGAGTTCCCTAAGGCGATGCAAGCAGGACGTGTAGCACCAGTGTTCAAGACTGGAGAAAGAAACGGTAATAATAATTATCGCCCTTTTTCAATAATGCCAATCTTTTCAAAAGGCACAGAAAACATATTACATATTAGGGTTACGTCTTATTTTATTAAGCATGAGGTCCTCTGTGATTTTCAACAAGGATTCAGCAAGCACCATTCAAACTGCTCTTCTAAAGCGAAAAGAAACCATTATTGATGCTTTTAATCGTAAACAATTAGCAATAGGCATTTATATAGACTTTTCAGAATTATTCGACCTTATAAAATACTGAACCTTTATGTCCAAATTATATGCGTATGGGTTGAGGGGAATAGCCTACAATTTTTTCAAGACGTATCTTGCGCAGAGAACACAATATGTAGATGTAAGCGGGTTTAAATCTTCTATACAAGCTACTAAAGCTGGTGTACCTAAGGGAGTATTTTAGGGCCACTTTTGTTCTCGTTTTATATTACTGATATTGTTACGAACAAGTGGACAATCGCCGATGTCCCGTCATAGACGACCACGAGGAAGTGGCGGACGCGCATCCGCTGCGAGCTCGGCAATAGCCGCCATGTAAATAATGTAAAATACATCATCCAGATCTCATTGTTCATGTCCTGTGCCACGTAACATGTTTGGTGGAGTGTGCGGGTTTCTCCCCGTCCTCGCCCCGGAATCGGTCCGTCTCCGCACCGGCGCAAACATCGAGGGTACGCGGGCCGTGTCGGGCAGCCCCAGCCCCACCGGGACGAGCACGTGACGATGCCCCCGCTCGTGTCCCCAACCCGTGAGAAGCCGATCAAAAACCGAGACGCAACGAGATGTGACCAGCAAGGACGTGTCGGCCAGCCGTGTCCCCCGCCTTTTTGTCCGGTACGGTTCTCAGCACCCTCGTCGGTTCGTCATGGCCTTGTGGGCGTCGATGTTCGGGGACCAGTCGGCATCGGAGACAGCCATCACCTTTCGCCGTGGAAAGGACTTTAGTGTTTATACACATCGCATCTCATCGTCACAGCACCCATCAATTCACGGTGACCTAGCGCGACCGGGACGGTCGTCTTTTGCCGGGGGTGCTGTTACGAACAAGTGGACAATTCCCGATGTCCCACCATAGACGACGACGAGGAAGTGGTTGACGCGCAGCCGTTGCGAGCTCAGCGATAGCTGCAATGCAAATAGTGTAATATACATCATCCGCATCTCATGGTTCATGTCCTGTGCCACGTAACAATATTGTCAATTGTACTAATAATGCCACTTTTGTGTCTTACGCCGACGACACTACAGTTTTTGCTACAGGCACATCGGGAAAAGAATTAGAGGTACACGATAATAAAATACTGCTTGATTTAGAGGGTTGGGCAGTTGCGAACCACCTCGGCATAAATACGAAAAAAACTAAGGTTGTCGTGCATTCCCCTAAAGGAAAACAGGCAGCTCCTATTAGTGTAAACTTAGGCAGTACGCTGATAGAGATTGTGGATTCTGTAAAAATCCTCCGAGTTATTTTTTTCAAAACATTTAAAGTGGAACGAGCACATTTAGTATGTACAATAAAAAGCGTCATCTGTTGTTGGTATTATTGCTGGAATGAGGCATTACTGTCCTGTAAAAGTGAAGATTCTATTTTACAATTCCTTAGTATTCTCGTTGTTTTCTTACAGCAGCCTTGTGTGGTGCAAGACGGGCGTTTCTAATTTGCAAAGCTACATCTATTACAAAAAAAGCTGTTCGCTACATAGCTAACGTTCACTTCCTCCATCCTACAAAAAACCTTTTTTGAAGTATCACATTCTTTCAGTGTACTCTTTGTATATATGCTGTTAGTATCCTACAAATAGTGTAATGAAAAGTAATGTAAGAAAACTCGTTGTTTTCTTACAGCAGCCTTGTGTGGTGCAAGACGGGCGTTTCTAATTTGCAAAGCTACATCTATTACAAAAAAAGCTGTTCGCTACATAGCTAACGTTCACTTCCTCCATCCTACAAAAAACCTTTTTTGAAGTATCACAATCTTTCAGTGTACTCTTTGTATATAGGCTGTTAGTATCCTACAAATAGTGTAATGAAAAGTAATGAAAACGTCCTGACCTTGCTAGCTAAACTGCAACAAAGCACCCATATTAAAAAAACACGTCACATGGAGAGGTGGATAATTAGGACGTCACACGCTTGCTATGTTCAACAATCTTTAGGGTACACATGGCTGTTGTGGTAAATGAGCCAGTTAAAGAAAACTTTACCCCATATGTAATGCCAAGCTTAACATGAAGTGGTTTGTGAGCACAAGCTATGAATTTTGTACTTTTTCTGTGTTGTGGGGCAGAAAATACCTTTTTGACATGACACTGTTGTTTGATATTTTCAGAATATTTATCAGTGAATACATATGGTACAACCACTGTTGTTTTTCCGTTAGGAGGTTTCTATTCCTTAACTTTTCAGCAGCTGTTTTCAGCAGCAACTCAGAGCACACATTCCGCCACGGCTAACGGCATATGCAACAGGTACACCTAAAAGAAATAGGCGGACTGTGCTCTCAAGTTTCAAACTTGAAGTGGTGCATTGAAAGCAGAACTCGTGCAGAGTGTTTGGAAGCATGACCTCACCAGAGCCCTGTTTACAAGCTTTGAGGGCGCTGTCTCATACAGCAGCAACGGCTTTTCCATGCGCGATTTATGTGACCAGCATACATTTCCCATCACAAAGGCTGTTTTCCAGTTTAGATACCTGATGCACAATTATTCTGCCACCTCACACGTTAAAAGAAGTGGTGCCGAAGAACCGTCAACACTTTTTGAACTTACAAATCTGCTTCATTGCTACTGCTGAGCATTACCAGGTAGTCATTCACATACGTTAATATTTTTGCCACTGTGGTGCCGCATAGCGGTTTATGGAAAACTTTGTACAGGCTAGCGAAAGACAAGAGGCTGAGTGCAGCGTCTACCAACGGCCCTATGAATGCGCCAGTGTTCTGCTAGAACAGGCTGCCTTCAGCTGCTTGAAAAGGTACACCTTAAGTAAAAGTGACGCAAGCATTTAAAATGCTTGCGTCATTTTTAAAGGAAAGAGCGTCATAACTATCAATGCTTTCCTCAATACAACAGAGCAGTAATGAGGCAGGGAATGATAATAACCCTTCTCATCAAAGGAATGCACCAGGTACTCGTTCTTGCTAGTTTCTTTCAAAAATCTGATACCTTATTTAGAGTTTCACTACAAAACGGTCATCTACTTTCAAAAGATTTACCTTCACCTACAAACAGTTTTATATCTTCGCCTGCCAAGCTGCGCTTTCAGAAAAAATGACGTGCAGTGTAGAGGCTACGTTATGTCTTTACACTGACAAATATTTCCAAGCTTAAGCAATTCTTTGATTTACTGATCTATGTAGCCAATCGAGATTCAATTCCTTTCAAGGTTCAATGATTCAATGGTAGTTCAATGTCGTGTGCCTCCATCAGTCACTTACGACAGGAATTATAAACAGTTCTCTTCCTTCTTTGTAGTGCCATAAACTGCCAAAATGGTTGCAGACCGGAATGATTGGAAAGTGAGCAACAATTTTGTGATCGAAAGGCTAAAAGAAATTTAATACCTCTTCTATCAATAAAAACTAACAAGTCTCATGTTGCCAACAACGCTAATATTTGCACAGGATGTGGCTGACAATAAAACTCTGGGCCCTATACACTGTCTGGTGAAAGAATTTGTTGTCTGTAACCACACGAAGATATATAGTTACAAAAAAGGCAAGATGCCACTCGCAGTGCTAAGTTGACCATCATCAGTAGCATGAGTGGCCCCTTGTGCACACAGTTGCAGTAGCACGTCTCTTGTGTCAGCTTCGGGGGACAATAATAAATACAAGAAACTTTGGAAACGAGGCCAGTTTATGATACCTGAAAACCACATCAAACTACACAAATAGGCCGACGAAACTAAGGAACACTGGAGAACGAAAGAACGGAACGGGACTGCGATAATGTGGTATAGAAAATAATAAAGAGCTCAAGCCAACAGAGAGAAAGTACGTGCTTGTCACTGTCAATGGTTTACCGCGCCTCACTTCCCGGGGGCATAGTCATGGCGTCACATCTCGTTCCTGAAGGTAGGGCAACGCTCTCCGAACTCCCGTCACTGAAGAGCCAACGCAGCTCTCTTGAAACATCGCTGCATTTTGACGATGTCGACGAGACAACTTGCTTGCGGTAGAGGGCGTCAGGTCTTTCTTCGTGAAGGACCTCTTAGACGTGGCCCGGGTCAGGGCACCCAGCGAACCGCATTATGGTCTCTCTTAACCATGTTCTCTTTGTTCTCCACCCCGAGATCGCCTCCGCCACCGGCCGCTGGCGCTGCCAGGTTTCGATTGGCCGGCTCCTGAAGTGGGGGTAAATGACAGACGCTGCTGATGATAGTGCTCTAGGTGGGTTTGGAACTCACCCCGCGGCGCACGTCTTGGTCATTGCTATCGTCTTCTTTTGACCAGCCCTTGTTCTTGTCCTTGCAATTTCTTTGCATGAGACGTTGCCAGCCAGTTCTCAATCTAAGCATGGGTACAAAACATCTGAGTTAATAAAGCTTTATACCGTGATATAATACAAAATGGCAGCCTACCGTTGTCCCTGACAAAGAATGTGTAAGACAGCTGCATCTTACCAATAATCACCTACGGGGAAGAAACTTGGAGGCTCAGAAAAAGGGTCTAACTTAAATTAAGGACGACTCAGCATGCAGTGGTACGGAAGATGATGGGTGAGACGTTAAGGGACAGGAAGAGAGCGGAGTGGGTCATTGAACAAACGCCTATTAACGGGATATTCGTAAAAACTACAAAAAAGAAATGGGTGGGAGCAGGGCATGTACTGTGAAGGCAAATAACCGTTGGTCCTAAGGGTAACAGAGTAGATCCCTAGAGAAAGCAAGCGTGGCAGGAGGTGGCAAAAATATAGATCGTGCGATGAGATCAAGCAGTTTTTAGGGATTAATTGGTCACGGTTAGCACATGAGCAGGATATTTGAAGATCTTTTTGATTGGCCTTTGCCCTGCAGTGGGCGTAGATAGGCGGCTGAGGATGATGATGATACAAAAATAAAGATTATTGTTCATTCGAGGTTACTACACTGCACACCAGTGACTTTAAGCATATAACGGGATATAACACGAGTTTCTGTGACCAATGAATCACCGTCTGTAGCACTAAATGCATCTGTATATTGTTTATTATTAGGTGTTCGGCTGAAATATAATAGTTTCCGTGGGCACCCACTGCTAGTGGAGCAGCTAAAGAGTTATTTGATTGATAAAAAGTAAAAAAGGGGAAGCAGCCACCCGAAGCTACAATCACGGCTCTCCTCAAACCACGCCACAGAAAACAAAAACCAAAGCATGCTTCCAGTCACACAGTGCGCATTGCGCCAGGTTTTCTTGGACACTGTTTTTCTTGGACAGTTTTTCCCAGTTTTCTTGGACACCGTTTTTCGCCGAGTACAACTATACTATACTTCAATAAAGTCTTCTTTTTCTTGGCTGGATTTGTGATTCCCATGCATGAGTCGTCCACCGTTCAAAGAGCGCTTCCTCCCACATTGGTTTTTCCACTGCCTAACTTGCTGCTTCTCGCAATTTGTCCACAGTGTTTTGGAAGCGAGGGTCGATTCATGAAAGTAGGACCAGGAAAGGTTTCTAAGCCTAAACCAGAGAAAGTTGCTGCGAACGGAAATTTTTGTCGCGCAGGTGTCGGAACTCGGGAAGGGTGTGCTTTTACTCTCTTTTCTTTGTATTTTCCTCCATGCACGTCTTGGCGTCTTCGCTTCTGCTTTGTTCCGTGTCTGCAGCGCAACAATGTCCCCTTGTTGCCTAACAAGCATATTACATAATTTGGAAGTCAATATAAACTGTTTTGCCTGAATTCTTTTGTGTTTTATGTGCACTTTAGAGCTTTCCTACTACCCAGCTGCACTTACAGCTAGGTTGCAAGATTGTCACTTCAATTAGTTTACTTTTTGAACTGTTTCTTTGATAGTTTATTTGCAGGAGGCCTGTACAGCCGTGCTGTGTTGTACAATTCGATGAGGCTACTGTGTTTGCTTAGTGTCAAGGGCGCTTGTGCTGATCACGACTGGTTTGCTGTTACTTACTGCCACTTGTTTTCGATGCGACATTTCTTGTTTAGAGATGTGCTTCGTGTGCTTCTGCAAGAGTGTGTGGTCAGCTTGGCACTTCACATATGAGAAATGATGCAGTATGCAGCACTTCAAAAATGGAAAGACATTCATCTAGAAACCAGGTACTAAGTAACAGCAAACAGTGCTGAATACCTAGGAAGACATGTATTTGAAGTATAAATGGCAAGCACACGTTGGCAACCTTGGAAAGGGGGCTGGCGAAACTCCGAAATAATGTAAGAAGAATATAAATTTCAAGCATTCAGGTTCATCTCAACAATATCATACTAACCTACAATATGCATGAATATAACAAACTAATGCTTGTACCAACGACAGAAAAACAATGTAGAACAGTCATATATTTACGTCTTGCATGTGTACAAGTACAATGTCCATAAGCTGTACCACTAAGGCAACGTCCCGTAAACAGCATATAAAAGTACCATGAGAGGTCTATTTACGTTATGCTTCGTGTGATTTGGATGGGTTTTTTTTAGTTGTAGCAACGTTGAAAATATGTACTTTCGACCCCAACGATACGTCTCCTGGACATCTGAAATGTCGATTGCTGACGTCTCCACGATATATGCACCACGAAACGAGGTTTGCTGGGGAGGGAGACAGGGAAAAATGCTACGGGAAATGGTCCATATCCTTGTGCCGGCTAACAATGGTGTCTCCTCATGAATCAATGTAAATAGGCAGGGGTCTGTGATAGCTCTAGGGAAAATACTGGTTCCATTTCAATATCGTTGTTTAGGTCATCAGAGTGCACTGATGTATGCTTTGCTTCTTTGTGCAACGTACTCTTAGGTAACCAGGCAGCTGACCTCAGCACGCTGACACAGCCTGTGGCGGAATACACAACAGACTGTTCTTTTCTTGAAGTGGTCCAAAATGTGTTGAACTGGTTTCATACGTCGTTACTCGTGGCTCCGACATAACGGCAGAGAACACAAAAAAGCCACATTGTTTATTCGCCCATCCTGTTTTTTTGTGTCTGATATTATGGCTCTTGAAGGTTTCGTATTTCCTCAAAACTACACTGCGTAAACTAAAGCGTCAAAGCATAAACCTAAGCACACTGCTGTGAAACGCGAAATGATCAAAGTAGACGAACCATGCCGGAAAGGTTTCTCTACACCACCTGCAGCTTTTCATGCTGCATTACTATTTGCAAATGACTACATCATTAAAGTGTAAAGATCAGTGCAGCCATAATTTTTTATATGTTCCGAACATCACCTCTCTTTTTTCACCTGAGTGACATTTAGCTCCGTAGTTACATTACTGACACACCAGTACCCATGTGACCTTTACCTTTAGCATTAGGCAGCCCTGAGAAACCTATTAGCAAACCTGATAGAGGCTTTGGTATTACATTCGCTTGTTTTTGCGATGTGAAACAACTCCACAACCTTGCGAGGAAGGCAATCTGGGTGTTCAAATAGCGCCTTAGCGTATTCAAAGCGCAAGCCAAATTTCCACTTGCCAGAATGCGCTAATAGATGCGCTCTGCTGTCATTCTTCTGTTAGTTCCTGCGCTCGAGCAAGGTCTAATTTTTCTGGCCGGGCTAATTGATTATGACCGCACACGTGCGACTCCGGTCTTGATCGTGTATTTGCTGGCTAGCATGTTTAATGGGATCTACAATAAATGAATTGTAGGTTGCCATATTTTCTGTGCATGTTAGTTCTTTTATTGGAATGTGTATGGGTTTCCTTGACGTGTGGTGTACGTGACATAACAGTTGGCTTTCTTACGGGCCACCCAATGCGAACAGCGATTTGTCAAGTGAATTCACCCTTGTGCTGACAATAATCTTCTCCCGTTTTCCTAATTCTACATTGTTCATCCTTTGGGATTTTACTCTTGCACCATTTGCTGGTCAACTCAATCTGTTATGGTTGGCCAAACTGATGCAAATGACTGTTCATTCTTGTCTTGATTTTTCTCTTGTTCAGCTAGTTACTCGTCCCACACGTTGTTCGTCCACATCGGCTAACATTCTTGACTTAATTTTTACCAACGATCCTGATATTTTTCTGACATTGCGCACCATAATGGGATGTCTGACCATGATGTCCTCACTTGCAATCCTCAATCTTCCCCTATCAAACGTACAACTACTAGAAAAAATAGGATTTTAAATGGGCTGACTACACAAGCATCAACAATGAATTCTTCTCATTTACGCACGATATATTGAACGACACGCATCGCGTTCATTTGAAGATAATTGGGTGATGTTCAAAAATGAACTTACTAACCTAATCAAAAGAGTCAATCCAACCATCACCATAAAAACAAAACATGGGTTCTTTGTAACTAGCAGCTTCGTACCGTGAACAAAAAAACAAGCACCCTGAACAAAACAATAAAACAAGCCCTCTCCGACAGCTGCCAGCACTACAAAAAATGTGATGAGCAATATAAGTCCCCGCTTACATCAACTCGCCGTCATTTTTTGAAACAAGACTAAATATGCATAAAAAATTAACCATCGGAAATTTTAGCGTGTGGTAAATCCTGCTTGTCATCCTGTGATCGCCCTCGCTAACAGTACTGACGATGCCATTCCCATGTCTGACTATTCAGAGCTTTTGAACGACGCACTTATATCAGTATTGACGCGTGAAGACATCACATCATGCCCTAAAGTTAATTTTATTCCTTATATCCTCATGCCAGGAATAATAATCAGGAAAGCGGGAATAATTTCAGTAATAAATCGACTAAAAATATCTAGGCTTCTGATCATGTGGGCTTTAATAACACAATACTCAAACATTTATCTGATAGCATTGGTCTCATACTGTCTGCTCTTTCTTCCTAATCCTTATCATCAGGTTTCATCCGCCATAACTGCTGACTTGCAAAAGCCATTCCCATCTTCAAATCCGGAGTACGTTCTTCCCCCTAAACTATCGTCCCGTCTAGCTAACACACAAAATTTGTAAGCTCGTGGAACATACATTACACATACGAATTAATAACTAACAGGGGAATCATAAGATTATATGAGAATCATAAGATCATAAGAATTACAAAAACAAACATCGCTTTCGCAGAAGGTTTTCTCGCGGTTTCATTCATGACATTTGTTCATATCTTGATGGTGGATCCCATGTTGTCGCTATTTTTCTTGATTTTTCGAAAGCTTTCGACCGTGTTCCTCATCCCAAGATCCTCGCTCAACCTTCTGGGCTTAACATTCACTGTAACTTTTTGTCATGGGTAAAAGATTTTTTTTCGTCGTGAATACAGTGCACGTTCGCTAACAATCGTACCTCTTCTTTCAAACATGTAACTTTGGGAGTCCCCCTGGGAAGCCTACTCTTACCCTTGTATATTGATCCTACAGAATGACTTGACATCCTGTGTCTCTTTCCAAATAAGAAATTTTGCTGAAGGATTGGTGGTTTGCCGAAAAACTTGTCGTGATGACAACCAAAAAACTTTGCAAACCGATCTTAACGCTATCAATCTATGATGCTCTTCTTGGCTAATGACCGTAAACCACTCCCAAACTAAGTATATGTAGTTTACTAGTCGCGCCTCCAGAGTTCCTACTTCCTACATGCTTGATAATATTGCCACGGCCCTCGTCTCTACTTATAAATATCTAGGAATTCACTTACAGCCTGACCTGTCATGGCATTACCACATAAAACACACCCTTCCTTCCGCTATCGCTCTTTCGGTTTTCTCAAGCGTAACCAAAACATGCTCCTTCTAAGATTCGAAAACTTGCCTTTTTTACACTAATACGTCCTTAAATAGAATATGAATATTGTGCTTTGGGATCACCACCAAGCATACTTAATACTGATACTGAATCTCTGCAAAACCGTGCAGCTCGCTTCATATAATCAAACGACTTACGTCAATCTAGCGTCGCAGAAATAAAATGTCGCGCCGAACTACCTCATCTAGCACATCGCCGCCAGATTTCCCGCCTATCAGTGTTCTATAAGCTTTATCACGCTGTGTAACCTCAGGATTATTTATTTCAACCACCTCCCGTAATTTTTACACGCCGCGACCATTCCTACAAAGTTAAACGCGTAAATTGCCGCTCATCCTCGTTCGCCCGGTTTTTCATTTCACGTACGGTAGTCGAATGGAATAATCTACCATTACATGTCTCCCCTCAAAAATACAGGGTAAAATTTCAGAAACTAATCCAAGAGCTAATCTAACGCTTTGCTCACAAGCTGTGTTTTTGTTTCCCTTCTTTCAAAACGTGCGCTAATTCCTTCTGTAGCCCTGCATTTTCAATTTTCCTTTGACGTTTTGTTGGGCTGATCAGTTGTACAATGTTTTCGCGTTATATCTTGAACCATATATATTCTATTCGTGTCTTTTTCAATGTTACCATGTGTGGAATTTTTTATTATCGATCTTTTCAAGGCCACAATGTTTACAATATTTCGAAATATTTACCTTTTTTCTCGCGAGGTTCTGTGTCCACCCCCGAATCCCGCGATATGGTTCGGGTGTGGACAACGATCGACCGGCAAGGCCTCACCTAAAATCTTCTGAAGCGGTGTCTTGGCCCATACAAGGTGCTCAGCCGTAAAGGAAACGTTAATTCAAAGTCACCCCTCACGGAGAGTGAGTATCGTCCCGATAATCGAAGTAGGAAGTCATGCACGTAGTGCGGCTGAAACCTTGCTGCGAACAATAGTGATTCAGTTGTCCCACAGAAGATTATCACATGATTCTCATCTTTTCTAGCGACATCGGGTCGATGCCTTTTAGGAGTGGGAGTAATACCACTATTATCAACTCTACTCTTCATACCATTATCAGTTCTACTTCTCATCCCGCCCTCGACGCCAGTCAAGTGATTACTCGTTCATCAGGGATCATCATAACACCTTGTCCGCGGGGTTAGAAGACGAGGAAGTGGACGAAGCGCGATCGGCGGACTCTACAGCAATTCCTTGATGGGCTTCAGCTTTACGATCTATTAAAAGTCTGGCTGCACCTCATCCGTTGAGATCCAGTGTTTTCCGTGACAATATTGATGTTATAACATCTAAGGCTAACCGCGTACTTCGATACATAAAGCGAAATTTGTCTTTAGCACCTTCTTGTCTCAAAAAGCTGTTATACGTTACTCAAGTGCGCCCCATAATACAGTATGCTTTGTCAACTTGGGATCCTCGATATGAGACTCCAACTAACCAACTTGTACAAAACCGTTATGTGAGATTTATACTTTCTAACGATTACCCTATACCGCCAGTTCAACTTCTATGAAACTTAGTCTGACCCCAACTCCCCTAGCCACACGAACAAAACGGCCTGTGCCTATTTCAGAAAGTTTATCATGATAAACACGTACTCAAGTCACGCTAGATACAACCCGCGCGTTTTAGATCTGAACGTTTTGACAATCGCAACAAACTTCACATCCAGCACCAAAACACTGTTATCTGTTCTCATTCTTTTTTGCCGAGAACATGGCATGAGTGATCACCTGCCTGCTTCATTAGCTTGCATAACTAACCCTGACCATTTTCAGGAAGCATTGCCAAATTCAAATTTATTGTAATTTTTTTGTTTTTTTTCACACTTTGTAAGTATTGTGTTTTTTCTGTGTGTTTATTGTTTATTTTTTAGGGTATTGCAGGCTTGTGTCGATCCGTCACTTCTGTGTTGATAAAGGTTGTTCTTTTGCGGCAAATAAAGAGCATTTACTCTTTGCTTTTCTTTTTCTGCGAGTCAGATCGCGTTTATCGGTGCGTTTAGTTCATTTGCTTTAGCAGGTGTTTCAGCATTATTGTATATTTATGTGTGTACTATTGTTCAACACTTCTCGTAGCTTTTTACATCTTTTTGATCTTTTATGTGTTCGCCTTTTCTCTAGAATGGCTGTATGCCCTATGTGTAAAATCAATAAATAAATACGTAAATAAATAAATAAAATAAATAGGGCGCCTGGGTCTTAGGAGGTCATCCGGGATACGGGTGTACCACCGCACGGGCTGAGCCGTGGAAGCCGCTGTTGGCGGCACTTCACGCACGATTCCTCACGAGAGCTCCGACGGCGCGAGGGCAAAGCAGCCAACGATACCGGAGAAAGACCCTCCGATCTTGGAAGATTGTCCCTGGCTCCAGTCTTCAAGAGTGAGGCATCAATTGTCACCGGCGAATAAACCGCGCTGTTAAACCACTCGTTCAGCGTATGCTGCTCACCGGCAGCAGTGAGGCCGAACTCCTTCAAGCTATAGTACCGGAATTTCTGGATCTTAGATTAGAAGGGTAGGGCTTTGTTTGACACATCCAAGAGAACACAAGGTTAGAATAGCCTTGTAGTTGCTTTACGTAGTAATGGGTGGGGTAATCTTTGGTTTAACTAAAAAAGAGTATATTGCGCACACAAGTGTTGATGAACACGCACGGAGTTCTCCGAAAATGACGAGATCTTCCATAAACGCTGGCAATGACTCTTTGGCGATGGTTTCTATGACTTTACCAATGCAAGATGGCAAAGATATGGGACTGATATTCTTAGTATGAACGGATTTGCCAGGGGTGCTGATAAGGTCGCGAAAAATGTCTTTCAGTTCATCGATAGTGACGTACGTCCAAGATTTACTGTACGTCATCAAGAAAACCTCCATGTGACGGGTCTTTAAGTCTTACCAGTCGTTTAACCGTAATAACGGCACTTCCCGGGGCAGTTCTCCTGCTCATCTTGTAGAGTTATCATGTTCCCACATGAACACAACACATAAATAAATTCCATATCGGTGGTGAGAAATAAACGTAGGGGCGAACGTAATATTATCACGGGAAATGGGTATGTCCCTCTGAAAGGAATATGGACACCGAGGGATTGGCCCCACAGCCCGAACAGCTGGTGCAGTGGACGGTTGACCGACGAGGAGAAAGAGGACTAACCATCTCGCTGTCTGTACCCACTTGAGACTGTGTGCTGTTGTGTTCCCCACCATGTGACATATTTATTAACCCCTGCAATATCCAATTTTCCCCGTAACATCTTTTGGTGGAAGTGCTGGGTAATAAGATGCAATTGATCCTCATGACACGGCGGTGGGCTGCTACATGTTTGCGGCAATGGCAGAGGTGGCGGCTGGCAGTGGTGGTGCAACTAGGCCTTGGATCCTTCACTGCTCATTTTTAACTTCTTGAGCGGCTCTTCCGTGCTGTCTTCACTGGATTCGTCTCGCCTGGCTGCAAGGTCTGTCCGCGAGTCTGGAAACTGGCTGTCACTGCTGTTCTCAGTGATGCAAATGCTCGACTCCTCGGGCGGTGCGTCTCTCAAGGCGTTGCTGTCCCCTTGAGAATACTGGCTGAACTCTGAGAAGCCAGTAAATGACTCTTCGAGACCCATCCGACATGTTAGAATTGGACTTGTCTTTTCCATCACTTTTAATTTCATGCTTTGTTGGTGTCTCAATGTTTTCTTTGTTGCTAGAAGTTGTTTGTGATTTGCTCTGCTTCCTTGCCTGGTCTGCTGTGCTTGGAATTGGTACCCATTTGGAACTGCACACATGACGTGATCTTAGGCCTTGACTTCTTAGCCGACCATTCAGCGCTCATCGACTGTGCCACAGGATTCTTGAGTCTGGAGCTACCTAGTGCGCCGGTGGCCGATAACACTCACCCGACCCGCCTGTGTTCAACAACGCACATCCGTCTCCTGCCTCAGGCTATCACGTATGTTTCGTTGGCAGTCCCCGGCCCTCTAGCTGATGGCGACTATGTTATTACTCCAATGCCTGACGTTCTGGTGACGCGGTAATGTAACGCTGCCTCACTCAGTCGCCTCCATCACTGGCAGCAGACTGTCTCTCCCTATCCTGAACTTCGGTTTTTATGCACAGGTATTACTGAAAGGAATCACGCTTGCGTCAGTGTGCCCCTTACACGACTACCAAGTCTAAACTTCGGCAACCACTTCCCGTGACTGTGACTTTCGTCATACAGCTGCCCCTGCATTCACTGACAAGGTGATGACAATGCTGAGCCCGAACCTTTCACAAGAGCGAGCCCATGATCTTCGCTGCCTGCTGCTTAATTACTCCGACATTTTTTATTTCCCAGATCGTCCCTTCGGACGAATGACGGCCGTAAAATCGTATCGACACTGGTGACTCTAGTCCAATTCACCGACGACCATACTGCGTGTCGCATGCCGAGCTCGCCGTCATCCAAAGCTAAGTCGACAAGATGTTGAAAAAGGACACACTTGAACCATCCTGCAGTCCATGGGCCTCACTGGTGGTGTTAGTGAAGAAAAAAGACGGCACTTGGCGCTTTTGCGTCGACTACCGCCACCTAAACAAAATTACGAAGAAGGATGTATATCCCCTGCCCCGCATCGATGATGTCCTTGACTGTCTCCATGGTGCCCAATTCTTTTCTTCCATTGACCTCCGTTCCGGTTATTGGCAGATTTGTGTAGATGACTTGGACAAAGAAAAAACCGCTTTTGTCACCTCTGATGGCCTGTACCAGTTCAAGGTAATGCCTTTTGGTTTATGCAATGCGCCTGCAACATTCGAGCGCATTTCGGACTCTGTTCTTCGAGGATTCAAATGGTCTACCTGTTTATGCTACCTGGATGACGTTATAGTCTTTTCGCCCTCCTTTGCTTCGCATCTTACCCACATTTATCACACACTCGCGCTTTTCCGCCAAGCAGGCCTTCAGTTAAACTCTGCCAAATGTCACTTCGGCCAGCGCCGCATACACGTTCTCGGGCATCTTGTTGACGCCCAAGGTGCTCAGCCTGACCCTGATAAAGTCAAAGCCGGGAAGCAGTTTCCTGTACCTCGCTCTACCGTCGGCGTCCGCAGCTTTGTTGGCCTTTGTTCCTAGTTCCGTAGGTTCATAAAAGGCTTTGCCAACATCGCGAAACCTCTCACTGATCTACTAAAGAAGGGCGCCACGTTTTCGTGGGCCCTTGAGCAAGCTGAGGCATTAGACGCATTAATCTTCCGGCTGACATCTGTCCCGGTGTTAGCCCACTTCAACGTTACCACTCCCACCGAGGTTCGCACTGACGCCAGAGGGCCTGGCATTGGAGCCGTACTCACCCAAAGCCAAGCCGGATGCGATCACGTCATTGCATACGCGAGTCGCCTTCTTTCCCCGTCTGAACGCAATTACTCCATCACTGAGAGATAATGCCTTGCTCTAGTATGGGCCGTGGCTAAGTTTCGTCCCTACTTGTATGGCCGCAACTCCTCAGTAATTACTGACCATCACGCTCTGTGCTGGTTGTCTTCGATCAAAGACCCCACGGGACGCCTGGGTCGCTGGGCTTTGCGCCTTCAGGAGTTCTCATATTTGGTCATATACAAGTCGGGCCACCTGCATCAATATGCTGACTGCTTATCGCGGTACCCCGTAGATCCACCTGACCCAGCTCCTGCTGCTGCGCCCGCCATAATGTCTCTTTCGACCCTCACCAACATCGGCGACGAACAACGACGGGATCCTCGTCTGCGCTCCCTTATCGAGAGCCTTATTTCTACACCTTCGACGCCTTTAGTTCGTATGTTCGAACTGAAAGACGGAATTCTGTATCGTCGGAACCTTCGTCCTGACGGTCCTGAATTTTTACTTGCCATTCCTGAGCACCTTCTTCTGGCCGTTCTCTAACAACTTCATGACCTCCAACTGCTGGCCACCTCGGTGTTTCCCGCACCTACGATCGCATCAGACGCCGCTTCTTCTGGCCCGGCCTTTACCGATCTGTCCGGCAGTATGTGCGCTCCTGCGACCTCTGCAAACGGCGGAAAACTCCCAATGCTCCTCCAGCTGGGCTTCTTCAACCATTGGACATCCCAAGTGAACCATTCTTCCGCGCTGGCTTAGACGTGCTCGGTCCATTTCCCCAGTCCACGTCCGGCAATAAATGAATAGCCGTCGCCACCAACTATGCCACGCGTTATGCAATAACAAGGGCCTTTCCTGCGAGCTGCGCTACTGACATTGCCGATTTTCTGCTTCATGACATTATCCTTCTTCACGGGGCTCCTCGACAGCTCCTTACAGATCGTGGCAGCTCCTTTCTATTGCAAGTTATTAGCGACATTCTTCGCTCATGCTGCACCCATCACAAGATCACCACCGCCTACCATCCTCAAACTAATTTCCTGACCGAAAGACCTAAAGGCCAACTGCACTCAAAATTTTGACCGAGCGAACTCACTTTTCCTGCATAGTATGAATAAAAAGACCGCGATGTACGAAGCATGACGCCTAAAATGTGCGTAATTACGCCGCAAGCGACCAGCAAAAATCGACGATTTTGAAAACGAAACTGGGCAAAACGCGGCCATTACGGGCAGGCGGAAGTGACTGTCAGCCGTCGGCGCGGGCGGCCAGACGGCCTGGTTTGACGGCGCGAGCTGTGCGGACCGGCCGACGCGGCCGGCTCCAACGGCTCTGTCAGCCAAGAGTGTGAGCGCGCGCGTGCGGGGGTTGTGGGAGGCGCGCGTAAAAGCGAGCGCTTGTCCCGCAAGCACGACACTATTCGTGCGCTCCGAGTCCGCAGCAGCACACCGCGTAGACATGGTGTCGCGACGACACTCGAAAAGGAGAGAAGCGTACGGTGAACGAAGCCTCTTCGGAGCCATGAAAGCCAGGCGTACCGGCGCGAAATACGGGTTTCCTGGATTCTCCCGCTGCGAGGCAGGCCGATCGGCCTGGACGGCCGGCATGTCACTTCCGCTAAATGGCTGTTTGCGCGACACGCCGGCAGGTGCTTTGTCGTCTGCAAGGGCGGTATTTTGAGGGCCTGAAACTGGATAACCACGCATTGCACAGAGCTACCAGTTGCGTCATAGTAGTTCTCATGGTTCCTACTACACATTTCGAATGCATTTAGCTAGGGTGAAATTTGAGTGCAGTTGGCCTTTACCCCAACAATTACCAACATGCTGTCCATGTACAGCCGGTAAAACGCTTGTCTATAACAGCGATTTCAACTTCAACCAGCTACATGCGAAAACTGCCGAAACATACTCGTTCCAAACATGTCGGACGCTAAAGCGAAGGGCAAAGGCTTCATTATTCCGCAGTAGTTTTATTCAAATCCCGCTCCGGCGGGGCAGGATAGGGCTGAGAGTACAAACGCTGTGTTATAGACAAGCCTTTTACCGGCTGTACGTCTCCGCAGACCACCGCGACTGGGACGTGGCTTTGCCCCACATTACTTTTGCGTACAATTGGTCGCGTCATGATACTGCTGGCTATTCCCCATTCTATCTGCTCTTCGGCCGCGAACCAGCATTGCCACTGGACACAGTCTTGCCGTCTACTGTACACACGCCCGACTATGCCCGCACCGCCATAGCTCGCGCTGATCACGCCCGACAAGTTGCTCGTCTCCGCCTCTCCTCATATCAACAGTCCCAGAAGACACATTATGACAGCCGGCACCAGGATCGCCACTTTGCACGCAGGTCACTAGTACTTCTGTGGTCGCCCTCACGCCATGTGGGACTTCGTGAAAAACTCTTGTCCCGGTATTCTGGGCCTTATCGTATACTCCGCGAGGTTACCCGCGTAACATACGAAATCGCCCCAGTTAAACCTTACACGTCGCGCCACATCCTTACGGATGTCGTGCATGTCTCCCGTCTCAAGCCCTATCGCCAAACTTCCGCACCAGGCTCATGAGCACCGAGACGGTGCTTCTACCGGCGGGGGTTATGTCACGGGATTTGGTATGCACACTCTGAAAGGAATATGGACACCAAGGGATTGGCCCCAGCACGGACAGCTGGTGCGATGGGCGGTTGACCGACGAGGAGAAAGAGGACGAACCATCTCGCCCTGGCTGCACCCACTTGAGACTGTGTGCTGCTGTGTTCCCCACCGTGTGGCATATTTAATTATCCCTGCAATATACCATTTTCCCCGTAACAATATTAAGCCTGAAAAGAAAGGCTGCCATAACGTGTACAGCCGGATATATTGCCGCGAACCATGCATTGGATTTGTTTGTTTTGCTTTTGCCACCCGGCCGCGCCAGTCTACGTTATCTCTGTGCAAACGAAAGCGCGTCTTCCATTCTTTCTATCTGTGCCGCATGTGTTATCTCTTCTTATAGGGAGAGCATTCCGATCTAACGCGAACAGCCTACAATAATCTTCTTGAATCTGCAATGCTCTAGATGCGAATCGACGGTTTGAGAACCACGCGTGCCGAAAGATAAAAAACCTGCAGAGCAGACGCCGGGGTATTCGATTCTGGGACGCTCACCGACGCACGCCACTTGGTTGACCGCTGCTTCGCCGCCTCTGTATTCTTTTGAGTTGTTAGGGGAGCACAAGTTTGCTCCAAATTGTTGTTTCTTCTCCAAAACAACTGCGTCGTCCTTGGCTTCGTGACATCTGGTGAGGTGCTGGGTAAATGCACCCTACGCCCTTGTCAATCCGGAAGGAAAGTCCCACTCGTGCCAGCCGCCGACAGCAAGGTCTTCAGCCGTAGTTTGGCCTAATACCGGATAAAGTGAAGAAAGAAGCTGTCGTGACCACCACCATGATAAACGCAGGCGCCATGACCAGTACTACCCCCGTTCTTCAACATCCCCGGGAACCACCATCGTTCCGCGGATCCCCCGGAGAAGATCCTGAGGACTGGTTGGAGAAAGTGGTGCGCGTCCGCATCTTTAACAGGTGGAATGACAAAGAAACGTTCCGCCATTTTTTCTTCTACGTAGAAGATACAGCCCGAACGTGGTTTGAAAACCATAAAAGCTCCCTAACCAACTGGACTCTCTTTAAGAGGGAGTTCCTCAAAACGTTCGCACCATTGTGCGAAAGAACGAGCCGCCGTTTTCTTGGAAACGCGCACGCAACACCCCAACGAAGGGGTCATGATCTTTGTTGAGGAGATGAAACAGCTATTTCGCCGCACGGACCCCAAAATGTCACAAGAAAAGAAGTTACGCTTGTTGATGCGTGGTGTGAAGGAGGTTACTGTTTGCTGGACTTGTCCGCAACCCGCCCAAAACCGTCGCTGAATTCGTGACCGAAGCTTGCACAATTCAGAAGGCCCTCGAATTGCGTGCTAAGCACTATGACCTCAACTTGGTTGGTGCGGCCAATGCGAACTACGTCGACAGCATGCGGATTTTGGCAGGCAGCCTACGCGAGACTATCCGCGCAGTAGTGAGGGAGGAGGTGCGGAAACTTCTCCCAATGCCGCTGCAACCCCAAGTCGGTTCCGTTGCCGACGTTATCAGGGAAGAAGTGCAGCAAGCCCTAGGAACATCAACAACGCTAGAAGCACCCCGCGAGCCGCAAGCCAAGACCTACGCGGCTGCTGCCCGTCGACCTCGCCCACGTGCACCCTATCGTCATGGAGACTCCGTACCGTTGTCCGCTCTCGCCGGCCCGAGCATATGTGGTGCAAACACACGCCCCGAGGAAGACCGACGTGTGGCGAACGCCAGATGATCGTCCGCTGTGCTACCACTGCGGAGAGGCCGAGCACATCTACCGTCACTGCCCCTACAAGAGGCTCGGTTTACGAGGGTTCTCCGTCGACGCCACCCGCGCCCAACCCGGCCAGCGCCCATCGGAGATCGAAGTATGCCTATACAACACCAGCCGTGGACCAGCCCGTTTTAGCCAGTCGCCGTCGCCCTACCCATACCAGTCGCCCAACCGCCGTATCAATGATGATTTCGCCCGTGGAAGGTCCCCCAGCCCACGCGGAGGAAACTAAAAGCACCAACGTCTGGAGTAAAGTTGCACTACCACGGAAAAATTAAAACCCTCCAACGACCCAACGAATTGCGGAAGACGACAGTTCCCGACATGCCCGCAGCGCGACGACCCGATCGAACCCGATCTAACCCTGAACACGACGACAACCACACCGCGCGACGCGTACTCGACATGACCGAACCTGCCGCTGAGACGACGACGACGACGACGCACAGTGCCCGACCCTCAGCACGCACAAGCCGGGATTCGACGCCTTGACGCACCAGCAACTAGAGAAATCCCGCGTCCAACGTCCAGTTGTCCATCAACGGCTTTGGCGTAGTCACGCTCATCGACACGGGAGCCGACTACTCGGTGATGACTACTCGCGTCTAAGCTGAAGAAAGTTACGAGAAGATGGGACGGTCCGCGTATAGAGCACAGCAGGAGGCCATCTCGTAACGCCAAGTCCACATCACGCGTCACCACGGACGCAATCTCGTACCCTGCTGCGTTCGTCATTTCACCTAACTGCTCCCGCGACGTAATTCTTGGAATGGACTTTTTGACGGACAATGGCGCAATAATTGATCTGCAGACCAAGTCGATAACTTTTTCCTGTTACCACTCCACGACCCGCCAGTGAACCCCGATCACCGTGCTGCTGTAAGGATCGCCGACGATCACGTCACCCTGCCACCCCGCGCAAGCTTGATGATCGCCGTGTACTGTCAGGGTGCTGCTCCTGACATCGACGCTATCGTAGAGGGTGACCAAAGGTCACTTCTCAACCACGGTGTCTCCGTCGCAAAAGGATGGCGCGCTTTTAGCAATGCAAATCCAATGTTTTGGGCAACAATTTCACCGAGGAGTACCAGCATTTAAACAAGGGTGCTGCAATTGTGTTCCTTGAAGAAATGCAAGAAGCAAGTCAAGTGATCGCGGTCGCCAACTTCGAACGCGCATGTGCAGGTGCTTCCAAGGCGCCGCAACCTTTCGACGTGAACCCGGCGCTGCCGCAAGAAAATCGGGACAGATTACTTGATTTTGCTCCGTCGCTACAGCAAGTGTTTTTCGCCAAACTCAAAATTACGTCAGACACCGCCAGTGAAGCACCGAATTATAACCGAAGATAGAGCCCGACCTACCCGACAGTCACCGTACCGCGTCTCTTCACACGAGCGGGAAGGCATCCGGACTCAAGTCGACGACATGCTCAGCGACGACATTATAGAGCCATCGAAAAGCCCCTGGGCTGCGCCCGTCGTACTCGTGAAGAAAAAGACGGCACAATAAGGTTCTGCGTTGACTACCAGCGACTGAACAAAATTACCAAAAAGGACGTGTACCCCCTGCCACGAATCGACGACGCCCTCGACCACCTCTGTCATGCGAATTAGTTTCCATCGATGGATATGAAGACCGGCTACTGGCAAATTGAAGTCGACGAGCGAGACCGAGAGAAGACAGCATTTATAACCCTGGACGGCCTACAGGAGTTCAAGGTGATGACGTTAGGGCTGCGCACGGCGCCAGCAACCTTCCAAAGTGTCATGTACACTGGGCTAGCTGGCCTGAAGCAGCACAATTACCTCGTATACCTCGACGACGTCGTCGTATTCGCCCGGACTTTCGACGAACACCTCGCAAGGTTGTAGCCTCTACTCGAGGCCATTCGTACGTCGGGGTTAACGCTGAAGCCTAAAAAGTTCCGTTTCGCGTACGAGGAACTTACGTTCTTGGGCCATGTCGTCAACACCACGGGAATCCTACCTGACCCAGCAAAAACCTCAGCCATCTAGAGCCTGCCAAGGCCGAAGGACAGGAAGGGCGTACGAAGATTTCTGTGTGCATACTACCGGACTGTGTGCATACTACCGGCGCTTCGTCGCAAACTTCGCACGCATTGCAGAGCCGCTCACGCGCTTAACGAAAGATAGTACCCCTTTCAGCTGGGAAAACGACTAAGAAAAAGCATTCGGCGAGCCGCAAAAACGCCTGCAAAGCCCGCACGTGCTAGCGTATTTCGATAAAAACCGAAACAGAAATGCACACGGACGCCTGTGATGTGGGCTTAGGTGCCGCCCTCGTCAAAAAACAAAGAGGTTGCGAAAACGTAATCCCCTATGACAGGCGTGGTCTGTCGAAGGAGGAGAAAAACTACTCTGCCTCTGAGAAAGAGTGCCTGGCAGTTATATGGGCGATTTCTATATTTCGCCCATACGTGTATGGAAGACCATTCAAGGTTGTGATGTGACAGACCACCACGCGCTGTGTTGGCTCACCAATTTAAAGAACCCCTCTGGCCGTCTTGGGCGGTGGAGCTTGCACCTGCAGGAGTTCGACGTTACAGTCGTCTATAAATCCGGCAGGAAACACTCCGACGCCGACTGCCTGTCCCGCGCCCTCGTCGACTCAGCAGCACAAGACTCTGATGAAGACAGCGCGTTCTTCGGAATCGTGACCAAGAGCTATCTAGCCGCCCAGCAGCGTGCCGACCCCGACTTACGCGTCATAATCGACCGCCTCGATGGATGCAACATCGCCGTTCCTAGGACCTTCAAACGCAGCTTACCAGCATTCAGCCTGAGAAACTTCGTCCTCGTGATCAAGAATTTCAGCCCCAAAATGACAACGAATTACCTTCTTGTCATCCCCGGAGACCTTTGTGACGAAATTTTGGAAGCGTGCCACGACGACACGTTTTCCTGACATCTCGGCACCGCCCGCACAATTGGAAAAATCAAAGGCGAAGTGCTACTGGCCCCGAAATACATCCGACGTCACCCACTACGTCCGGAGCTGCCGTGACTTCCAGCGACGAAAAAGGCCACCGACGACACCCGCCGGACTTCTGTAGCCGATCGCAGTCCCATCGAGGCCCTCCCAACAGATTGGAATGGACCTTCTGGGCCCGTTCCCTACGTCACGGTTCGAGAACAAGTAAATTTTCGTAGCAACAGACTACATTACGCGCTACACAGAGACCACCGCTCTTCTGACGGGGACTGCACAACAAGTCGCCGAGTTGTTTATTAACCAATTTGTGCTGCGACATGGAGCCCCTGAAGTCCTAATCACGGATCGCGGAACGGCCTTCACTGCGGAGCTTATGCAAGGAATCTTACGCTACAGCAACACGGATCACCGAAGAACGACGGCATACCACCCCCAAACGAACGGACTTACGGATCGTCGGAACAAGACGACCGCGGATATGCTGTCTATGTACGTCGACGCTGAACATAAGACTTGGGACAAAAGTCCTCCCGTATGTCACGTTTGCGTAGAACACAGCGACCTAGGAAACTACGCAGGTGACACCGTTCGAGCTTGTCTACGGAAGACAGCCGACAACGATTCTCGACGCCACGCTTCCGCGCGTAGCAGACGACGACCTCAACGCCGACGTCGAAGGATATCATTAACGAGCGGAGGAGGCCCGCCAGCTCGCTCGAGTTCGTACAACGGACCAGCAGCTGATGGATGCCGGACGCTTCAATCTCCGTCGCCGAGACGCCGAGTACCATCCTGGGGACCGCGTGTGGGTTTGGACTCCCATCCGACGACGCGGACTCAGTGAGAAGCTTTTGCGACGGTATTTCGGACCCTACCGAATATTTCAACGTTTTCGTCAACTTACCTACGAGGTGATCCCCGATGGTGATTCCGGAACATCACGACGACGCGCGCGGCCCGAAGTCGTCCACGTGGTTCGGTTAAAACCTTTCTACGCACGATGGCGGACTTTTATTTTTTTGTTTGTTCGGACTGTCGCTTATGTTAGCATCGGGTCGATGGACTCTTAGAGGGGGGCGGGGGTAATGTCGCGAACCATGCTTTGGGTTTGTCCGGTTGTTTTGCTTATGCCACCCGGCTGCACCGGTCAGTGTTGTCTCTGTACCAAGGGAAGCGCGTGTTCCATTCCTTCTTTCTGTCCGCATGTGTTATCTCTTCTTATTGCTAGAGCATTCCGATCTAACGCGAACAGCCTAGAATAATCTTCTTGGATCTACAATGTTCTAGATGTGAATCAACGGTTCGAGAACCACGCGCGCCGAAAGAAAAAAAGCCTGATGAGCAGACGCCGGGGTATTCGATTCTGCGACGGTCACCGACGCACGTCACTTTGTTGACCCTGCTTCGCCGCCTCTGTATTCTCTTGGATTGTTAGGGGAGCACAGATTCGGTCCAATAAACTTGTTTCTTTTCCAAAACGACTGCGTCGTCCTAGGCTTCGTGACAATATGCGATCCATTGCGACTGCTATAGGAGGAAAAGAAATCATCGAAACAAATTTCAGTGTTTGTTTTAGCGTCATCAAAAAGACTTTATCCACAACGTTTTAAAAGTTTCATATCTGACACTCGTATAAATGTACAAATCCCCGACGGTTCTACTTGAGTAAAGGGAGAGTCCATTCCTGTCAACACTCACTTGAAGAGAGCGAGAGAGAACTACGTACTTTATTTGATACCCGTACGAGCGCACTCTTCTGTCTGCATGAGTGCTGGCCTGTGAGGGTGGTTGGGTCGTCAGGGAGGGTGGGTGGGATGGTTGGAGCGTCTCCGGTAGTTACCACTCAATACGCCCCTTGGACCCTCGTCTTCATAGACAAGCGCGGCAAGAGAGGTCCATAGCAAAGGAAGCGCACTTATGTCCCGCGTTAAAGGTAGCACCCAGGCCAAGTACGTCGTCGGGCGAATGTCCTAAGGGAGCGCATTTAGCGTGTGAGCACGGAATTGACCGTAATGCTGACAGTCCCAGATCAAATGTGCGGCCGTTGTAGACACGCGACACTGCAGACACAGTCCTTCGGCGGGGTCATTGCCGTAGAATTTGTGGCGAAGTGCGGGAGAGATTGCAATTTTTGTGGCGAGGCAGCGAACCCATGTCGGTGTGGCCCACGGTAACCTTTTCGGAATGAAAGGAACAGGGCGTAATGCTGTTCGGTGCGGGGTTCCTATTCTCACGAAGGCACCGGAGTATCTGTCGGCGTCTCTGTTGTGCGAGTACTTTCCTGACAGTAACATGGTGGGGTCGCGTTACTTTTGGGCAATGCTATCAGCGAGGTTCGTTGTCTAGCCGCAGCTGGTTCCTCGTTGTGAGCCCACACATTGCCCTCAATCCCCGAATGGCCGAGTGGAGGGTACCAAGGCAATGGCGGCGGTTATGTTTAGGTAAGATTGTAAAACCAGGAGGAGTGCGACCAAGGTGCCGAGGATTCGCGGATATGATGACGAAGCTCCGCTCACTCGCCTGCAGATATTATATCCGCGAGCCGAATCAGCGAAGAGCAAAAGCTTGTGTGGTACGTCCCTTAGTCCGAAAGTATTTTCACCCACTGCGCAGCGTGGAGGAGGGCAAGTAAATCAATGGGCGTTGTGTCGGCGCTGTCGGTACTGGTAAGGAGTGGAGACCCCCATTAGGGACGCGATGGGTGGTGTCAACATAGGCCACCGCACAAACGTGCAGTAGGCCACTTTCGCCCTCCTCAGCAGTATCATTTCATGGAGGCATGAAGGTCACCGCCATGCCCGTGTATACGATGGTGTGAGTGATGGGCGATTTGTTCATGACCCTAAAATTGTGCGCCTCGGCAAAAGCGGCACCGTCTTGGTGAATTCCGAGGCAAGGGTCCCATGCCACGAGGAGCGGCTTGCCATCCGTCAAGAGAATGCTCGCAGCCGGTGGATGGTGTGGGGACGCTAGACCAACAGCCGTATTGGGCGATATCCCAAGCTCATCTAACATGGAAAGTGCTGAGTTAGTGCTGCTACGGCGGTACCTCTGGGCTGAGACGGCTTGCTTGGCTGATTCGGACAGCAAATACATCCCACCATGCGCATAAAGGTCACTTGGGGTGGTGTATTTTCGCAACCCAGTAACAATCCGTATGGCCACACATTTAATCGTTTCAGGTACTTTTGCTGCCGGCGGGTAGGGACATGGTATTTGTAAGCGCAGAGAATGCGGGAATTGATTATAGCTAGTACGAGCTGCCGTGTCTCCTCTCTCGTACCGCAATTTATACTTGTAACTCAGTGAATGAGATGCAGCAAGGACTTGCTCTGCGTGGTGACTTTCTTTACACATGTCGTGCTTTTACCATCTTGGTCAACCTATGCTCCTAGAACCCTGATGAAAGGTTTCCTGAGTATCTGTTGGCCTGTCATGGAGAGTGAAAATAGTTGCGGATAGCCTCGGTTTTCAACAATGTGCCATTGAGAACTACAACGTATTCAGTTTTTCAGCAGACGCAGTCATTCCCATTCTTTGAAGGTAAGTGGTAATGACATCTAGCCTAAGCTACAAAGTTGGTTCCTGTTCGCCAGGTGCTCCAGTCATAGCACGAATGGTGATGTCATCAGCGTAGAAGGCCAAATTTAATGACCGAATTTCCTCAAGCAAGGGCGGGAGGCGTTGTATTACGAGATTGAAGAGAGTAGGCGAGAGGACTGCGCCCTGGGATACTCCAACCCTGTTTGGGCAAGATGATCCGATGTATTCTTCCACTCTGTAGGTTCGATTGTACAGGAAATGTTTAATGAATGTAAGCACATGGCCCCGTACTCCAGCAACTTCTGCGCTTTCTATCTCAGTTTGTGTGGGACGGATTCGTAGGCTGTGCGGACATCCACCGCCAGCACAGTCCGTGTCTGTACTGCTGAGTGAGCACTCAGGACCGGGTAATGCAGCATGAGCAGATTATCGTGAGTGCTTAGACCTTGACTGAAGCTGATTTGATGCGAGTGAAACGCAGAGGTTGCTAGTGAGGGATATGGGTCTGAGATTGGCAAGGTCATTCGGCGGTTTTCCGGCCTTTGGAATGGCTATAACAATGCAGTCACGCCAGGCATCGGGAAACCTGCCGGTCATCCAAACCAGTTAATTCCTGTCTGTTAAGTTCTGCCCCTCACTTCTTGAATAAATCCGTGCGGCAACTAGATATCTTTCGCTGGGGTTAGCTTGTTTACATGAACGGTGTTTGTTTTCACGCCGGCCGATCGGACATGGGCAGGGGCGTAAGGAGAAACTGCTGAGGCTTTTGTTATTCGCGGCGCTTTTGTGTACACCTGACGAGTGGGCCCGGAGACGACGCATACAAACGCGTAGGTCACTCCATAACAGCTGAAAGGGATGTAAGCTTTCGAAGGAAAATTTTCTTGCGTTCGTTTGAGAAGCCGCCGAAGGGGCACCGTACACATTTTCCCGACTGCTATTACCACCAAGAGAATCCCCGAAGCGGGCGGGAGCTGAAGGTCTGTAAAGGGGTCACAAATTGAGTTAAACATGGGAAAAGGTCACCAGACGCTATGTCTGCGACATTTTCACTGCTCAAGGTTGCTGGGCGAAGTTTCAGTTGGTCACGCGTCTGAGCCTGCCGACTCGACGGATAGGATGCGTCGTTGGGTGAAGACCAGGCTTTGTTAGACGTTAACAACCTGTTAACGTGTTAACAAAGTAAAGGAATTTTTGGCGGCGTGGGGAACAATGGTAGGTCACTTGGTACGGACAATACTTTAGGACGTGCTGCCCGAGAGCCGATTCCTGTCGTTAGGTCTGTTTAGTTGGTTGGTTTTCACTTCTGTTATATTTGTGTTTTGGGGAACGCCTTTGGATTTATGTATGAGCGCGAGAGAGGTGGGTCACGTGGCTATTTTGTACCCACCTAGCTTTATTTGTCACGTTGGCCAATCAGCAGCCTAGTGTGGCTTAATCAATGAGCCATACTCACTCTCAAGCTGTGACGTGCCGTTTGTAGGTGGGGTTTTAGTGGTAAAACAGGTGAGTTTGATGTTTTGTGAGAGGATGGATGAGAGCAACGGAGACTGCGGGTGGAGCGCGGCGAGCTTCGCTCGACACGCACCTTGCCCGACCTCTTGTTTGGACCGCCAGCAATGAGTTTTAAATACGCAGTGTAAATAAAGTGTACTATTGTACATTTTGAGTTTGCTTGGAGTAGACCGTCGTCGGCTGTGCGCCATCGGCCAACAAGCCAGCAATTCTCGTTTCATCAGATTATCGCTTCTATAATCGACTTCGGCGGCTTATCCACCATTGAACTTTAACTCCGTCCAACAGAAGCCGTAAGAAGGATTCTGGAAGGTTTCGGAGTTCGGCGACGGTGACCTTGTCCAGGCCTGAGGTGCTACGAACATTCGTCCTTGCCAAAGCTACGTGGAGCTCGCTCATCTAGAATGGCCGATCTATGTCTGGCAGACTTGTAGAAAGGTGACCATCAGACGTCTCTGGTAGTGAGTTCCCAGAGTGTATTTTTGGATCAGGCATAGTCGCTGGCGGGGGGAAAAATACATCGCTTGCCTGGAAGGCCAACTCAGCTTCCGATATTTGCGAGCGAAGGGCGACTGCTTGGGCAGCGGTGCGTTCCTTCGATTTTGCTTCCCAGGAACGAAAAAGGTGCCACATTTGGGACCCATTCTTACTACCAATAAAACGTGAGCAGATGTCACGCCACCTCACTGAGGCAAGCTTAGCCGCATAATTTCGCGCCTCAGCCGTTATACGGTTGAGGCGACGGCGCAGCCGAGACGGTTTTTCTTTCTTTCTGTATTCGTGCAATGCATCGAGGCGTTGGCTCCATATGTTGGAGAGGTGAACATCTGGCGCCGGGAAGCACTCTGTAACGTAAAACTGCCGGGTGTCCAAGCGTTTGGCTTTGTTAATCATTTGTACACGTTGCTCCGGGCATGTTTTCTCCGACTCGTCGTATAAAGTATCGACGAGTGTAGCCTCTAACGTGTCGCGAAACCTATTTCAATGAACGACGCTTGTAGGATTTTTTGCAGTTTGTCTGGCATGACCACGGAGCCAAGAAAGATGGTAAAATAGTCACTCCCCCACTTACCCGCGCCTGATTCCCAAGCTATGGGTTTGGACTTATTCGCCCAGGTAAGGTCCGTTGTTGTATAGTGTTGGCGGACATGTTGACTAATACGTGTAGCACAGTCGGTGTCATTAATCAGCGTGAAGTTACAGTCCTCCATCACATGAACTAGGTTTGTGCAGTATAATGCCTCCCCTCCTGATCCCCAATGTGTATGGGGCGCATTGAAATCGCCGCCAATGATAAAGTGCCTGGACGCGTCTTCCGGATGTTGTCCAGCCACTACCAGTCAATTTGAGCAGGTTTCAGTACCGAGGGGCGCATGTACATGGCACTACCATAACCTCACGTTGATGAAGCTGCAAAGTTATTCCAACAACTTCTTTATGAGATGTACACCAGCGCTGAAGGTCAAGCTCGACATGTGTAAAACGGCTGTCGACTAAGACCGCTGCTTTACCGTCATAATTGACAGGCTGAATCGACGCGATTCCCGTCGGCTTGCGTGACATGCTGCTTCCACCGCGGTATTGTGGGTCGCAGGCAGGTGGCGTAGCCGGTACTGCAAGGTTGTAATTTCGCGTCTCTTGTAGGAGAAAAAACTTACGCCATGTTCCCATGAGGGGAACCGTGAGGAGGATGCGATGCAGCAGTGGGGGTTTGTTGGTGTGTAAGTAGTGTTGAAGTAAGTAGTGTGAGTAGAGTTAGTGTGTGTTGTTAGAGTAAGGAGACGCGTGGGTAGGGTGGTATGAATGTCTTTAATTAGGCAATGTAGGCAACGTCTAGTTGTGGTTGCCATTTAGCCTTGAGTATGACTGATTTGTGGTGCGTAAAGTGTAACGTCAGTGGATGTTGCAGTAGCGGTTCCATCCTGAAGTTACTGAAGATTAAGTCAATGCAGGGTACCCGGATGGTGGCGGGTTGCTTGTGATCGTAGGAAATGCAGCGGAGAGAGTAGCGTGACGCCATATACTGCATCATCCAGTCCTTCTTCATGAGGTCTACATTGAAGTCACCTGCGGGTATGAACGGCACGGTATCCTTGTATGTCTTTTCGTATGTAACCATGGCTTTATCGATGCACTATTATGAGCAATATGAAAGGGAACACAGAAGCGCATAGAAAACACGCTCAGACCCAGCTACGCGTGATACGCAGTGGCTGCCGTAGGAAACAAAGTGGAAAGGGGGACGCTGTCCTAACAACTGTTCCAATTCCGGCCGTGTGTCTTATTGGCTGTTGGAAAATACCTAATTATCGGCCAAAGGACGTAAGCTGCTGCTTTGTAGAAATCCTTGTGTGGTGGGAGTGCCAACAGTTAGTGGAAGAGCGCCCGCATTTCCCCCTTTGTTTTTCATAGCGACATCCGCGTATCGCTCACAGTCTGTTTCGAGGCTGTTTGCCACCTGTTCCTGTGTTCCCTTTCATATTGCTCACAATAGTACGTTTGAACGTTTGCACGCGAGAGGTTTGGTGCCAGCTATATGATCATGGTACCGATGTCAGTGCATGTGTGGAGCGTAATGGATGCGTGTTCACCGTTGTGGCTTTGACTCGTTAGCGGTAGCTTTAGATCCACCGCAGTTAGTGAGTGCTTAACTTGGATGGCTACACCACCGCAGTGGAGTAGCGCGCAGCGCGTTTGCACACCTCGTTTATACGGCTGTTTATACGGCTGTGAGGAGGAGAATGGAGTAGAGACGCGCATGCGCAGTGGAGTAGTGCGCAGCAGGTGTGCACACCTGGTTTATACGGCTGTGAAGAAGAGACGGAAGCGTGCACCTCTCGTGGCGGCCCAGGAAGACACCGACAACACCGGCCATTCAAGGGTAAGACACCACGGGACGTTCAGCAAACCGAGCATGCGCAGGGGCGGGGGGCGGGAGGAGGTGGATGGTGCAACAACAAGGGAGATACATAGCCCCGATCATAAGATGCTTCGCTTCTAAAACGCTGGGTCTTGTCCATGTGGGATTCCGGATGAGGAGTCCCGCTTTCTTGCGAGCGAATGTTCCGCAATTTTATTGAAGGATCCATGGTGATTGTTTTTGATAGGGTCGAAACTATGAAAATATGCTTGCACTTATGACCTTCTGCCTTGTGGCAGCTTCTGTTATTGGAGGCTTCATGAATGGGTAAATATATTTATTTACATTCATCTGACGGGAATATATAAACAAAGCAAAAGTAAGAGGTATATTTTAGCCTTTGCGCCATTTGGCTCATTTGAGGCATAGTCTTGTCGATGGGGCAGCATGTATCAGGTTGCAACAAAAATGCGATTTAATGCCTTTGCCGAGTTAATCCACAGGCTTTACTGCGTCTTTGGTGACATTATGTTCACATTGATTGAGTTTATAAATGTGTATTTAAGCATCGTGTGAACACAATGTAAAGCAACGCTACAAAGAGTCTTGGTGGTGCAGCGTTTTGTACTCAGGATTTTCTAGGTCGTCTTCCTCTATCGCACATGGTTCTGCGTCCCATATGCCCACCTCGCGTTTCTTCACAGCGGGAGCTTATCGCTGCAGCGCCGGATTACTCGCCCTCCTCCACCAGGCGGCGACACGGAGCCCCCGCACGTCCCTCTTCCCTCCTCTCCTATCTCTCCCCTGCCGCCTATCTTTCCTCGCCGTCGGGCCACTGCCCGTGCGTTTTGCACCTCCAGGAGTCCACACGGGTCTCGTGCATGTCTCCTTTTCCTCCTCGTCTATCTCTCCCTACGCCTATCTCTCCGATTTATCGCGCCGCTGCTCCATGCGGGGCGTTTGCGGAAGGGGTGTGGTGTGTCCTCGAAAGGTCAAGGGCAAAACTGGTCACCTGGCGAGCACTGCCCGAAGTAGAGTAGTGCAGTTGGCGCAACAAAATCCCTTTATCTCGTGCCATTCCTCCCTTCCACCTGGCTGCAGGTGCTATAATCAGCTGATTTCAGGTTTATGACCGGCCAAGTAATTACCAGAGAGATTATTTAGCGTCATTTTTATTACACCTTCTTCGCAATGGTGAACATTACCTGCCTCCTTCACGACACAGAACAGAGAATTAGACCTTACGAAGCAAAGGTTAGCTCTGCTATACTGAGACGAATACACAGCACTGAGGTCTATGTTCAAGTGGGGTTTGATATACGTTTTGCTCGTAGAAGCACTTACAGTGGCTAGATTGGCTGTAGTGTGACCAGCGTTGCTGCCTTGCCTGCCGCTACACGCCACTGGCGTCACGCAAGACGCTCTAATAATACGGACCGCAGCACCGCAAGTACGTGCCAGAAGTTCGTCGGGAGCGCAGTCATAACGTTGGGAAACCAAGCAGGCAGAAATTATACATAACGCCCGTGGTCACCGTCTTAACGTACGTCGCGCAATTTAGGCGGCCGCACTCAAGAGACGTTCCCAGTCATATATTGCACACGACCGTGAGTACCATACAGCGATCGTTGCGATGAGGGAGCGCCCCCACCGCCATAGCAAACCAGGCGCCTATGCACAAAGCCTGCGGTCAGTGTTGCAACCAAGTAGACAACCACGACGACAACCAGACCGCAGCAGCCAAGTTTAGCAAAGTTTTTCAATCCCTGACGTCACATCCGGCAAAGAAGTCGCTTTCTTTGTTGTGCTTCCTAGGTCACACATGTGCAGTAGGGCTCGTCTACCATTCCTCAACGTGGGGTAGCTACATGCTTCTCTGTCGCCCGCCATATTCGAATAGCGTCAATGCCGTTTTTACAGCAAAGCTGTATACCTGTATACCTCTAACCCCCAAAGGTTTCACGCTGAGGGCAAAAAGGTGGTTGATGCTTCTTTCATAGAATCGGCAAAACACGAAAGTGAAATGTGCCTTCAGACGACCATTTGAATGTTTATTTTGAATCGATATGAACTTGCACATCGATATTAATATTTTAACGGTATGGCCCCGCTACACGCATCAACATTAGACACTTGGCTGTACCCCCCAGAGCAATGGTAAATCCGGTAGAAACCCCAGGCGCTCGCAAACCGTGCGAACGAAACCGAACAAGTTTTCAGCGAATCGTTTGGTGAAGTCACCGTGCGCTACAGCAAACGGATCATGCTTTTCGGGTCGGCAGCAGTCTTGTAAGTGTGCGTGGGAAGGGGCGTCCTGCTGGCGGGTCGCTCCGGCAAAAGTTCAACCACAGTGACGCTGCTTCACTGCGTGCACGCCAGATGCTTGCGTTGCAACAATCTCAGGTTGTGGAACTCGGAGGCGGTGTTCCGCAAGCTGAGCGGTCTTCCACATAGGAGGCAGTAGGGGGAACACAGCAGCTGCCGCTGCTACGTGCTGCCCTATCGAGGCGCCAACTATCGGCGCTCATGAGCGTCGTGACGTACTACTCGCGCCATCTCTCCTGGACGGCAGCATCATCTAAATGGACAAGTTAGAGGGAAGGACGTAAGGTGCGTTCGTACAGTTACCCGGGCATAACTTCATGGCTCAGTCGGTAGAGTGTTTCACACCTCCCGTTGCGACAACAGCGATCGTGAGCTAGAAATAGCGCCACCGCGCCAATAACACTTTTTTGGTGATGTCATTTTTGTGACGGATATGACGTCCGTGAGGTTTGTGTACCCTGGCATAAAACACGTTCGTGTTAAAAACCATCTTCATGAGCAACACGCCAATGCCGCAAAGACTATGGCGCGATGCGCATGTGTTAGGCTAATCAGTCATACAGCATGGAGTTCAGAATTCATTCAGACAAACAACCAAACAATCATCGAAACCACATTAGGCATGACAAGACTCCTGGGAACAATGGAACCCCCCCCCCTCCCCCATCATGTGTTCTTCATAAAGATTACATTTGCAGGTTGTCTTTGAAGTATACGCCGGGCTAGTGTCACTAAATAGAGCAGTTCTTGCCCAAGACGCCAGGCGAATCCGTCAGGCAAGCCAGAACCCAGCATTTGCCGCAAGGGAAGCCATGCGTAGTGTCAGTAGGTAAGGGTCCGCCACGTAGGCACGCAAGTCAGCAGCGGCGGCCATTTTGTCGTTCCTCAGTGTTGCCGGGTTGCTGCATCAACGGCGTCGCCCTTAACATCGACCGAGTCATTTGTTAACGACAGTGCCATAAGATGCAGCAAAAGGGCATCTTTAGACAAACTTCTGCGTCTAAAATGCTGCTAATCGCGTTATCATTGGTTCACATTGGGAAAAACGTCCATCGCGCACCGCCGCAGAGCAGTGAGGACAAGCCAAGCCTACCAGAGTTGACCGACTAAAACGCATAAGCAACAAAATGGAGGCATCCATGAACCATCAAAGTGTAAGCAAACGTCACGTAGTGCGTACTGACAAATCATCATGGCGGCAGCATGGTACAATATGCAAACGTGTGCCGATACACTGTACCCCTATCTAGATTCTAGCCAGACTATCCGAGCGCAAGAGACAAGCATTCCTAGGCAATGAGAAATTTTTCATACCATTCTCCATCTCAATTTTTAGTGGTTTGCAACAGCTTTGCTGGACATTCTTATTCGCACGGTGGGATTGTGACTGATTTTTTTTTATCACCACGTGCTCGCCACACGAACACACGGCTCACCAGCCGTTTCTTCAGCGCACATTTTGTGGGAACCGCTGCATGCTTCCTTTGTGCGACTCGCCTGCGCCAGGTTCAACGTTACCACGCCATCTATTCGTGCTGTCTACTTACGCCCAAGGGTAAAAGACGGCAGTGATAATACTAAACGGCCCCTGTCTTCATCAACGAGCACGGACCGCAGCATTTTTATCCAGCATTTACCAACAACACATGACCCACGTACGGTAGTAGTTGGGCTAGTTCGGCTGCTGTGCCCGAAAGGTTGCCAGACGAGGGATTTGCTCTCTGCTAAACGAGCGAACGCAAAGCAAAGACGCTGATTACCACACCTAAGCGCCCTGCGGTTTCTCTGCAGGCACCCTGTGCTCTTTGGGCTATTCTACTGCTTCTTTCGAAACATGAAACTAATAAAAAGTAACACTTACACCGCTGACATTTACGAAATAACAAAACACAAGTGAGGCTCACGCATTATTGCGGGTTATCAAAACGTAAAAGTTCATTGTTCCGATTTGCAGGGTCTGCGATCACTGTACTACTTTCCAGCTGTTTTATGTATACTGGTCCTTTGTGATCCTGCCAATGTTACAGACATGTGAAAAGTGTACTATATGTTGTACAATGTGTATGTATACGTGCATTATGCTTCCAGTGCTGCCTTCTGCATGTTGGGTGAGTTGAAGATGCTTTAGGTAGAGTGTAGGTTGTGTTGTGCTATGATTCTGCCCAATCCGTCAACGCCAATATGCGGCCTATGTAATGTAGCCTATGTTAAGCATAGAGGAAACACCTTCATGTCAGCGCCCACTGAGAGTGAAGCTTATTAACTTTCCCGGGCTTGCCCGCCCTTCTCCCCCCCCCCCCCCACATTTTTTAGCGTCATCTCTCGGTCATTTTTAAACATTTACAATTGCTTTACTTCGAGCTCGCTATAGATATAGAACTGTGCATTTCATCGTTTAATGGCATCTTCGCTACGATAGATGTGACGTTTTCGGGAGATACAGGATTGCAAACGATCTGCGTGTCGATGCATCGGCTGTAGCAAGGTTATGTACTAACAGCATGCAGTTGTTCTCAAGCAGCCGCATTGGATGTTTGTGATCTCGCGTCTCGGGAAACCGCGGTTTTACAACCCTGTTGGAAATGAGGGCGGCACTCACAATACAATTGCCATTACGTCTGCCCTGTGTAAAGCGGCGCGCCGTCGCGCTCCCGCTGTAAGCGAAGCTGTATAATCGGTGACAACTTAAGAACGGCACCGGAAGTTGCCGCTGAGCCTTATCACCGTAGCAGGATGCTTCTCCGCGCGGCGCAAGTAGGGCGTTACTGGGAATATTTTGAACATGGCGTGAGCCGTTCCCGTGAATTTTTGGACTTAATATGCTTATAAACGACTCCAGGGACGATAAACAAACTGCGTGCGACAAGGCAGACCATATCACGCATTCTTAGCAAACCCCTTTCAAAACGCGCCCGCACTGACGTCACGGGTCCGGCGCTTTGGCGGAGTGATACACTACATGAGGTGGTGCTGTACACTGCATGAGGTGGTGCTCCCGGGATTACCGTGCCCGGGGTAAATGAATCAAGTTGCGCAGACGGATGGCGTGACACCTGTTTAATCGCAGTTCTTGAGCATGCTAGATAATATGTTGGTAATGTTAGCGCATATTAATCGCAAACAACCACAGTAACCTACAGTAACAGTGCTTCCTTGATCCTCAAACCGATCACCTCGCTAGACCTTTCTCGCATAAACAATCTCGCCCGGGTAGCGCCACCATGCTGATTAAGGCGAGAAATGTTTCATCAGTTCACGATAGCGGGAAACATTCTTCCACTCCCATGTGGAGAGACACGCTCCTTCCTTTTGAAAGGAGAGATTGTGCACTTCTCATGGAGCGATAAATATTGCATTCCTCTGTTACAAAAAGCGATGTTTGGGACGATAAGAAGACGACGAGAAGGAAGAAGACACAAGCGGCTGCCTCACGATGGCCGAGACTCGTGCTAGCTGCTTCCTCTACCGAATTACCCCCTCGAAGGTCGCATTAAACCGCTGTCCTCTAACATACGTCTGCTTCCTGGTCTTCAACAATTTGGTGCCGTGACCAGGATAGAAGGATTACACCGTCGAAGACCCCTACCGATGAAGCAGGCCCATAGAAGAGGACGCGGCTGCCAAGAACGACGCATCGCCCCAGCTCCTGCTAGAGCGGCACCTCCGCGTAGCGCGTGTCATCGTGGACCTGCTCAAACGAAAACGTGCTGCTCTACGCGCCTCTACTACACGGATCATCAACGACATGAAGGCCACAATCGAGAGTACCCCGCTACCGATGGGTGAGCTGGAGGAACAGCTAAATATGCTCAAATTGAAACAGACTTCTTTAAACGATATGGACAAAGAAATCGAGGGTCGCGTCCCCGGTTCGGAATTAGACGACGAGGATCTGCTGCATCCAAGAAGCGTGGCGGTCAGCGACGCAAGCCCCGACAGGTGGTGGAATAGGCGCCCTCCAGCAGGCTACAAAAAGAAACGGACCACTCTGATGCCCTTCACTTGGCAGTAGCGGCGACGCGCTACGCATCTTGGCTGAAAACCTCTCTGCCACTTGTTGCAGATTACTGTGGAGCTGCACCAAGCGCCAGAAACCGATTCAGCTTATCGTACGGGGTGACTCGACGAACCTTCCATCCGCTGCATTCAAGAAGCGTGGCGGTCAGCGACGCAAGCTCCGACAGGTGGTGGAATAGGCGCCTTCCAGCAGGCTACAAAAAGGAACGGACCACTTTGATGCCCTTCACTTGGCAGTAGCGGCGACGCGCTACGCATCTTGGCTGATACCCTCTCTGCCACTTGATGCAGATCACTGTGCAGCTGCACCAAGCGCCAGAAACTGATTCAGCTTATCCTACGGGGTGACTCGACGAACCTTCCATCCGCTGCATCCAAGAAACGTGGCCGTCAGCGACGCAAGCCCCGACAGGGGGTGGAATAGGCGCCTTCCAGCAGGCTACAAAAAGGAACGGACCACTCTGATGCCCTTCACTTGGCAGTAGCGGCGACGCGCTACGCATCTTGGCTGATAACCTCTCTGCCCCTTGTTGCAGATCACTGTGGAGCTGCACCAAGCGCCAGAAACCGATTCATCTTATCGGACGGGGTGACTCGACGAACCTTCCATCCGCTGCATTCAAGAAGCGTGGTGGTCAGCGACGCAAGCCCTGACAGGTGGTGGAATAGGCGCCTTCCAGCAGGCTACAAAAAGGAACGGACCACTTTGATGCTCTTCACTTGGCAGTAGCGGCGAGCGCTACGCATCTTGGCTGATAACCTCTCTGCCACTTGTTGCAGATCACTGTGGAGCTGCACCAAGTGCCAGAAACCGATTCAGCTTATCGTACGGGGTGACTCGACGAACCTTCCATCCGCTGCATTCAAGAAGCGTGGCGGTCAGCGACGCAAGCCCCGACAGGTGGTGGAATAGGCGCCTTCCAGCAGGCTACAAAAAGGAACGGACCACTTTGATGCCCTTCACTTGGCAGTAGCGGCGACGCGCTACGCATCTTGGCTGATAGCCTCTCTGCCAGTTGTTGCAGATCACTGTGCAGCTGCACCAAGCGCCAGAAAGTGATTCAGCGTATCGTACGGGGTGACTCGACGAACCTTCTATCTGCTGCATCCAAGAAGCGTGGCTGTCAGCGACGCAAGCCCCGACAGGTGGTGGAATAGGCGCCTTCCAGCAGGCTACAAAAAGGAACGGACCACTTTGATGCCCTTCACTTGGCAGTAGCGGCGAAGCGCTACGTATCTTGGCTGATACCCTCTCTGCCACTTGATGCAGATCACTGTGCAGCTGCACCAAGCGCCAGAAACTGATTCAGCTTATCGTACGGGGTGACTCGACGAACCTTCCAGCCGCTGCATCCAAGAAGCGTGGCGGTCAGCGACGCAAGCCCCGACAGGTGGTGGAATAGGCGCCTTCCAGCAGGCTACAAAAAGGAACGGACCACTTTGATGCCCTTCACTTGGCAGTAGCGGCGACGCGCTACGCATCTTGGCTGATAGCCTCTCTGCCAGTTGTTGCAGATCACTGTGCAGCTGCACCAAGCGCCAGAAAGTGATTCAGCGTATCGTACGGGGTGACTCGACGAACCTTCTATCTGCTGCATCCAAGAAGCGTGGCGGTCAGCGACGCAAGCCCCGACAGGTGGTGGAATAGGCGCCTTCCAGCAGGCTACAAAAAGGAACGGACCACTTTGATGCCCTTCACTTGGCAGTAGCGGCGAAGCGCTACGTATCTTGGCTGATACCCTCTCTGCCACTTGATGCAGATCACTGTGCAGCTGCACCAAGCGCCAGAAACTGATTCAGCTTATCGTACGGGGTGACTCGACGAACCTTCCAGCCGCTGCATCCAAGAAGCGTGGCGGTCAGCGACGCAAGCCCCGACAGGTGGTGGAAAAGGCGCCTTCCAGCAGGCTACAAAAAGGAACGGACCACTTTGATGCCCTTCACTTGGCAGTAGTGGCGACGCGCTACGCATCTTGGCTGATAACCTTTCTACCACTTGTTGCACATCACTGTGCAGCTGCACCAAGCGCCAGAAACCGATTCAGCTAATCGTACGGGGTGACTCGACGAACCTTCCTTCCGCTGCATCTAAGAAGCGTGGCAGTAAGTAACGCAAGCCCCGACAGGTGGTGGAATCAGCGCCTTCCAGCAGTCTACAAAAAGGAACGAACCACTCTGATGCCCTTTACTAGGCAGTAGCGGCGACGCGCTACGCATCTTGGCTGATAGCCTCTCTGCCACATTTTGCAGATCACTGTGGAGCTGCACCAAGCGCCAGAAACTGATTCCGCCTATCGTACGGGGTGACTGGACGAACCTTCCAATCGCTGCATCTAAGAAGCGTGGCGGTCAGCGACGCGAGACCCGACAGGTGGTGGAATAGGCGCCTTCCAGCAGGCTACAAAAAGGAACGGACCACTTTGATGCCCTTCACTTGGCAGTAGCGGCGAAGCGCTACGTATCTTGGCTGATACCCTCTCTGCCACTTGATGCAGATCACTGTGCAGCTGCACCAAGCGCCAGAAACTGATTCAGCTTATCGTACGGGGTGACTCGACGAACCTTCCAGCCGCTGCATCCAAGAAGCGTGGCGGTCAGCGACGCAAGCCCCGACAGGTGGTGGAAAAGGCGCCTTCCAGCAGGCTACAAAAAGGAACGGACCACTTTGATGCCCTTCACTTGGCAGTAGTGGCGACGCGCTACGCATCTTGGCTGATAACCTCTCTACCACTTGTTGCACATCACTGTGCAGCTGCACCAAGTGCCAGAAACCGATTCAGCTTATCGTACGGGGTGACTCGACGAACCTTCCATCCGCTGCATTCAAGAAGCGCGGCGGTCAGAGGCGTAAGACCATACAGGTGGAGCAATAGGCGCCTTCCAGCAGGCTACAAAAAGGAACGGTTCACTCTGATGCCCTTTACTAGGCAGTAGCGGCGACGCGCTACGCATCTTGGCTGATAGCCTCTCTGCCACTTGTTGCAGATCACTGTGCAGCTGCACCAAGCGCCAGAAAGTGATTCAGCTTATCGTACGGGGTGACTCGACGAACCTTCTATCTGCTGCATCCAAGAAGCGTGGCGGTCAGCGACGCGAGACCCGACAGGTGGTGGAATAGGTGCCCTCCAGCATGCTACAAAAAGGAACGGACCACTTTGATGCCCTTTACTTGGCAGTAGCGGCGAAGCGCTACGCATCTTGGCTAATAGCCTCTCTGCCACTTGTTGCAGATCACTGTGCAGCTGCACCAAGCGCCAGAAAGTGATTCAGCTTATCGCACGGGGTGACTCGACGAACCTTCTATCTGCTGCATCCAAGAAGCGTGGCGGTCAGCGACGCAAGCCCCGACAGGTGGTGGAATAGGCGCCTTCCAGCAGGCTACAAAAAGGAACGGACCACTTTGATGCCCTTCACTTGGCAGTAGCGGCGACGCGCTACGCATCTTGGATGATAGCCTCTCTGCCAGTTGTTGCAGATCACTGTGCAGCTGCACCAAGCGCCAGAAAGTGATTCAGCGTATCGTACGGGGTGACTCGACGAACCTTCTATCTGCTGCATCCAAGAAGCGTGGCGGTCAGCGACGCAATCCCCGACAGGTGGTTTAATAGGCGCCTTCCAGCAGGCTACAAAAAGGAACGGACCACTCTGATGCCCTTCACTTGGCAGTAGCGGCGACGCGCTACGCATCTTGGCTGGTAACCACTCTGCCACTTGTTGCAGATCACTGTGGAGCTGCACCAAGCGCCAGAAACCGATTCAGCTTATTGTACGAGGTGATTCGACGAACCTTCCATCCGCTGCATTCAAGAAGCGTGGTGGTCAGCGACGCAAGCCCTGACAGGTGGTGGAATAGGCGCCTTCCAGCAGGCTACAAAAAGGAACGGACCACTTTGATGCCCTTCACTTGGCAGTAGCGGCGAAGCTCTACGTATCTTGGCTGATACCCTCTCTGCCACTTGATGCAGATCACTGCGCAGCTGCACCAAGCGCCAGAAGCTGGTTCAGCTTATCGTACGGGGTGACTCGACGAACCTTCCATCCGCTGCATTCAAGAAGCGTGGCGGTCAGCGACGCAAGCCCCGACAGGTGGTGGAATAGGCGCCTTCCAGCAGGCTACAAAAAGGAACGGACCACTTTGATGCCCTTCACTTGGCAGTAGCGGCGACGCGCTACGCATCTTGGCTGATAGCCTCTCTGCCAGTTGTTGCAGATCACTGTGCAGCTGCACCAAGCGCCAGAAAGTGATTCAGCGTATCGTACGGGGTGACTCGACGAACCTTCTATCTGCTGCATCCAAGAAGCGTGGTGGTCAGCGACGCAAGCCCCGACAGGTGGTGGAATAGGCGCCTTCCACCAGGCTACAAAAAGGAACGGACCACTTTGATGCCCTTCACTTGGCAGTAGCGGCGAAGCTCTACGTATCTTGGCTGATACCCTCTCTGCCACTTGTTGCAGATCACTGTGCAGCTGCACCAAGCGCCAGAAACTGATTCAGCTTATCGTAACGGGTGACTCGACGAACCTTCCATCCGCTGCATTCAAGAAGCGTGGCGGTCAGCGACGCAAGCCTCGACAGGTGGTGGAAAAGGCGCCTTCCAGCAGGCTACAAAAAGGAACGGACCACTTTGATGCCCTTCACTTGGCAGTAGTGGCGACGCGCTACGCATCTTGGCTGATAACCTCTCTACCACTTGTTGCACATCACTGTGCAGCTGCACCAAGCGCCAGAAACCGATTCAGCTAATCGTACGGGGTGACTCGACGAACCTTCCTTCCGCTGCATCTAAGAAGCGTGGCAGTAAGTAACGCAAGCCCCGACAGGTGGTGGAATCAGCGCCTTCCAGCAGTCTACAAAAAGGAACGAACCACTCTGATGCCCTTTACTAGGCAGTAGCGGCGACGCGCTACGCAACTTGGCTGATAGCCTCTCTGCCACATGTTGCAGATCACTGTGCAGCTGCACCAAGCGCCAGAAACTGATTCCGCCTATCGTACGGGGTGACTGGACGAACCTTCCAATCGCTGCATCTAAGAAGCGTGGCGGTCAGCGACGCGAGACCCGACAGGTGGTGGAATAGGCGCCTTCCAGCAGGCTACAAAAAGGAACGGACCACTTTGATGCCCTTCACTTGGCAGTAGCGGCGAAGCGCTACGTATCTTGGCTGATACCCTCTCTGCCACTTGATGCAGATCACTGTGCAGCTGCACCAAGCGCCAGAAACTGATTCAGCTTATCGTACGAGGTGATTCGACGAACCTTCCATCCGCTGCATTCAAGAAGCGTGGTGGTCAGAGACGCAAGCCCTTACAGGTGGTGGAATAGGCGCCTTCCAGCAGGCTACAAAAAGGAACGGACCACTTTGATGCTCTTCACTTGGCAGTAGCGGCGACGCGCTACGCATCTTGGCTGATAACCTCTCTGCCACTTGTTGCAGATCACTGTGGAGCTGCACCAAGCGCCAGAAACCGATTCAGCTTATCGTACGGGGTGACTCGACGAACCTTCCATCCGCTGCAATTAAGAAGCGTGGCGGTCAGCGACGCAAGCCCCGACAGGTGGTGGAATAGGCGCCTTCCAGCAGGCTACAAAAAGGAACGGACCACTTTGATGCCCTTCACTTGGCAGTAGCGGCGACGCGCTACGCATCTTGGCTGATAGCCTCTCTGCCAGTTGTTGCAGATCACTGTGCAGCTGCACCAAGCGCCAGAAAGTGATTCAGCGTATCGTACGGGGTGACTCGACGAACCTTCTATCTGCTGCATCCAAGAAGCGTGGTGGTCAGCGACGCAAGCCCCGACAGGTGGTGGAATAGGCGCCTTCCAGCAGGCTACAAAAAGGAACGGACTACTTTGATGCCCTTCACTTGGCAGTAGCGGCGAAGCTCTACGTATCTTGGCTGATACCCTCTCTGCCACTTGATGCAGATCACTGTGCAGCTGCACCAAGCGCCAGAAACTGATTCAGCTTATCGTACGGGGTGACTCGACGAACCTTCCTTCCGCTGCATCCAAGAAGCGTGGCGGTCAGCGACGCAAGCCCCGACAGGTGGTGGAATAGGCGCCTTCCAGCGGGCTACAAAAAGGAACGGACCACTCTGATGCTCTTCACTTGGCAGTAGCGGCGACGCGCTACGCATCTTGGCTGATAGCCTATCTGCCACTCGTTCAAGATCACTGTGGAGCTGCACCAAGCGCCAGAAGCTGGTTCAGCTTATCGTACGGGGTGACTCGACGAACCTTCCATCCGCTGCATTCAAGAAGCGTGGCGGTCAGCGACGCAAGCCCCGACAGGTGGTGGAATAGGCGCCTTCCAGCAGGCTACAAAAAGGAACGGACCACTTTGATGCCCTTCACTTGGCAGTAGCGGCGAAGCTCTACGTATCTTGGCTGATACCCTCTCTGCCACTTGATGCAGATCACTGCGCAGCTGCACCAAGCGCCAGAAGCTGGTTCAGCTTATCGTACGGGGTGACTCGACGAACCTTCCATCCGCTGCATTCAAGAAGCGTGGCGGTCAGCGACGCAAGCCCCGACAGGTGGTGGAATAGGCGCCTTCCAGCAGGCTACAAAAAGGAACGGACCACTCTGATGCTCTTCACTTGGCAGTAGCGGCGACGCGCTACGCATCTTGGCTGATAACCTCTCTGCCACTTGTTCAAGATCACTGTGGAGCTGCACTAAGCGCCAGAAACCGATTCAGCTTATCGTACGGGGTGACTCGACGAACCTTCCATCCGCTGTATTCAAGAAGCGTGGCGGTCAGCGACGCAAGCCCTGACAGGTGGTGGAATCGGCACCTTCCAGCAGGCTACAAAAAGGAACGGACCACTCTGATGCCCTTCACTTGGCAGTAGCGGCGACGCGCTACGCATCTTGGCTGATAGCCTATCTGCCACTCGTTGCAGATCACTGCGCAGCTGCACCAAGCGCCAGAAGCTGGTTCAGCTTATCGTGCGGGGTGACTCGACGAACCTTCCATCCGCTGCATTCAAGAAGCGTGGCGGTCAGCGACGCAAGCCCTGACAGGTGGTGGAATCGGCACTTTCCAGCAGGCTACAAAAAGGAACGGACCACTCTGATGCTCTTCACTTGGCAGTAGCGGCGACGCGCTACGCATCTTGGCTGATAGCCTCTCTACCACTTGTTGCACATCACTGTGCAGCTGCACCAAGCGCCAGAAGCTGATTCAGCTAATCGTACGGGGTGACTCGACGAACCTTCCTTCCGCTGCATCCAAGAAGCGTGGCGGTCAGCAACGCAAGCCCTGACAGGTGGTGGAATAGGCGCCTTCCAGCAGGCTACAAAAAGGAACGGACCACTCTGATGCCCTTCACTTGGCAGTAGCGGCGACGCGCTACGCATCTTGGCTGATAGCCTATCTGCCACTCGTTGCAGATCACTATGGAGCTGCACCAAGCGCCAGAAACCGATTCAGCTTATCGTACGGGGTGACTCGACGAACCTTCCATCCGCTGCATTCAAGAAGCGTGGTGGTCAGCGACGCAAGCCCTGACAGGTGGTGGAATAGGCGCCTTCTAGCAGGCTACAAAAAGGAACGGACCACTCTGATGCCCTTCACTTGGCAGTAGCGGCGACGCGCTACGCATCTTGGCTGATAGCCTATCTGCCACTCGTTGCAGATCACTGTGGAGCTGCACCAAGCACCAGAAACCGATTCAGCTTATCGTACGGGGTGACTCGACGAACCTTCCATCCGCTGCATTCAACAAGCGTGGTGGTCAGCGACGCAAGCCCTGACAGGTGGTGGAATAGGCGCCTTCCAACTGGCTACAAAAAGGAACGGACCACTCTGATGACCTTCACTTGGCAGTAGCGGCGACGCGCTACGCATCTTGGCTGATACCCTCTCTGCCACTTGATGCAGATCACTGTGCAGCTGCACCAAGCGCCAGAAACTGATTCAGCTTATCGTACGGGGTGACTCGACGAACCTTCCAGCCGCTGCATCCAAGAAGCGTGGTGGTCAGCGACGCAAGCCCTGACAGGTGGTGGAATAGGCGCCTTCCAGCAGGCTACAACAAGGAACGGACCACTCTGATGCCCTTCACTTGGCAGTAGCGGCGACGCGCTACGCATCTTGGCTGATACCCTCTCTGCCACTCGTTCAAGATCACTGTGGAGCTGCACCAAGCGCCAGAAGCTGGTTCAGCTTATCGTACGGGGTGACTCGACGAACCTTCCATCCGCTGCATTCAAGAAGCGTGGCGGTCAGCGACGCAAGCCCCGACAGGTGGTGGAATAGGCGCCTTCCAGCAGGCTACAAAAAGGAACGGACCACTTTGATGCCCTTCACTTGGCAGTAGCGGCGAAGCTCTACGTATCTTGGCTGATACCCTCTCTGCCACTTGATGCAGATCACTGCGCAGCTGCACCAAGCGCCAGAAGCTGGTTCAGCTTATCGTACGGGGTGACTCGACGAACCTTCCATCCGCTGCATTCAAGAAGCGTGGCGGTCAGCGACGCAAGCCCCGACAGGTGGTGGAATAGGCGCCTTCCAGCAGGCTACAAAAAGGAACGGACCACTCTGATGCTCTTCACTTGGCAGTAGCGGCGACGCGCTACGCATCTTGGCTGATAACCTCTCTGCCACTTGTTCAAGATCACTGTGGAGCTGCACCAAGCGCCAGAAACCGATTCAGCTTATCGTACGGGGTGACTCGACGAACCTTCCATCCGCTGTATTCAAGAAGCGTGGCGGTCAGCGACGCAAGCCCTGACAGGTGGTGGAATCGGCACCTTCCAGCAGGCTACAAAAAGGAACGGACCACTCTGATGCCCTTCACTTGGCAGTAGCGGCGAAGCTCTACGTATCTTGGCTGATACCCTCTCTGCCACTTGATGCAGATCACTGTGCAGCTGCACCAAGCGCCAGAAACTGATTCAGCTTATCGTACGGGGTGACTCGACGAACCTTCCTTCCGCTGCATCCAAGAAGCGTGGCGGTCAGCGACGCAAGCCCCGACAGGTGGTGGAATAGGCGCCTTCCAGCGGGCTACAAAAAGGAACGGACCACTCTGATGCTCTTCACTTGGCAGTAGCGGCGACGCGCTACGCATCTTGGCTGATAGCCTATCTGCCACTCGTTCAAGATCACTGTGGAGCTGCACCAAGCGCCAGAAGCTGGTTCAGCTTATCGTACGGGGTGACTCGACGAACCTTCCATCCGCTGCATTCAAGAAGCGTGGCGGTCAGCGACGCAAGCCCCGACAGGTGGTGGAATAGGCGCCTTCCAGCAGGCTACAAAAAGGAACGGACCACTTTGATGCCCTTCACTTGGCAGTAGCGGCGAAGCTCTACGTATCTTGGCTGATACCCTCTCTGCCACTTGATGCAGATCACTGCGCAGCTGCACCAAGCGCCAGAAGCTGGTTCAGCTTATCGTACGGGGTGACTCGACGAACCTTCCATCCGCTGCATTCAAGAAGCGTGGCGGTCAGCGACGCAAGCCCCGACAGGTGGTGGAATAGGCGCCTTCCAGCAGGCTACAAAAAGGAACGGACCACTCTGATGCTCTTCACTTGGCAGTAGCGGCGACGCGCTACGCATCTTGGCTGATAACCTCTCTGCCACTTGTTCAAGATCACTGTGGAGCTGCACTAAGCGCCAGAAACAGATTCAGCTTATCGTACGGGGTGACTCGACGAACCTTCCATCCGCTGTATTCAAGAAGCGTGGCGGTCAGCGACGCAAGCCCTGACAGGTGGTGGAATCGGCACCTTCCAGCAGGCTACAAAAAGGAACGGACCACTCTGATGCCCTTCACTTGGCAGTAGCGGCGACGCGCTACGCATCTTGGCTGATAGCCTATCTGCCACTCGTTGCAGATCACTGCGCAGCTGCACCAAGCGCCATAAGCTGGTTCAGCTTATCGTGCGGGGTGACTCGACGAACCTTCCATCCGCTGCATTCAAGAAGCGTGGCGGTCAGCGACGCAAGCCCTGACAGGTGGTGGAATCGGCACTTTCCAGCAGGCTACAAAAAGGAACGGACCACTCTGATGCTCTTCACTTGGCAGTAGCGGCGACGCGCTACGCATCTTGGCTGATAGCCTCTCTACCACTTGTTGCACATCACTGTGCAGCTGCACCAAGCGCCAGAAGCTAATCGTACGGGGTGACTCGACGAACCTTCCTTCCGCTGCATCCAAGAAGCGTGGCGGTCAGCAACGCAAGCCCTGACAGGTGGTGGAATAGGCGCCTTCCAGCAGGCTACAAAAAGGAACGGACCACTCTGATGCCCTTCACTTGGCAGTAGCGGCGACGCGCTACGCATCTTGGCTGATAGCATATCTGCCACTCGTTGCAGATCACTGTGGAGCTGCACCAAGCGCCAGAAACCGATTCAGCTTATCGTACGGGGTGACTCGACGAACCTTCCATCCGCTGCATTCAAGAAGCGTGGTGGTCAGCGACGCAAGCCCTGACAGGTGGTGGAATAGGCGCCTTCCTGCCGGCTACAAAAGGGAACGGACCACTCTGATGCCCTTCACTTGGCAGTAGCGGCGACGCGCTACGCATCTTGGCTGATACCCTCTCTGCCACTTGATGCAGATCACTGTGCAGCTGCACCAAGCGCCAGAAACTGATTCAGCTTATCGTACGGGGTGACTCGACGAACCTTCCATTCGCTGCATTCAAGAAGCGTGGTGGTCAGCGACGCAAGCCCCGACAGGTGGTGGAATAGGCGCCTTCCAGCAGGCTACAAAAAGGAACGGACCACTCTGATGCCCTTCACTTGGCAGTAGCGGCGACGCGCTACGCATCTTGGCTGATAGCCTATCTGCCACTCGTTGCAGATCACTATGGAGCTGCACCAAGCGCCAGAAACCGATTCAGCTTATCGTACGGGGTGACTCGACGAACCTTCCATCCGCTGCATTCAAGAAGCGTGGTGGTCAGCGACGCAAGCCCTGACAGGTGGTGGAATAGGCGCCTTCTAGCAGGCTACAAAAAGGAACGGACCACTCTGATGCCCTTCACTTGGCAGTAGCGGCGACGCGCTACGCATCTTGGCTGATAGCCTATCTGCCACTCGTTGCAGATCACTGTGGAGCTGCACCAAGCACCAGAAACCGATTCAGCTTATCGTACGGGGTGACTCGACGAACCTTCCATCCGCTGCATTCAACAAGCGTGGTGGTCAGCGACGCAAGCCCTGACAGGTGGTGGAATAGGCGCCTTCCAACTGGCTACAAAAAGGAACGGACCACTCTGATGCCCTTCACTTGGCAGTAGCGGCGACGCGCTACGCATCTTGGCTGATACCCTCTCTGCCACTTGATGCAGATCACTGTGCAGCTGCACCAAGCGCCAGAAACTGATTCAGCTTATCGTACGGGGTGACTCGACGAACCTTCCAGCCGCTGCATCCAAGAAGCGTGGTGGTCAGCGACGCAAGCCCTGACAGGTGGTGGAATAGGCGCCTTCCAGCAGGCTACAACAAGGAACGGACCACTCTGATGCCCTTCACTTGGCAGTAGCGGCGAATCGCTACGCATCTTGGCTGATACCCTCTCTGCCACTCGTTCAAGATCACTGTGGAGCTGCACCAAGCGCCAGAAGCTGGTTCAGCTTATCGTACGGGGTGACTCGACGAACCTTCCATCCGCTGCATTCAAGAAGCGTGGCGGTCAGCGACGCAAGCCCCGACAGGTGGTGGAATAGGCGCCTTCCAGCAGGCTACAAAAATGGAACGGACCACTTTGATGCCCTTCACTTGGCAGTAGCGGCGAAGCTCTACGTATCTTGGCTGATACCCTCTCTGCCACTTGATGCAGATCACTGCGCAGCTGCACCAAGCGCCAGAAGCTGGTTCAGCTTATCGTACGGGGTGACTCGACGAACCTTCCATCCGCTGCATTCAAGAAGCGTGGCGGTCAGCGACGCAAGCCCCGACAGGTGGTGGAATAGGCGCCTTCCAGCAGGCTACAAAAAGGAACGGACCACTCTGATGCTCTTCACTTGGCAGTAGCGGCGACGCGCTACGCATCTTGGCTGATAACCTCTCTGCCACTTGTTCAAGATCACTGTGGAGCTGCACCAAGCGCCAGAAACCGATTCAGCTTATCGTACGGGGTGACTCGACGAACCTTCCATCCGCTGTATTCAAGAAGCGTGGCGGTCAGCGACGCAAGCCCTGACAGGTGGTGGAATCGGCACCTTCCAGCAGGCTACAAAAAGGAACGGACCACTCTGATGCCCTTCACTTGGCAGTAGCGGCGACGCGCTACGCATCTTGGCTGATAGCCTATCTGCCACTCGTTGCAGATCACTGCGCAGCTGCACCAAGCGCCAGAAGCTGGTTCAGCTTATCGTGCGGGGTGACTCGACGAACCTTCCATCCGCTGCATTCAAGAAGCGTGGCGGTCAGCGACGCAAGCCCTGACAGGTGGTGGAATCGGCACTTTCCAGCAGGCTACAAAAAGGAACGGACCACTCTGATGCTCTTCACTTGGCAGTAGCGGCGACGCGCTACGCATCTTGGCTGATAGCCTCTCTACCACTTGTTGCACATCACTGTGCAGCTGCACCAAGCGCCAGAAGCTGATTCAGCTAATCGTACGGGGTGACTCGACGAACCTTCCTTCCGCTGCATCCAAGAAGCGTGGCGGTCAGCGACGCAAGCCCTGACAGGTGGTGGAATAGGCGCCTTCCAGCAGGCTACAAAAAGGAACGGACCACTCTGATGCCCTTCACTTGGCAGTAGCGGCGACGCGCTACGCATCTTGGCTGATAGCCTATCTGCCACTCGTTGCAGATCACTGTGGAGCTGCACCAAGCGCCAGAAACCGATTCAGCTTATCGTACGGGGTGACTCGACGAACCTTCCATCCGCTGCATTCAAGAAGCGTGGTGGTCAGCGACGCAAGCCCTGACAGGTGGTGGAATAGGCGCCTTCCAGCCGGCTACAAAAAGGAACGGACCACTCTGATGCCCTTCACTTGGCAGTAGCGGCGACGCGCTACGCATCTTGGCTGATACCCTCTCTGCCACTTGATGCAGATCACTGTGCAGCTGCACCAAGCGCCAGAAACTGATTCAGCTTATCGTACGGGGTGACTCGACGAACCTTCCATCCGCTGCATTCAAGAAGCGTGGTGGTCAGCGACGCAAGCCCCGACAGGTTGTGGAATAGGCGCCTTCCAACTGGCTACAAAAAGGAACGGACCACTCTGATGCCCTTCACTTGGCAGTAGCGGCGACGCGCTACGCATCTTGGCTGATACCCTCTCTGCCACTTGATGCAGATCACTGTGCAGCTGCACCAAGCGCCAGAAACTGATTCAGCTTATCGTACGGGGTGACTCGACGAACCTTCCATCCGCTGCATTCAAGAAGCGTGGTGGTCAGCGACGCAAGCCCTGACAGGTGGTGGAATAGGCGCCTTCCAGCAGGCTACAAAAAGGAACGGACCACTCTGATGCCCTTCACTTGGCAGTAGCGGCGACGCGCTACGCATCTTGGCTGATAGCCTATCTGCCACTCGTTGCAGATCACTGCGCAGCTGCACCAAGCGCCAGAAGCTGGTTCAGCTTATCGTGCGGGGTGACTCGACGAACCTTCCATCCGCTGCATTCAAGAAGCGGGGCGGTCAGCGACGCAAGCCCTGACAGGTGGTGGAATCAGCACTTTCCAGCAGGCTACAAAAAGGAACGGACCACTCTGATGCTCTTCACTTGGCAGTAGCGGCGACGCGCTACGCATCTTGGCTGATAGCCTCTCTACCACTTGTTGCACATCACTGTGCAGCTGCACCAAGCGCCAGAAGCTGATTCAGCTAATCGTAAGGGGTGACTCGACGAACCTTCCTTCTGCTGCATCCAAGAAGCGTGGCGGTCAGCGACGCAAGCCCTGACAGGTGGTGGAATAGGCGCCTTCCAGCCGGCTACAAAAAGGAACGGACCACTCTGATGCCCTTCACTTGGCAGTAGCGGCGACGCGCTACGCATCTTGGCTGATACCCTCTCTGCCACTTGATGCAGATCACTGTGGAGCTGCACCAAGCACCAGAAACCGATTCAGCTTATCGTACGGGGTGACTCGACGAACCTTCCATCCGCTGCATTCAACAAGCGTGGTGGTCAGCGACGCAAGCCCTGACAGGTGGTGGAATAGGCGCCTTCCAACTGGCTACAAAAAGGAACGGACCACTCTGATGCCCTTCACTTGGCAGTAGCGGCGACGCGCTACGCATCTTGGCTGATACCCTCTCTGCCACTTGATGCAGATCACTGTGCAGCTGCACCAAGCGCCAGAAACTGATTCAGCTTATCGTACGGGGTGACTCGACGAACCTTCCAGCCGCTGCATCCAAGAAGCGTGGTGGTCAGCGACGCAAGCCCTGACAGGTGGTGGAATAGGCGCCTTCCAGCAGGCTACAACAAGGAACGGACCACTCTGATGCCCTTCACTTGGCAGTAGCGGCGACGCGCTACGCATCTTGGCTGATACCCTCTCTGCCACTCGTTCAAGATCACTGTGGAGCTGCACCAAGCGCCAGAAGCTGGTTCAGCTTATCGTACGGGGTGACTCGACGAACCTTCCATCCGCTGCATTCAAGAAGCGTGGCGGTCAGCGACGCAAGCCCCGACAGGTGGTGGAATAGGCGCCTTCCAGCAGGCTACAAAAAGGAACGGACCACTTTGATGCCCTTCACTTGGCAGTAGCGGCGAAGCTCTACGTATCTTGGCTGATACCCTCTCTGCCACTTGATGCAGATCACTGCGCAGCTGCACCAAGCGCCAGAAGCTGGTTCAGCTTATCGTACGGGGTGACTCGACGAACCTTCCATCCGCTGCATTCAAGAAGCGTGGCGGTCAGCGACGCAAGCCCCGACAGGTGGTGGAATAGGCGCCTTCCAGCAGGCTACAAAAAGGAACGGACCACTCTGATGCTCTTCACTTGGCAGTAGCGGCGACGCGCTACGCATCTTGGCTGATAACCTCTCTGCCACTTGTTCAAGATCACTGTGGAGCTGCACCAAGCGCCAGAAACCGATTCAGCTTATCGTACGGGGTGACTCGACGAACCTTCCATCCGCTGTATTCAAGAAGCGTGGCGGTCAGCGACGCAAGCCCTGACAGGTGGTGGAATCGGCACCTTCCAGCAGGCTACAAAAAGGAACGGACCACTCTGATGCCCTTCACTTGGCAGTAGCGGCGACGCGCTACGCATCTTGGCTGATAGCCTATCTGCCACTCGTTGCAGATCACTGCGCAGCTGCACCAAGCGCCAGAAGCTGGTTCAGCTTATCGTGCGGGGTGACTCGACGAACCTTCCATCCGCTGCATTCAAGAAGCGTGGCGGTCAGCGACGCAAGCCCTGACAGGTGGTGGAATCGGCACTTTCCAGCAGGCTACAAAAAGGAACGGACCACTCTGATGCTCTTCACTTGGCAGTAGCGGCGACGCGCTACGCATCTTGGCTGATAGCCTCTCTACCACTTGTTGCACATCACTGTGCAGCTGCACCAAGCGCCAGAAGCTGATTCAGCTAATCGTACGGGGTGACTCGACGAACCTTCCTTCCGCTGCATCCAAGAAGCGTGGCGGTCAGCGACGCAAGCCCTGACAGGTGGTGGAATAGGCGCCTTCCAGCAGGCTACAAAAAGGAACGGACCACTCTGATGCCCTTCACTTGGCAGTAGCGGCGACGCGCTACGCATCTTGGCTGATAGCCTATCTGCCACTCGTTGCAGATCACTGTGGAGCTGCACCAAGCACCAGAAACCGATTCAGCTTATCGTACGGGGTGACTCGACGAACCTTCCATCCGCTGCATTCAAGAAGCGTGGTGGTCAGCGACGCAAGCCCTGACAGGTGGTGGAATAGGCGCCTTCCAGCCGGCTACAAAAAGGAACGGACCACTCTGATGCCCTTCACTTGGCAGTAGCGGCGACGCGCTACGCATCTTGGCTGATACCCTCTCTGCCACTTGATGCAGATCACTGTGCAGCTGCACCAAGCGCCAGAAACTGATTCAGCTTATCGTACGGGGTGACTCGACGAACCTTCCATCCGCTGCATTCAAGAAGCGTGGTGGTCAGCGACGCAAGCCCCGACAGGTTGTGGAATAGGCGCCTTCCAACTGGCTACAAAAAGGAACGGACCACTCTGATGCCCTTCACTTGGCAGTAGCGGCGACGCGCTACGCATCTTGGCTGATACCCTCTCTGCCACTTGATGCAGATCACTGTGCAGCTGCACCAAGCGCCAGAAACTGATTCAGCTTATCGTACGGGGTGACTCGACGAACCTTCCATCCGCTGCATTCAAGAAGCGTGGTGGTCAGCGACGCAAGCCCTGACAGGTGGTGGAATAGGCGCCTTCCAGCAGGCTACAAAAAGGAACGGACCACTCTGATGCCCTTCACTTGGCAGTAGCGGCGACGCGCTACGCATCTTGGCTGATAGCCTATCTGCCACTCGTTGCAGATCACTGCGCAGCTGCACCAAGCGCCAGAAGCTGGTTCAGCTTATCGTGCGGGGTGACTCGACGAACCTTCCATCCGCTGCATTCAAGAAGCGGGGCGGTCAGCGACGCAAGCCCTGACAGGTGGTGGAATCAGCACTTTCCAGCAGGCTACAAAAAGGAACGGACCACTCTGATGCTCTTCACTTGGCAGTAGCGGCGACGCGCTACGCATCTTGGCTGATAGCCTCTCTACCACTTGTTGCACATCACTGTGCAGCTGCACCAAGCGCCAGAAGCTGATTCAGCTAATCGTAAGGGGTGACTCGACGAACCTTCCTTCTGCTGCATCCAAGAAGCGTGGCGGTCAGCGACGCAAGCCCTGACAGGTGGTGGAATAGGCGCCTTCCAGCCGGCTACAAAAAGGAACGGACCACTCTGATGCCCTTCACTTGGCAGTAGCGGCGACGCGCTACGCATCTTGGCTGATACCCTCTCTGCCACTTGATGCAGATCACTGTGCAGCTGCACCAAGCGCCAGAAACTGATTCAGCTTATCGTACGGGGTGACTCGACGAACCTTCCATCCGCTGCATTCAAGAAGCGTGGTGGTCAGCGACGCAAGCCCTGACAGGTGGTGGAATAGGCGCCTTCCTGCCGGCTACAAAAGGGAACGGACCACTCTGATGCCCTTCACTTGGCAGTAGCGGCGACGCGCTACGCATCTTGGCTGATACCCTCTCTGCCACTTGATGCAGATCACTGTGCAGCTGCACCAAGCGCCAGAAACTGATTCAGCTTATCGTACGGGGTGACTCGACGAACCTTCCATTCGCTGCATTCAAGAAGCGTGGTGGTCAGCGACGCAAGCCCCGACAGGTGGTGGAATAGGCGCCTTCCAGCAGGCTACAAAAAGGAACGGACCACTCTGATGCCCTTCACTTGGCAGTAGCGGCGACGCGCTACGCATCTTGGCTGATAGCCTATCTGCCACTCGTTGCAGATCACTATGGAGCTGCACCAAGCGCCAGAAACCGATTCAGCTTATCGTACGGGGTGACTCGACGAACCTTCCATCCGCTGCATTCAAGAAGCGTGGTGGTCAGCGACGCAAGCCCTGACAGGTGGTGGAATAGGCGCCTTCTAGCAGGCTACAAAAAGGAACGGACCACTCTGTGTCCCTTCACTTGGCAGTAGCGGCGACGCGCTACGCATCTTGGCTGATAGCCTATCTGCCACTCGTTGCAGATCACTGTGGAGCTGCACCAAGCACCAGAAACCGATTCAGCTTATCGTACGGGGTGACTCGACGAACCTTCCATCCGCTGCATTCAACAAGCGTGGTGGTCAGCGACGCAAGCCCTGACAGGTGGTGGAATAGGCGCCTTCCAACTGGCTACAAAAAGGAACGGACCACTCTGATGCCCTTCACTTGGCAGTAGCGGCGACGCGCTACGCATCTTGGCTGATACCCTCTCTGCCACTTGATGCAGATCACTGTGCAGCTGCACCAAGCGCCAGAAACTGATTCAGCTTATCGTACGGGGTGACTCGACGAACCTTCCAGCCGCTGCATCCAAGAAGCGTGGTGGTCAGCGACGCAAGCCCTGACAGGTGGTGGAATAGGCGCCTTCCAGCAGGCTACAACAAGGAACGGACCACTCTGATGCCCTTCACTTGGCAGTAGCGGCGACGCGCTACGCATCTTGGCTGATACCCTCTCTGCCACTCGTTCAAGATCACTGTGGAGCTGCACCAAGCGCCAGAAGCTGGTTCAGCTTATCGTACGGGGTGACTCGACGAACCTTCCATCCGCTGCATTCAAGAAGCGTGGCGGTCAGCGACGCAAGCCCCGACAGGTGGTGGAATAGGCGCCTTCCAGCAGGCTACAAAAAGGAACGGACCACTTTGATGCCCTTCACTTGGCAGTAGCGGCGAAGCTCTACGTATCTTGGCTGATACCCTCTCTGCCACTTGATGCAGATCACTGCGCAGCTGCACCAAGCGCCAGAAGCTGGTTCAGCTTATCGTACGGGGTGACTCGACGAACCTTCCATCCGCTGCATTCAAGAAGCGTGGCGGTCAGCGACGCAAGCCCCGACAGGTGGTGGAATAGGCGCCTTCCAGCAGGCTACAAAAAGGAACGGACCACTCTGATGCTCTTCACTTGGCAGTAGCGGCGACGCGCTACGCATCTTGGCTGATAACCTCTCTGCCACTTGTTCAAGATCACTGTGGAGCTGCACCAAGCGCCAGAAACCGATTCAGCTTATCGTACGGGGTGACTCGACGAACCTTCCATCCGCTGTATTCAAGAAGCGTGGCGGTCAGCGACGCAAGCCCTGACAGGTGGTGGAATCGGCACCTTCCAGCAGGCTACAAAAAGGAACGGACCACTCTGATGCCCTTCACTTGGCAGTAGCGGCGACGCGCTACGCATCTTGGCTGATAGCCTATCTGCCACTCGTTGCAGATCACTGCGCAGCTGCACCAAGCGCCAGAAGCTGGTTCAGCTTATCGTGCGGGGTGACTCGACGAACCTTCCATCCGCTGCATTCAAGAAGCGTGGCGGTCAGCGACGAAAGCCCTGACAGGTGGTGGAATCGGCACTTTCCAGCAGGCTACAAAAAGGAACGGACCACTCTGATGCTCTTCACTTGGCAGTAGCGGCGACGCGCTACGCATCTTGGCTGATAGCCTCTCTACCACTTGTTGCACATCACTGTGCAGCTGCACCAAGCGCCAGAAGCTGATTCAGCTAATCGTACGGGGTGACTCGACGAACCTTCCTTCCGCTGCATCCAAGAAGCGTGGCGGTCAGCGACGCAAGCCCTGACAGGTGGTGGAATAGGCGCCTTCCAGCAGGCTACAAAAAGGAACGGACCACTCTGATGCCCTTCACTTGGCAGTAGCGGCGACGCGCTACGCATCTTGGCTGATAGCCTATCTGCCACTCGTTGCAGATCACTGTGGAGCTGCACCAAGCGCCAGAAACCGATTCAGCTTATCGTACGGGGTGACTCGACGAACCTTCCATCCGCTGCATTCAAGAAGCGTGGTGGTCAGCGACGCAAGCCCTGACAGGTGGTGGAATAGGCGCCTTCCAGCCGGCTACAAAAAGGAACGGACCACTCTGATGCCCTTCACTTGGCAGTAGCGGCGACGCGCTACGCATCTTGGCTGATACCCTCTCTGCCACTTCATGCAGATCACTGTGCAGCTGCACCAAGCGCCAGAAACTGATTCAGCTTATCGTACGGGGTGACTCGACGAACCTTCCATCCGCTGCATTCAAGAAGCGTGGTGGTCAGCGACGCAAGCCCCGACAGGTTGTGGAATAGGCGCCTTCCAACTGGCTACAAAAAGGAACGGACCACTCTGATGCCCTTCACTTGGCAGTAGCGGCGACGCGCTACGCATCTTGGCTGATACCCTCTCTGCCACTTGATGCAGATCACTGTGCAGCTGCACCAAGCGCCAGAAACTGATTCAGCTTATCGTACGGGGTGACTCGACGAACCTTCCATCCGCTGCATTCAAGAAGCGTGGTGGTCAGCGACGCAAGCCCTGACAGGTGGTGGAATAGGCGCCTTCCAGCAGGCTACAAAAAGGAACGGACCACTCTGATGCCCTTCACTTGGCAGTAGCGGCGACGCGCTACGCATCTTGGCTGATAGCCTATCTGCCACTCGTTGCAGATCACTGCGCAGCTGCACCAAGCGCCAGAAGCTGGTTCAGCTTATCGTGCGGGGTGACTCGACGAACCTTCCATCCGCTGCATTCAAGAAGCGGGGCGGTCAGCGACGCAAGCCCTGACAGGTGGTGGAATCGGTACTTTCCAGCAGGCTACAAAAAGGAACGGACCACTCTGATGCTCTTCACTTGGTAGTAGCGGCGACGCGCTACGCATCTTGGCTGATAGCCTCTCTACCACTTGTTGCACATCACTGTGCAGCTGCACCAAGCGCCAGAAGCTGATTCAGCTAATCGTACGGGGTGACTCGACGAACCTTCCTTCTGCTGCATCCAAGAAGCGTGGCGGTCAGCGACGCAAGCCCTGACAGGTGGTGGAATAGGCGCCTTCCAGCCGGCTACAAAAAGGAACGGACCACTCTGATGCCCTTCACTTGGCAGTAGCGGCGACGCGCTACGCATCTTGGCTGATACCCTCTCTGCCACTTGATGCAGATCACTGTGCAGCTGCACCAAGCGCCAGAAACTGATTCAGCTTATCGTACGGGGTGACTCGACGAACCTTCCATCCGCTGCATTCAAGAAGCGTGGTGGTCAGCGACGCAAGCCCTGACAGGTGGTGGAATAGGCGCCTTCCAGCCGGCTACAAAAAGGAACGGACCACTCTGATGCCCTTCACTTGGCAGTAGCGGCGACGCGCTACGCATCTTGGCTGATACCCTCTCTGCCACTTGATGCAGATCACTGTGCAGCTGCACCAAGCGCCAGAAACTGATTCAGCTTATCGTACGGGGTGACTCGACGAACCTTCCATCCGCTGCATTCAAGAAGCGTGGTGGTCAGCGACGCAAGCCCTGACAGGTGGTGGAATAGGCGCCTTCCAGCAGGCTACAAAAAGGAACGGACCACTCTGATGCCCTTCACTTGGCAGTAGCGGCGACGCGCTACGCATCTTGGCTGATAGCCTATCTGCCACTCGTTGCAGATCACTGTGGAGCTGCACCAAGCGCCAGAAACCGATTCAGCTTATCGTACGGGGTGACTCGACGAACCTTCCATCCGCTGCATTCAAGAAGCGTGGTGGTCAGCGACGCAAGCCCTGACAGGTGGTGGAATAGGCGCCTTCCAACTGGCTACAAAAAGGAACGGACCACTCTGATGCCCTTCACTTGGCAGTAGCGGCGACGCGCTACGCATCTTGGCTGATACCCTCTCTGCCACTTGATGCAGATCACTGTGCAGCTGCACCAAGCGCCAGAAACTGATTCAGCTTATCGTACGGGGTGACTCGACGAACCTTCCAGCCGCTGCATCCAAGAAGCGTGGTGGTCAGCGACGCAAGCCCTGACAGGTGGTGGAATAGGCGCCTTCCAGCAGGCTACAAAAAGGAACGGACCACTCTGATGCCCTTCACTTGGCAGTAGCGGCGACGCGCTACGCATCTTGGCTGATACCCTCTCTGCCACTCGTTCAAGATCACTGTGGAGCTGCACCAAGCGCCAGAAGCTGGTTCAGCTTATCGTACGGGGTGACTCGACGAACCTTCCATCCGCTGCATTCAAGAAGCGTGGCGGTCAGCGACGCAAGCCCCGACAGGTGGTGGAATAGGCGCCTTCCAGCAGGCTACAAAAAGGAACGGACCACTTTGATGCCCTTCACTTGGCAGTAGCGGCGAAGCTCTACGTATCTTGGCTGATACCCTCTCTGCCACTTGATGCAGATCACTGCGCAGCTGCACCAAGCGCCAGAAGCTGGTTCAGCTTATCGTACGGGGTGACTCGACGAACCTTCCATCCGCTGCATTCAAGAAGCGTGGCGGTCAGCGACGCAAGCCCCGACAGGTGGTGGAATAGGCGCCTTCCAGCAGGCTACAAAAAGGAACGGACCACTCTGATGCTCTTCACTTGGCAGTAGCGGCGACGCGCTACGCATCTTGGCTGATAACCTCTCTGCCACTTGTTCAAGATCACTGTGGAGCTGCACCAAGCGCCAGAAACCGATTCAGCTTATCGTACGGGGTGACTCGACGAACCTTCCATCCGCTGTATTCAAGAAGCGTGGCGGTCAGCGACGCAAGCCCTGACAGGTGGTGGAATCGGCACCTTCCAGCAGGCTACAAAAAGGAACGGACCACTCTGATGCCCTTCACTTGGCAGTAGCGGCGACGCGCTACGCATCTTGGCTGATAGCCTATCTGCCACTCGTTGCAGATCACTGCGCAGCTGCACCAAGCGCCAGAAGCTGGTTCAGCTTATCGTGCGGGGTGACTCGACGAACCTTCCATCCGCTGCATTCAAGAAGCGGGGCGGTCAGCGACGCAAGCCCTGACAGGTGGTGGAATCGGCACTTTCCAGCAGGCTACAAAAAGGAACGGACCACTCTGATGCTCTTCACTTGGCAGTAGCGGCGACGCGCTACGCATCTTGGCTGATAGCCTCTCTACCACTTGTTGCACATCACTGTGCAGCTGCACCAAGCGCCAGAAGCTGATTCAGCTAATCGTACGGGGTGACTCGACGAACCTTCCTTCCGCTGCATCCAAGAAGCGTGGCGGTCAGCGACGCAAGCCCTGACAGGTGGTGGAATAGGCGCCTTCCAGCAGGCTACAAAAAGGAACGGACCACTCTGATGCCCTTCACTTGGCAGTAGCGGCGACGCGCTACGCATCTTGGCTGATAGCCTAACTGCCACTCGTTGCAGATCACTGTGGAGCTGCACCAAGCGCCAGAAACCGATTCAGCTTATCGTACGGGGTGACTCGACGAACCTTCCATCCGCTGCATTCAAGAAGCGTGGTGGTCAGCGACGCAAGCCCTGACAGGTGGTGGAATAGGCGCCTTCCAGCCGGCTACAAAAAGGAACGGACCACTCTGATGCCCTTCACTTGGCAGTAGCGGCGACGCGCTACGCATCTTGGCTGATACCCTCTCTGCCACTCGTTGCAGATCACTGTGGAGCTGCACCAAGCGCCAGAAACCGATTCATCTTATCGTACGGGGTGACTCGACGAACCTTCCATCCACTGCATTCAAGAAGCGTGGTGGTCAGCGAGCAAGCCCTGACAGGTGGTGGAATAGGCGCCTTCCAGCAGGCTACAAAAAGGAACGGACCACTCTGATGCTCTTCACTTGGCAGTAGCGGCGACGCGCTACGCATCTTGGCTGATAACCTCTCTGCCACTTGTTCAAGATCACTGTGGAGCTGCACCAAGCGCCAGAAACCGATTCAGCTTATCGTACGGGGTGACTCGACGAACCTTCCAGCCGCTGCATCCAAGAAGCGTGGTGGTCAGCGACGCAAGCCCTGACAGGTGGTGGAATAGGCGCCTTCCAGCAGGCTACAAAAAGGAACGGACCACTCTGATGCCCTTCACTTGGCAGTAGCGGCGACGCGCTACGCATCTTGGCTGATAACCTCTCTGCCACTTGTTCAAGATCACTGTGGAGCTGCACCAAGCGTCAGAAACCGATTCAGCTTATCGTACGGGGTGACTCGACGAACCTTCCATCCGCTGCATTCAAGAAGCGTGGTGGTCAGCGACGCAAGCCCTGACAGGTGGTGGAATAGGCGCCTTCCAGCAGGCTACAAAAAGGAACGGACCACTCTGATGCCCTTCACTTGGCAGTAGCGGCGACGCGCTACGCATCTTGGCTGATAGCCTATCTGCCACTCGTTGCAGATCACTGTGGAGCTGCACCAAGCGCCAGAAACCGATTCAGCTTATCGTACGGGGTGACTCGACGAACCTTCCTTCCGCTGCATCCAAGAAGCGTGGCGGTCAGCGACGCAAGCCCCGACAGGTGGTGGAATAGGCGCCTTCCAGCGGGCTACAAAAAGGAACGGACCACTCTGATGCTCTTCACTTGGCAGTAGCGGCGACGCGCTACGCATCTTGGCTGATAGCCTATCTGCCACTCGTTGCAGATCACTGTGGAGCTGCACCAAGCGCCAGAAACCGATTCAGCTTATCGTACGGGGTGACTCGACGAACCTTCCAGCCGCTGCATCCAAGAAGCGTGGTGGTCAGCGACGCAAGCCCTGACAGGTGGTGGAATAGGCGCCTTCCAGCAGGCTACAAAAAGGAACGGACCACTCTGATGCCCTTCACTTGGCAGTAGCGGCGTCGCGCTACGCATCTTGGCTGATACCCTCTCTGCCACTTGATGCAGATCACTGTGCAGCTGCACCAAGCGCCAGAAACTGATTCAGCTTATCGTACGGGGTGACTCGACGAACCTTCCAGCCGCTGCATCCAAGAAGCGTGGTGGTCAGCGACGCAAGCCCTGACAGGTGGTGGAATAGGCGCCTTCCAGCAGGCTACAAAAAGGAACGGACCACTCTGATGCCCTTCACTTGGCAGTAGCGGCGACGCGCTACGCATCTTGGCTGATACCCTCTCTGCCACTTGATGCAGATCACTGTGCAGCTGCACCAAGCGCCAGAAACTGATTCAGCTTATCGTACGGGGTGACTCGACGAACCTTCCATCCGCTGCATTCAAGAAGCGTGGTGGTCAGCGACGCAAGCCCCGACAGGTGGTGGAATAGGCGCCTTCCAGCAGGCTACAAAAAGGAACGGACCACTCTGATGCCCTTCACTTGGCAGTAGCGGCGACGCGCTACGCATCTTGGCTGATAGCCTATCTGCCACTCGTTGCAGATCACTATGGAGCTGCACCAAGCGCCAGAAACCGATTCAGCTTATCGTACGGGGTGACTCGACGAACCTTCCATCCGCTGCATTCAAGAAGCGTGGTGGTCAGCGACGCAAGCCCTGACAGGTGGTGGAATAGGCGCCTTCCAGCAGGCTACAAAAAGGAACGGACCACTCTGATGCCCTTCACTTGGCAGTAGCGGCGACGCGCTACGCATCTTGGCTGATAGCCTATCTGCCACTCGTTGCAGATCACTGTGGAGCTGCACCAAGCGCCAGAAACCGATTCCGCTTATCGTACGGGGTGACTCGACGAACCTTCCATCCGCTGCATTCAAGAAGCGTGGTGGTCAGCGACGCAAGCCCTGACAGGTGGCGGAATAGGCGCCTTCCAGCAGGCTACAAAAAGGAACGGACCACTCTGATGCCCTTCACTTGGCAGTAGCGGGGACGCGCTACGCATCTTGGCTGATACCCTCTCTGCCACTTGATGCAGATCACTGTGCAGCTGCACCAAGCTCCAGAAACTGATTCAGCTTATCGTACGGGGTGACTCGACGAACCTTTCAGCCGCTGCATTCAAGAAGCGTGGTGGTCAGCGACGCAAGCCCTGACAGGTGGTGGAATAGGCGCCTTCCAGCAGGCTACAAAAAGGAACGGACCACTCTGATGCCCTTCACTTGGCAGTAGCGGCGACGCGCTACGCATCTTGGCTGATAGCCTATCTGCCACTCGTTGCAGATCACTGTGGAGCTGCACCAAGCGCCAGAAACCGATTCATCTTATCGTACGGGGTGACTCGACGAACCTTCCATCCGCTGCATTCAAGAAGCGTGGTGGTCAGCGACGCAAGCCCTGACAGGTGGTGGAATAGGCGCCTTCCAGCAGGCTACAAAAAGGAACGGACCACTCTGATGCTCTTCACTTGGCAGTAGCGGCGACGCGCTACGCATCTTGGCTGATAACCTCTCTGCCACTTGTTCAAGATCACTGTGGAGCTGCACCAAGCGCCGGAAATCCATTCAGCTTATCGTACGGGGTGACTCGACGAACCTTCCAGCCGCTGCATCCAAGAAGCGTGGTGGTCAGCGACGCAAGCCCTGACAGGTGGTGGAATAGGCGCCTTCCAGCAGGCTACAAAAAGGAACGGACCACTCTGATGCCCTTCACTTGGCAGTAGCGGCGACGCGCTACGCATGTTGGCTGATAGCCTATCTGCCACTCGTTGCAGATCACTGCGCAGCTGCACCAAGCGCCAGAAGCTGATTCAGCTAATCGTACGGGGTGACTCGACGAACCTTCCTTCCGCTGCATCCAAGAAGCGTGGCGGTAAGTAACGCAAGCCCCGACAGGTGGTGGAATCGGCGCCTTCCAGCAGTCTACAAAAAGGAAAGAAACACTCTGATGCCCTTTACTAGGCAGTAGCGGCGACGCGCTACGCATCTTGGCTGATAGCCTCTCTGCCACATGTTGCAGATCACTGTGCAGCTGCACCAAGCGCCAGAAACTGATTCAGCCTATCGTACGGGGTGACTGGACGAACCTTCCAACCGCTGCATCCAAGAAGCGCGGCGGTCAGAGGCGTAAGACCATACAGGTGGAGGAATAGGCGCCTTCCAGCAGGCTACAAAAAGAAACGGACCACTCTGATGCCCTTTACTTGGCAGTAGCGGCGACGCGCTACGCATCTTGGCTGATAACCTCTCTTGCCACTTGTTGCAGATCACTGTGCAGCTGCACCAAGCGCCAGAAACCGATTCAGCTTATCGGACGGGGTGACTCGACAAACCTTCCATCCGCTGCATTCAAGAAGCGTGGTGGTCAGCGACGCAAGCCCTGACAGGTGGTGGATTAGGCGCCTTCCAGCAGGCTACAAAAAGGAACGGACCACTTTGATGCCCTTCACTTGGCAGTAGCGGTGACGCGCTACGCATCTTGGCTGATAGCCTCTCTGCCAGTTGTTGCAGATCACTGTGCAGCTGCACCAAGCGCCAGAAAGTGATTCGGCGTATCATACGGGGTGACTCGACGAACCTTCTATCTGCTGCATCCAAGAAGCGTGGCGGTCAGCGACGCAAGCCCCGACAGGTGGTTGAATAGGCGCCTTCCAGCAGGCTACAAAAAGGAACGGACCACTTTGATGCCCTTCACTTGGCAGTAGCGGCGAAGCGCTACGTATCTTGGCTGATACCCTCTCTGCCACTTGATGCAGATCACTGTGCAGCTGCACCAAGCGCCAGAAACTGATTCAGCTTATCGTACGGGGTGACTCGACGAACCTTCCAGCCGCTGCATCCAAGAAGCGTGGCGGTCAGCGACGCAAGCCCCGACAGGTGGTTGAATAGGCGCCTTCCAGCAGGCTACAAAAAGGAACGGACCACTTTGATGCCCTTCACTTGGCAGTAGTGGCGACGCGCTACGCATCTTGGCTGATAACCTCTCTACCACTTGTTGCACATCACTGTGCAGCGGCACCAAGCGCCAGAAACCGATTCAGCTAATCGTACGGGGTGACTCGACGAACCTTCCTTCCGCTGCATCTAAGAAGCGTGGCAGTAAGTAACGCAAGCCCCGACAGGTGGTGGAATCAGCGCCTTCCAGCAGTCTACAAAAAGGAACGAACCACTCTGATGCCCTTTACTAGGCAGTAGCGGCGACGCGCTACGCATCTTGGCTGATAGCCTCTCTGCCAGTTGTTGCAGATCACTGTGCAGCTGCACCAAGCGCCAGAAAGTGATTCAGCGTATCGTACGGGGTTACTCGACGAACCTTCCATCCGCTGCATTCAAGAAGCGTGGTGGTCAGCGACGCAAGCCCTGACAGGTGGTGGAATAGGCGCCTTCCAGCCGGCTACAAAAAGGAACGGACCACTTTGATGCTCTTCACTTGGCAGTAGCGGCGACGCGCTACGCATCTTGGCTGATAGCCTCTCTGCCAGTTGTTGCAGATCACTGTGCAGCTGCAACAAGCGCCAGAAAGTGATTCAGCGTATCGTACAGGTTGACTCGACGAACCTTCTATCTGCTGCATCCAAGAAGCGTGGTGGTCAGCGACGCAAGCCCCGACAGGTGGTGGAATAGGCGCCTTCCAGCAGGCTACAAAAAGGAACGGACCACTTTGATGCCCTTCACTTGGCAGTAGCGGCGAAGCTCTACGTATCTTGGCTGATACCCTCTCTGCCACTTGATGCAGATCACTGTGCAGCTGCACCAAGCGCCAGAAACTGATTCAGCTTATCGTACGGGGTGACTCGACGAACCTTCTATCTGCTGCATCCAAGAAGCGTGGTGGTCAGCGACGCAAGCCCCGACAGGTGGTGGAATAGGCGCCTTCCAGCAGGCTACAAAAAGGAACGGACCACTTTGATGCCCTTCACTTGGCAGTAGCGGCGAAGCTCTACGTATCTTGGCTGATACCCTCTCTGCCACTTGATGCAGATCACTGTGGAGCTGCACCAAGCGCCAGAAACCGATTCAGCTTATCGTACGGGGTGACTCGACGAACCTTCCATCCGCTGCATTCAAGAAGCGTGGTGGTCAGCGACGCAAGCCCCGACAGGTGGTGGAATAGGCGCCTTCCAGCAGGCTACAAAAAGGAACGGACCACTTTGATGCCCTTCACTTGGCAGTAGCGGCGAAGCTCTACGTATCTTGGCTGATAACCTCTCTGCCACTTGTTCAAGATCACTGTGGAGCTGCACCAAGCGCAGAAACCGATTCAGCTTATCGTACGGGGTGACTCGACGAACCTTCCATCAGCTGTATTCAAGAAGCGTGGCGGTCAGCGACGCAAGCCCTGACAGGTGGTGGAATCGGCACCTTCCAGCAGGCTACAAAAAGGAACGGACCACTCTGATGCCCTTCACTTGGCAGTAGCGGCGACGCGCTACGCATCTTGGCTAATAGCCTAACTGCCACTCGTTGCAGATCACTGCGCAGCTGCACCAAGCGCCAGAAGCTGGTTCAGCTTATTGTGCGGGGTGACTCGACGAACCTTCCATCCGCTGCATTCAAGAAGCGTGGCGGTCAGCGACGCAAGCCCTGACAGGTGGTGGAATCGGCACCTTCCAGCAGGCTACAAAAAGGAACGGACCACTCTGATGCTCTTCACTTGGCAGTAGCGGCGACGCGCTACGCATCTTGGCTGATAGCCTCTCTACCACTTGTTGCACATCACTGTGCAGCTGCACCAAGCGCCAGAAGCTGATTCAGCTAATCGTACGGGGTGACTCGACGAACCTTCCTTCCGCTGCATCCAAGAAGCGTGGCGGTAAGTAACGCAAGCCCCGACAGGTGGTGGAATCGGCGCCTTCCAGCAGTCTACAAAAAGGAACGAACCACTCTGATGCCCTTTACTAGGCAGTAGCGGCGACGCGCTACGCATCTTGGCTGATAGACTCTCTGCCACATGTTGCAGATCACTGTGCAGCTGCACCAAGCGCCAGAAACTGATTCAGCCTATCGTACAGGGTGACTGGACGAACCTTCCAACCGCTGCATCCAAGAAGCGCGGTGGTCAGAGGCGTAAGACCATACAGGTGGAGGAATAGGCGCCTTCCAGCAGGCTACAAAAAGGAACGGATCACTCTGATGCCCTTTACTAGGCAGTAGCGGCGACGCGCTACGCATCTTGGCTGATAGCCTCTCTGCCACTTGTTGCAGATCACTGTGCAGCTGCACCAAGCGCCAGAAACTGATTCAGCTTATCGTAACGGGTGACTCGACGAACCTTCCATCCGCTGCATTCAAGAAGCGTGGCGGTCAGCGACGCAAGCCCCGACAGGTGGTGGAATAGGCGCCTTCGAGCAGGCTACAAAAAGGAATGGACCACTTTGATGCCCTTCACTTGGCATTAGCGGCGACGCGCTACGCATCTTGGCTGATAGCCTCTCTGCCAGTTGTTGCAGATCACTGTGCAGCTGCACCAAGCGCCAGAAAGTGATTCAGCGTATCGTACGGGGTGACTCGACGAACCTTCTATCTGCTGCATCCAAGAAGCGTGGTGGTCAGCGACGCAAGCCCCGACAGGGGGTGGAATAGGCGCCTTCCAGCAGGCTACAAAAAGGAACGGACCACTTTGATGCCCTTCACTTGGCAGTAGCGGCGAAGCTCTACGTATCTTGGCTGATACCCTCTCTGCCACTTGATGCAGATCACTGTGCAGCTGCACCAAGCTCCAGAAACTGATTCAGCTTATCGTACGGGGTGACTCGACGAACCTTCTATCTGCTGCATCCAAGAAGCGTGGTGGTCAGCGACGCAAGCCCCGACAGGTGGTGGAATAGGCGCCTTCCAGCAGGCTACAAAAAGGAACGGACCACTTTGATGCCCTTCACTTGGCAGTAGCGGCGAAGCTCTACGTATCTTGGCTGATACCCTCTCTGCCACTTGATGCAGATCACTGTGGAGCTGCACCAAGCGCCAGAAACCGATTCAGCTTATCGTACGGGGTGACTCGACGAACCTTCCATCCGCTGCATTCAAGAAGCGTGGTGGACAGCGACGCAAGCCCCGACAGGTGGTGGAATAGGCGCCTTCCAGCAGGCTACAAAAAGGAACGGACCACTTTGATGCCCTTCACTTGGCAGTAGCGGCGAAGCTCTACGTATCTTGGCTGATAACCTCTCTGCCACTTGTTCAAGATCACTGTGGAGCTGCACCAAGCGCCAGAAACCGATTCAGCTTATCGTACGGGGTGACTCGACGAACCTTCCATCCGCTGTATTCAAGAAGCGTGGCGGTCAGCGACGCAAGCCCTGACAGGTGGTGGAATCGGCACCTTCCAGCAGGCTACAAAAAGGAACGGACCACTCTGATGCCCTTCACTTGGCAGTAGCGGCGACGCGCTACGCATCTTGGCTGATAGCCTATCTGCCACTCGTTGCAGATCACTGCGCAGCTGCACCAAGCGCCAGAAGCTGGTTCAGCTTATCGTGCGGGGTGACTCGACGAACCTTCCATCCGCTGCATTCAAGAAGCGTGGCAGTCAGCGACGCAAGCCCTGACAGGTGGTGGAATCGGCACCTTCCAGCAGGCTACAAAAAGGAACGGACCACTCTGATGCTCTTCACTTGGCAGTAGCGGCGACGCGCTACGCATCTTGGCTGATAGCCTCTCTACCATTTGTTGCACATCACTGTGCAGCTGCACCAAGCGCCAGAAGCTGATTCAGCTAATCGTACGGGGTGACTCGACGAACCTTCCTTCCGCTGCATCCAAGAAGCGTGGCGGTAAGCAACGCAAGCCCCGACAGGTGTTGGAATCGGCGCCTTCCAGCAGTCTACAAAAAGGAACGAACCACTCTGATGCCCTTTACTAGGCAGTAGCGGCGACGCGCTACGCATCTTGGCTGATAGCCTCTCTGCCACATGTTGCAGATCACTGTGCAGCTGCACCAAGCGCCAGAAACTGATTCAGCCTATCGTACGGGGTGGCTGGACGAACCTTCCAACTGCTGCATCCAAGAAGCGCGGCGGTCAGAGGCGTAAGACCATACAGGTGGAGGAATGGGCGCCTTCCAGCAGGCTACAAAAAGGAACGGATCACTCTGATGCCCTTTACTAGGCAGTAGCGGCGACGCGCTACGCATCTTGGCTGATAGCCTCTCTGCCACTTGTTGCAGATCACTGTGCAGCTGCACCAAGCGCCAGAAACTGATTCAGCTTATCGTAACGGGTGACTCGACGAACCTTCCATCCGCTGCATTCAAGAAGTGTGGCGGTCAGCGACGCAAGCCCCGACAGGTGGTGTAATAGGCGCCTTCTAGCAGGCTACAAAAAGGAATGGACCACTTTGATGCCCTTCACTTGGCAGTAGCGGCGACGCGCTACGCATCTTGGCTGATAGCCTCTCTGCCAGTTGTTGCAGATCACTGTGCAGCTGCACCAAGCGCCAGAAAGTGATTCAGCGTATCGTACGGGGTGACTCGACGAACCTTTTATCTGCTGCATCCAAGAAGCGTGGCGGTCAGCGACGCAATCCCCGACAGGTGGTGGAATAGGCGCCTTCCAGCAGGCTACAAAAAGGAACGGACCACTCTGATGCTCTTCACTTGGCAGTAGCGGCGACGCGCTACGCATCTTGGCTGATAACCTCTCTACCACTTGTTGCACATCACTGTGCAGCTGCACCAAGCGCCAGAAACCGATTCAGCTAATCGTACGGGGTGACTCGACGAACCTTCCTTCCGCTGCATCCAAGAAGCGTGGCGGTAAGTAACGCAAGCCTCGACATGTGGTGGAATCGGCGCCTTCCAGCAGTCTACAAAAAGGAACGAACCACTCTGATGCCCTTTACTAGGCAGTAGCGGCGACGCGCTACGCATCTTGGCTGATAGCCTCTCTGCCACTTGTTGCAGATCACTGTGCAGCTGCACCAAGCGCCAGAAACTGATTCAGCTTATCGTAACGGGTGACTCGACGAACCTTCCAGCCGCTGCAATTAAGAAGCGTGGCGGTCAGCGACGCAAGCCCCGACAGGTGGTGGAATAGGCGCCTTCCAGCAGGCTACAAAAAGGAACGGACCACTTTGATGCCCTTCACTTGGCAGTAGCGGCGACGCGCTACGCATCTTGGCTGATAGCCTTTCTGCCAGTTGTTGCAGATCACTGTGCAGCTGCACCAAGCGCCAGAAAGTGATTCAGCGTATCGTACGGGGTGACTCGACGAACCTTCTATCTGCTGCATCCAAGAAGCGTGGCGGTCAGCGACGCAATCCCCGACAGGTGGTGGAATAGGCGCCTTCCAGCAGGCTACAAAAAGGAACGGACCACTCTGATGCTCTTCACTTGGCAGTAGCGGCGACGCGCTACGCATCTTGGCTGATAACCTCTCTACCACTTGTTGCACATCACTGTGCAGCTGCACCAAGCGCCAGAAACCGATTCAGCTAATCGTACGGGGTGACTCGACGAACCTTCCTTCCGCTGCATCCAAGAAGCGTGGCGGTAAGTAACGCAAGCCTCGACATGTGGTGGAATCGGCGCCTTCCAGCAGTCTACAAAAAGGAACGAACCACTCTGATGCCCTTTACTAGGCAGTAGCGGCGACGCGCTACGCATCTTGGCTGATAGCCTCTCTGCCACTTGTTGCAGATCACTGTGCAGCTGCACCAAGCGCCAGAAACTGATTCAGCTTATCGTAACGGGTGACTCGACGAACCTTCCAGCCGCTGCAATTAAGAAGCGTGGCGGTCAGCGACGCAAGCCCCGACAGGTGGTGGAATAGGCGCCTTCCAGCAGGCTACAAAAAGGAACGGACCACTTTGATGCCCTTCACTTGGCAGTAGCGGCGACGCGCTACGCATCTTGGCTGATAGCCTCTCTGCCAGTTGTTGCAGATCACTGTGCAGCTGCACCAAGCGCCAGAAAGTGATTCAGCGTATCGTCCGGGGTGACTCGACGAACCTTCTATCTGCTGCATCCAAGAAGCGTGGTGGTCAGCGACGCAAGCCCCGACAGGGGGTGGAATAGGCGCCTTCCAGCAGGCTACAAAAAGGAACGGACCACTTTGATGCCCTTCACTTGGCAGTAGCGGCGAAGCTCTACGTATCTTGGCTGATACCCTCTCTGCCACTTGATGCAGATCACTGTGCAGCTGCACCAAGCTCCAGAAACTGATTCAGCTTATCGTACGGGGTGACTCGACGAACCTTCTATCTGCTGCATCCAAGAAGCGTGGTGGTCAGCGACGCAAGCCCCGACAGGTGGTGGAATAGGCGCCTTCCAGCAGGCTACAAAAAGGAACGGACCACTTTGATGCCCTTCACTTGGCAGTAGCGGCGAAGCTCTACGTATCTTGGCTGATACCCTCTCTGCCACTTGATGCAGATCACTGTGGAGCTGCACCAAGCGCCAGAAACCGATTCAGCTTATCGTACGGGGTGACTCGACGAACCTTCCATCCGCTGCATTCAAGAAGCGTGGTGGTCAGCGACGCAAGCCCCGACAGGTGGTGGAATAGGCGCCTTCCAGCAGGCTACAAAAAGGAACGGACCACTTTGATGCCCTTCACTTGGCAGTAGCGGCGAAGCTCTACGTATCTTGGCTGATAACCTCTCTGCCACTTGTTCAAGATCACTGTGGAGCTGCACCAAGCGCCAGAAACCGATTCAGCTTATCGTACGGGGTGACTCGACGAACCTTCCATCCGCTGTATTCAAGAAGCGTGGCGGTCAGCGACGCAAGCCCTGACAGGTGGTGGAATCGGCACCTTCCAGCAGGCTACAAAAAGGAACGGACCACTCTGATGCCCTTCACTTGGCAGTAGCGGCGACGCGCTACGCATCTTGGCTGATAGCCTATCTGCCACTCGTTGCAGATCACTGCGCAGCTGCACCAAGCGCCAGAAGCTGGTTCAGCTTATCGTGCGGGGTGACTCGACGAACCTTCCATCCGCTGCATTCAAGAAGCGTGGCAGTCAGCGACGCAAGCCCTGACAGGTGGTGGAATCGGCACCTTCCAGCAGGCTACAAAAAGGAACGGACCGCTCTGATGCTCTTCACTTGGCAGTAGCGGCGACGCGCTACGCATCTTGGCTGATAGCCTCTCTACCACTTGTTGCACATCACTGTGCAGCTGCACCAAGCGCCAGAAGCTGATTCAGCTAATCGTACGGGGTGACTCGACGAACCTTCCTTCCGCTGCATCCAAGAAGCGTGGCGGTAAGCAACGCAAGCCCCGACAGGTGGTGGAATCGGCGCCTTCCAGCAGTCTACAAAAAGGAACGAACCACTCTGATGCCCTTTACTAGGCAGTAGCGGCGACGCGCTACGCATCTTGGCTGATAGCCTCTCTGCCACATGTTGCAGATCACTGTGCAGCTGCACCAAGCGCCAGAAACTGATTCAGCCTATCGTACGGGGTGGCTGGACGAACCTTCCAACCGCTGCATCCAAGAAGCGCGGCGGTCAGAGGCGTAAGACCATACAGGTGGAGGAATAGGCGCCTTCCAGCAGGCTACAAAAAGGAACGGATCACTCTGATGCCCTTTACTAGGCAGTAGCGGCGACGCGCTACGCATCTTGGCTGATAGCCTCTCTGCCACTTGTTGCAGATCACTGTGCAGCTGCACCAAGCGCCAGAAACTGATTCAGCTTATCGTAACGGGTGACTCGACGAACCTTCCATCCGCTGCATTCAAGAAGTGTGGCGGTCAGCGACGCAAGCCCCGACAGGTGGTGTAATAGGCGCCTTCCAGCAGGCTACAAAAAGGAATGGACCACTCTGATGCTCTTCACTTGGCAGTAGCGGCGACGCGCTACGCATCTTGGCTGATAACCTCTCTACCACTTGTTGCACATCACTGTGCAGCTGCACCAAGCGCCAGAAACCGATTCAGCTAATCGTACGGGGTGACTCGACGAACCTTCCTTCCGCTGCATCCAAGAAGCGTGGCGGTAAGTAACGCAAGCCTCGACATGTGGTGGAATCGGCGCCTTCCAGCAGTCTACAAAAAGGAACGAACCACTCTGATGCCCTTACTAGGCAGTAGCGGCGACGCGCTACGCATCTTGGCTGATAGCCTCTCTGCCACTTGTTGCAGATCACTGTGCAGCTGCACCAAGCGCCAGAAACTGATTCAGCTTATCGTAACGGGTGACTCGACGAACCTTCCAGCCGCTGCAATTAAGAAGCGTGGCGGTCAGCGACGCAAGCCCCGACAGGTGGTGGAATAGGCGCCTTCCAGCAGGCTACAAAAAGGAACGGACCACTTTGATGCCCTTCACTTGGCAGTAGCGGCGACGCGCTACGCATCTTGGCTGATAGCCTCTCTGCCAGTTGTTGCAGATCACTGTGCAGCTGCACCAAGCGCCAGAAAGTGATTCAGCGTATCGTACGGGGTGACTCGACGAACCTTCTATCTGCTGCATCCAAGAAGCGTGGCGGTCAGCGACGCAATCCCCGACAGGTGGTGGAATAGGCGCCTTCCAGCAGGCTACAAAAAGGAACGGACCACTCTGATGCTCTTCACTTGGCAGTAGCGGCGACGCGCTACGCATCTTGGCTGATAACCTCTCTACCACTTGTTGCACATCACTGTGCAGCTGCACCAAGCGCCAGAAACCGATTCAGCTAATCGTACGGGGTGACTCGACGAACCTTCCTTCCGCTGCATCCAAGAAGCGTGGCGGTAAGTAACGCAAGCCTCGACATGTGGTGGAATCGGCGCCTTCCAGCAGTCTACAAAAAGGAACGAACCACTCTGATGCCCTTTACTAGGCAGTAGCGGCGACGCGCTACTCATCTTGGCTGATAGCCTCTCTGCCACTTGTTGCAGATCACTGTGCAGCTGCACCAAGCGCCAGAAACTGATTCAGCTTATCGTAACGGGTGACTCGACGAACCTTCCAGCCGCTGCAATTAAGAAGCGTGGCGGTCAGCGACGCAAGCCCCGACAGGTGGTGGAATAGGCGCCTTCCAGCAGGCTACAAAAAGGAACGGACCACTTTGATGCCCTTCACTTGGCAGTAGCGGCGACGCGCTACGCATCTTGGCTGATAGCCTCTCTGCCAGTTGTTGCAGATCACTGTGCAGCTGCACCAAGCGCCAGAAAGTGATTCAGCGTATCGTCCGGGGTGACTCGACGAACCTTCTATCTGCTGCATCCAAGAAGCGTGGTGGTCAGCGACGCAAGCCCCGACAGGGGGTGGAATAGGCGCCTTCCAGCAGGCTACAAAAAGGAACAGACCACTTTGATGCCCTTCACTTGGCAGTAGCGGCGAAGCTCTACGTATCTTGGCTGATACCCTCTCTGCCACTTGATGCAGATCACTGTGCAGCTGCACCAAGCTCCAGAAACTGATTCAGCTTATCGTACGGGGTGACTCGACGAACCTTCTATCTGCTGCATCCAAGAAGCGTGGTGGTCAGCGACGCAAGCCCCGACAGGTGGTGGAATAGGCGCCTTCCAGCAGGCTACAAAAAGGAACGGACCACTTTGATGCCCTTCACTTGGCAGTAGCGGCGAAGCTCTACGTATCTTGGCTGATACCCTCTCTGCCACTTGATGCAGATCACTGTGGAGCTGCACCAAGCGCCAGAAAGTGATTCAGCGTATCGTACGGGGTGACTCGACGAACCTTCTATCTGCGGCATCCAAGAAGCGTGGCGGTCAGCGACGCAATCCCCGACAGGTGGTGGAATAGGCGCCTTCCAGCAGGCTACAAAAAGGAACGGACCACTCTGATGCTCTTCACTTGGCAGTAGCGGCGACGCGCTACGCATCTTGGCTGATAACCTCTCTACCACTTGTTGCACATCACTGTGCAGCTGCACCAAGCGCCAGAAACCGATTCAGCTAATCGTACGGGGTGACTCGACGAACCTTCCTTCCGCTGCATCCAAGAAGCGTGGCGGTAAGTAACGCAAGCCTCGACATGTGGTGGAATCGGCGCCTTCCAGCAGTCTACAAAAAGGAACGAACCACTCTGATGCCCTTTACTAGGCAGTAGCGGCGACGCGCTACGCATCTTGGCTGATAGCCTCTCTGCCACTTGTTGCAGATCACTGTGCAGCTGCACCAAGCGCCAGAAACTGATTCAGCTTATCGTAACGGGTGACTCGACGAACCTTCCAGCCGCTGCAATTAAGAAGCGTGGCGGTCAGCGACGCAAGCCCCGACAGGTGGTGGAATAGGCGCCTTCCAGCAGGCTACAAAAAGGAACGGACCACTTTGATGCCCTTCACTTGGCAGTAGCGGCGACGCGCTACGCATCTTGGCTGATAGCCTCTCTGCCAGTTGTTGCAGATCACTGTGCAGCTGCACCAAGCGCCAGAAAGTGATTCAGCGTATCGTCCGGGGTGACTCGACGAACCTTCTATCTGCTGCATCCAAGAAGCGTGGTGGTCAGCGACGCAAGCCCCGACAGGGGGTGGAATAGGCGCCTTCCAGCAGGCTACAAAAAGGAACGGACCACTTTGATGCCCTTCACTTGGCAGTAGCGGCGAAGCTCTACGTATCTTGGCTGATACCCTCTCTGCCACTTGATGCAGATCACTGTGCAGCTGCACCAAGCTCCAGAAACTGATTCAGCTTATCGTACGGGGTGACTCGACGAACCTTCTATCTGCTGCATCCAAGAAGCGTGGTGGTCAGCGACGCAAGCCCCGACAGGTGGTGGAATAGGCGCCTTCCAGCAGGCTACAAAAAGGAACGGACCACTTTGATGCCCTTCACTTGGCAGTAGCGGCGAAGCTCTACGTATCTTGGCTGATACCCTCTCTGCCACTTGATGCAGATCACTGTGGAGCTGCACCAAGCGCCAGAAACCGATTCAGCTTATCGTACGGGGTGACTCGACGAACCTTCCATCCGCTGCATTCAAGAAGCGTGGTGGTCAGCGACGCAAGCCCCGACAGGTGGTGGAATAGGCGCCTTCCAGCAGGCTACAAAAAGGAACGGACCACTTTGATGCCCTTCACTTGGCAGTAGCGGCGAAGCTCTACGTATCTTGGCTGATAACCTCTCTGCCACTTGTTCAAGATCACTGTGGAGCTGCACCAAGCGCCAGAAACCGATTCAGCTTATCGTACGGGGTGACTCGACGAACCTTCCATCCGCTGTATTCAAGAAGCGTGGCGGTCAGCGACGCAAGCCCTGACAGGTGGTGGAATCGGCACCTTCCAGCAGGCTACAAAAAGGAACGGACCACTCTGATGCCCTTCACTTGGCAGTAGCGGCGACGCGCTACGCATCTTGGCTGATAGCCTATCTGCCACTCGTTGCAGATCACTGCGCAGCTGCACCAAGCGCCAGAAGCTGGTTCAGCTTATCGTGCGGGGTGACTCGACGAACCTTCCATCCGCTGCATTCAAGAAGCGTGGCAGTCAGCGACGCAAGCCCTGACAGGTGGTGGAATCGGCACCTTCCAGCAGGCTACAAAAAGGAACGGACCACTCTGATGCTCTTCACTTGGCAGTAGCGGCGACGCGCTACGCATCTTGGCTGATAGCCTCTCTACCACTTGTTGCACATCACTGTGCAGCTGCACCAAGCGCCAGAAGCTGATTCAGCTAATCGTACGGGGTGACTCGACGAACCTTCCTTCCGCTGCATCCAAGAAGCGTGGCGGTAAGCAACGCAAGCCCCGACAGGTGGTGGAATCGGCGCCTTCCAGCAGTCTACAAAAAGGAACGAACCACTCTGATGCCCTTTACTAGGCAGTAGCGGCGACGCGCTACGCATCTTGGCTGATAGCCTCTCTGCCACATGTTGCAGATCACTGTGCAGCTGCACCAAGCGCCAGAAACTGATTCAGCCTATCGTACGGGGTGGCTGGACGAACCTTCCAACCGCTGCATCCAAGAAGCGCGGCGGTCAGAGGCGTAAGACCATACAGGTGGAGGAATGGGCGCCTTCCAGCAGGCTACAAAAAGGAACGGATCACTCTGATGCCCTTTACTAGGCAGTAGCGGCGACGCGCTACGCATCTTGGCTGATAGCCTCTCTGCCACTTGTTGCAGATCACTGTGCAGCTGCACCAAGCGCCAGAAACTGATTCAGCTTATCGTAACGGGTGACTCGACGAACCTTCCATCCGCTGCATTCAAGAAGTGTGGCGGTCAGCGACGCAAGCCCCGACAGGTGGTGTAATAGGCGCCTTCCAGCAGGCTACAAAAAGGAATGGACCACTTTGATGCCCTTCACTTGGCAGTAGCGGCGACGCGCTACGCATCTTGGCTGATAGCCTCTCTGCCAGTTGTTGCAGATCACTGTGCAGCTGCACCAAGCGCCAGAAAGTGATTCAGCGTATCGTACGGGGTGACTCGACGAACCTTCTATCTGCTGCATCCAAGAAGCGTGGCGGTCAGCGACGCAATCCCCGACAGGTGGTGGAATAGGCGCCTTCCAGCAGGCTACAAAAAGGAACGGACCACTCTGATGCTCTTCACTTGGCAGTAGCGGCGACGCGCTACGCATCTTGGCTGATAACCTCTCTACCACTTGTTGCACATCACTGTGCAGCTGCACCAAGCGCCAGAAACCGATTCAGCTAATCGTACGGGGTGACTCGACGAACCTTCCTTCCGCTGCATCCAAGAAGCGTGGCGGTAAGTAACGCAAGCCTCGACATGTGGTGGAATCGGCGCCTTCCAGCAGTCTACAAAAAGGAACGAACCACTCTGATGCCCTTTACTAGGCAGTAGCGGCGACGCGCTACGCATCTTGGCTGATAGCCTCTCTGCCACTTGTTGCAGATCACTGTGCAGCTGCACCAAGCGCCAGAAACTGATTCAGCTTATCGTAACGGGTGACTCGACGAACCTTCCAGCCGCTGCAATTAAGAAGCGTGGCGGTCAGCGACGCAAGCCCCGACATGTGGTGGAATAGGCGCCTTCCAGCAGGCTACAAAAAGGAACGGACCACTTTGATGCCCTTCACTTGGCAGTAGCGGCGACGCGCTACGCATCTTGGCTGATAGCCTCTCTGCCAGTTGTTGCAGATCACTGTGCAGCTGCACCAAGCGCCAGAAAGTGATTCAGCGTATCGTACGGGGTGACTCGACGAACCTTCTATCTGCTGCATCCAAGAAGCGTGGCGGTCAGCGACGCAATCCCCGACAGGTGGTGGAATAGGCGCCTTCCAGCAGGCTACAAAAAGGAACGGACCACTCTGATGCTCTTCACTTGGCAGTAGCGGCGACGCGCTACGCATCTTCGCTGATAACCTCTCTACCACTTGTTGCACATCACTGTGCAGCTGCACCAAGCGCCAGAAACCGATTCAGCTAATCGTACGGGGTGACTCGACGAACCTTCCTTCCGCTGCATCCAAGAAGCGTGGCGGTAAGTAACGCAAGCCTCGACATGTGGTGGAATCGGCGCCTTCCAGCAGTCTACAAAAAGGAACGAACCACTCTGATGCCCTTTACTAGGCAGTAGCGGCGACGCGCTACGCATCTTGGCTGATAGCCTCTCTGCCACTTGTTGCAGATCACTGTGCAGCTGCACCAAGCGCCAGAAACTGATTCAGCTTATCGTAACGGGTGACTCGACGAACCTTCCAGCCGCTGCAATTAAGAAGCGTGGCGGTCAGCGACGCAAGCCCCGACAGGTGGTGGAATAGGCGCCTTCCAGCAGGCTACAAAAAGGAACGGACCACTTTGATGCCATTCACTTGGCAGTAGCGGCGACGCGCTACGCATCTTGGCTGATAGCCTCTCTGCCAGTTGTTGCAGATCACTGTGCAGCTGCACCAAGCGCCAGAAAGTGATTCAGCGTATCGTCCGGGGTGACTCGACGAACCTTCTATCTGCTGCATCCAAGAAGCGTGGTGGTCAGCGACGCAAGCCCCGACAGGGGGTGGAATAGGCGCCTTCCAGCAGGCTACAAAAAGGAACGGACCACTTTGATGCCCTTCACTTGGCAGTAGCGGCGAAGCTCTACGTATCTTGGCTGATACCCTCTCTGCCACTTGATGCAGATCACTGTGCAGCTGCACCAAGCTCCAGAAACTGATTCAGCTTATCGTACGGGGTGACTCGACGAACCTTCTATCTGCTGCATCCAAGAAGCGTGGTGGTCAGCGACGCAAGCCCCGATAGGTGGTGGAATAGGCGCCTTCCAGCAGGCTACAAAAAGGAACGGACCACTTTGATGCCCTTCACTTGGCAGTAGCGGCGAAGCTCTACGTATCTTGGCTGATACCCTCTCTGCCACTTGATGCAGATCACTGTGGAGCTGCACCAAGCGCCAGAAACCGATTCAGCTTATCGTACGGGGTGACTCGACGAACCTTCCATCCGCTGCATTCAAGAAGCGTGGTGGTCAGCGACGCAAGCCCCGACAGGTGGTGGAATAGGCGCCTTCCAGCAGGCTACAAAAAGGAACGGACCACTTTGATGCCCTTCACTTGGCAGTAGCGGCGAAGCTCTACGTATCTTGGCTGATAACCTCTCTGCCACTTGTTCAAGATCACTGTGGAGCTGCACCAAGCGCCAGAAACCGATTCAGCTTATCGTACGGGGTGACTCGACGAACCTTCCATCCGCTGTATTCAAGAAGCGTGGCGGTCAGCGACGCAAGCCCTGACAGGTGGTGGAATCGGCACCTTCCAGCAGGCTACAAAAAGGAACGGACCACTCTGATGCCCTTCACTTGGCAGTAGCGGCGACGCGCTACGCATCTTGGCTGATAGCCTATCTGCCACTCGTTGCAGATCACTGCGCAGCTGCACCAAGCGCCAGAAGCTGGTTCAGCTTATCGTAACGGGTGACTCGACGAACCTTCCATCCGCTGCATTCAAGAAGTGTGGCGGTCAGCGACGCAAGCCCCGACAGGTGGTGTAATAGGCGCCTTCCAGCAGGCTACAAAAAGGAATGGACCACTTTGATGCCCTTCACTTGGCAGTAGCGGCGACGCGCTACGCATCTTGGCTGATAGCCTCTCTGCCAGTTGTTGCAGATCACTGTGCAGCTGCACCAAGCGCCAGAAAGTGATTCAGCGTATCGTACGGGGTGACTCGACGAACCTTCTATCTGCTGCATCCAAGAAGCGTGGCGGTCAGCGACGCAATCCCCGACAGGTGGTGGAATAGGCGCCTTCCAGCAGGCTACAAAAAGGAACGGACCACTCTGATGCTCTTCACTTGGCAGTAGCGGCGACGCGCTACGCATCTTGGCTGATAACCTCTCTACCACTTGTTGCACATCACTGTGCAGCTGCACCAAGCGCCAGAAAGTGATTCAGCGTATCGTACGGGGTGACTCGACGAACCTTCTATCTGCTGCATCCAAGAAGCGTGGCGGTCAGCGACGCAATCCCCGACAGGTGGTGGAATAGGCGCCTTCCAGCAGTCTACAAAAAGGAACGAACCACTCTGATGCCCTTTACTAGGCAGTAGCGGCGACGCGCTACGCATCTTGGCTGATAGCCTCTCTGCCACTTGTTGCAGATCACTGTGCAGCTGCACCAAGCGCCAGAAACTGATTCAGCTTATCGTAACGGGTGACTCGACGAACCTTCCAGCCGCTGCAATTAAGAAGCGTGGCGGTCAGCGACGCAAGCCCCGACAGGTGGTGGAATAGGCGCCTTCCAGCAGCCTACAAAAAGGAACGGACCACTTTGATGCCCTTCACTTGGCAGTAGCGGCGACGCGCTACGCATCTTGGCTGATAGCCTCTCTGCCAGTTGTTGCAGATCACTGTGCAGCTGCACCAAGCGCCAGAAAGTGATTCAGCGTATCGTACGGGGTGACTCGACGAACCTTCTATCTGCTGCATCCAAGAAGCGTGGCGGTCAGCGACGCAATCCCCGACAGGTGGTGGAATAGGCGCCTTCCAGCAGGCTACAAAAAGGAACGGACCACTCTGATGCTCTTCACTTGGCAGTAGCGGCGACGCGCTACGCATCTTGGCTGATAACCTCTCTACCACTTGTTGCACATCACTGTGCAGCTGCACCAAGCGCCAGAAACCGATTCAGCTAATCGTACGGGGTGACTCGACGAACCTTCCTTCCGCTGCATCCAAGAAGCGTGGCGGTAAGTAACGCAAGCCTCGACATGTGGTGGAATCGGCGCCTTCCAGCAGTCTACAAAAAGGAACGAACCACTCTGATGCCCTTTACTAGGCAGTAGCGGCGACGCGCTACGCATCTTGGCTGATAGCCTCTCTGCCACTTGTTGCAGATCACTGTGCAGCTGCACCAAGCGCCAGAAACTGATTCAGCTTATCGTAACGGGTGACTCGACGAACCTTATAGCCGCTGCAATTAAGAAGCGTGGCGGTCAGCGACGCAAGCCCCGACAGGTGGTGGAATAGGCGCCTTCCAGCAGGCTACAAAAAGGAACGGACCACTTTGATGCCCTTCACTTGGCAGTAGCGGCGACGCGCTACGCATCTTGGCTGATAGCCTCTCTGCCAGTTGTTGCAGATCACTGTGCAGCTGCACCAAGCGCCAGAAAGTGATTCAGCGTATCGTCCGGGGTGACTCGACGAACCTTCTATCTGCTGCATCCAAGAAGCGTGGTGGTCAGCGACGCAAGCCCCGACAGGGGGTGGAATAGGCGCCTTCCAGCAGGCTACAAAAAGGAACAGACCACTTTGATGCCCTTCACTTGGCAGTAGCGGCGAAGCTCTACGTATCTTGGCTGATACCCTCTCTGCTACTTGATGCAGATCACTGTGCAGCTGCACCAAGCTCCAGAAACTGATTCAGCTTATCGTACGGGGTGACTCGACGAACCTTCTATCTGCTGCATCCAAGAAGCGTGGTGGTCAGCGACGCAAGCCCCGACAGGTGGTGGAATAGGCGCCTTCCAGCAGGCTACAAAAAGGAACGGACCACTTTGATGCCCTTCACTTGGCAGTAGCGGCGAAGCTCTACGTATCTTGGCTGATACCCTCTCTGCCACTTGATGCAGATCACTGTGGAGCTGCACCAAGCGCCAGAAAGTGATTCAGCGTATCGTACGGGGTGACTCGACGAACCTTCTATCTGCTGCATCCAAGAAGCGTGGCGGTCAGCGACGCAATCCCCGACAGGTGGTGGAATAGGCGCCTTCCAGCAGGCTACAAAAAGGAACGGACCACTCTGATGCTCTTCACTTGGCAGTAGCGGCGACGCGCTACGCATCTTGGCTGATAACCTCTCTACCACTTGTTGCACATCACTGTGCAGCTGCACCAAGCGCCAGAAACCGATTCAGCTAATCGTACGGGGTGACTCGACGAACCTTCCTTCCGCTGCATCCAAGAAGCGTGGCGGTAAGTAACGCAAGCCTCGACATGTGGTGGAATCGGCGCCTTCCAGCAGTCTACAAAAAGGAACGAACCACTCTGATGCCCTTTACTAGGCAGTAGCGGCGACGCGCTACGCATCTTGGCTGATAGCCTCTCTGCCACTTGTTGCAGATCACTGTGCAGCTGCACCAAGCGCCAGAAACTGATTCAGCTTATCGTAACGGGTGACTCGACGAACCTTCCAGCCGCTGCAATTAAGAAGCGTGGCGGTCAGCGACGCAAGCCCCGACAGGTGGTGGAATAGGCGCCTTCCAGCAGGCTACAAAAAGGAACGGACCACTTTGATGCCCTTCACTTGGCAGTAGCGGCGACGCGCTACGCATCTTGGCTGATAGCCTCTCTGCCAGTTGTTGCAGATCACTGTGCAGCTGCACCAAGCGCCAGAAAGTGATTCAGCGTATCGTCCGGGGTGACTCGACGAACCTTCTATCTGCTGCATCCAAGAAGCGTGGTGGTCAGCGACGCAAGCCCGACAGGGGGTGGAATAGGCGCCTTCCAGCAGGCTACAAAAAGGAACGGACCACTTTGATGCCCTTCACTTGGCAGTAGCGGCGAAGCTCTACGTATCTTGGCTGATACCCTCTCTGCCACTTGATGCAGATCACTGTGCAGCTGCACCAAGCTCCAGAAACTGATTCAGCTTATCGTACGGGGTGACTCGACGAACCTTCTATCTGCTGCATCCAAGAAGCGTGGTGGTCAGCGACGCAAGCCCCGACAGGTGGTGGAATAGGCGCCTTCCAGCAGGCTACAAAAAGGAACGGACCACTTTGATGCCCTTCACTTGGCAGTAGCGGCGAAGCTCTACGTATCTTGGCTGATACCCTCTCTGCCACTTGATGCAGATCACTGTGGAGCTGCACCAAGCGCCAGAAACCGATTCAGCTTATCGTACGGGGTGACTCGACGAACCTTCCATCCGCTGCATTCAAGAAGCGTGGTGGTCAGCGACGCAAGCCCCGACAGGTGGTGGAATAGGCGCCTTCCAGCAGGCTACAAAAAGGAACGGACCACTTTGATGCCCTTCACTTGGCAGTAGCGGCGAAGCTCTACGTATCTTGGCTGATAACCTCTCTGCCACTTGTTCAAGATCACTGTGGAGCTGCACCAAGCGCCAGAAACCGATTCAGCTTATCGTACGGGGTGACTCGACGAACCTTCCATCCGCTGTATTCAAGAAGCGTGGCGGTCAGCGACGCAAGCCCTGACAGGTGGTGGAATCGGCACCTTCCAGCAGGCTACAAAAAGGAACGGACCACTCTGATGCCCTTCACTTGGCAGTAGCGGCGACGCGCTACGCATCTTGGCTGATAGCCTATCTGCCACTCGTTGCAGATCACTGCGCAGCTGCACCAAGCGCCAGAAGCTGGTTCAGCTTATCGTGCGGGGTGACTCGACGAACCTTCCATCCGCTGCATTCAAGAAGCGTGGCAGTCAGCGACGCAAGCCCTGACAGGTGGTGGAATCGGCACCTTCCAGCAGGCTACAAAAAGGAACGGACCACTCTGATGCTCTTCACTTGGCAGTAGCGGCGACGCGCTACGCATCTTGGCTGATAGCCTCTCTACCACTTGTTGCACATCACTGTGCAGCTGCACCAAGCGCCAGAAGCTGATTCAGCTAATCGTACGGGGTGACTCGACGAACCTTCCTTCCGCTGCATCCAAGAAGCGTGGCGGTAAGCAACGCAAGCCCCGACAGGTGGTGGAATCGGCGCCTTCCAGCAGTCTACAAAAAGGAACGAACCACTCTGATGCCCTTTACTAGGCAGTAGCGGCGACGCGCTACGCATCTTGGCTGATAGCCTCTCTGCCACATGTTGCAGATCACTGTGCAGCTGCACCAAGCGCCAGAAACTGATTCAGCCTATCGTACGGGGTGACTCGACGAACCTTCTATCTGCTGCATCCAAGAAGCGTGGCGGTCAGCGACGCAATCCCCGACAGGTGGTGGAATAGGCGCCTTCCAGCAGGCTACAAAAAGGAACGGACCACTCTGATGCTCTTCACTTGGCAGTAGCGGCGACGCGCTACGCATCTTGGCTGATAACCTCTCTACCACTTGTTGCACATCACTGTGCAGCTGCACCAAGCGCCAGAAACCGATTCAGCTAATCGTACGGGGTGACTCGACGAACCTTCCTTCCGCTGCATCCAAGAAGCGTGGCGGTAAGTAACGCAAGCCTCGACATGTGGTGGAATCGGCGCCTTCCAGCAGTCTACAAAAAGGAACGAACCACTCTGATGCCCTTTACTAGGCAGTAGCGGCGACGCGCTACGCATCTTGGCTGATAGCCTCTCTGCCACTTGTTGCAGATCACTGTGCAGCTGCACCAAGCGCCAGAAACTGATTCAGCTTATCGTAACGGGTGACTCGACGAACCTTCCAGCCGCTGCAATTAAGAAGCGTGGCGGTCAGCGACGCAAGCCCCGACAGGTGGTTCAATAGGCGCCTTCCAGCAGGCTACAAAAAGGAACGGACCACTTTGATGCCCTTCACTTGGCAGTAGCGGCGACGCGCTACGCATCTTGGCTGATAGCCTCTCTGCCAGTTGTTGCAGATCACTGTGCAGCTGCACCAAGCGCCAGAAAGTGATTCAGCGTATCGTACAGGGTGACTCGACGAACCTTCTATCTGCTGCATCCAAGAAGCGTGGCGGTCAGCGCCGCAATCCCCGACAGGTGGTGGAATAGGCGCCTTCCAGCAGGCTACAAAAAGGAACGGACCACTCTGATGCTCTTCACTTGGCAGTAGCGGCGACGCGCTACGCATCTTGGCTGATAACCTCTCTACCACTTGTTGCACATCACTGTGCAGCTGCACCAAGCGCCAGAAACCGATTCAGCTAATCGTACGGGGTGACTCGACGAACCTTCCTTCCGCTGCATCCAAGAAGCGTGGCGGTAAGTAACGCAAGCCTCGACATGTGGTGGAATCGGCGCCTTCCAGCAGTCTACAAAAAGGAACGAACCACTCTGATGCCCTTTACTAGGCAGTAGCGGCGAAGCTCTACGTATCTTGGCTGATACCCTCTCTGCCACTTGATGCAGATCACTGTGCAGCTGCACCAAGCTCCAGAAACTGATTCAGCTTATCGTACGGGGTGACTCGACGAACCTTCTATCTGCTGCATCCAAGAAGCGTGGTGGTCAGCGACGCAAGCCCCGACAGGTGGTGGAATAGGCGCCTTCCAGCAGGCTACAAAAAGGAACGGACCACTTTGATGCCCTTCACTTGGCAGTAGCGGCGAAGCTCTACGTATCTTGGCTGATACCCTCTCTGCCACTTGATGCAGATCACTGTGGAGCTGCACCAAGCGCCAGAAACCGATTCAGCTTATCGTACGGGGTGACTCGACGAACCTTCCATCCGCTGCATTCAAGAAGCGTGGTGGTCAGCGACGCAAGCCCCGACAGGTGGTGGAATAGGCGCCTTCCAGCAGGCTACAAAAAGGAACGGACCACTTTGATGCCCTTCACTTGGCAGTAGCGGCGAAGCTCTACGTATCTTGGCTGATAACCTCTCTGCCACTTGTTCAAGATCACTGTGGAGCTGCACCAAGCGCCAGAAACCGATTCAGCTTATCGTACGGGGTGACTCGACGAACCTTCCATCCGCTGTATTCAAGAAGCGTGGCGGTCAGCGACGCAAGCCCTGACAGGTGGTGGAATCGGCGCCTTCCAGCAGTCTACAAAAAGGAACGAACCACTCTGATGCCCTTTACTAGGCAGTAGCGGCGAAGCTCTACGTATCTTGGCTGATACCCTCTCTGCCACTTGATGCAGATCACTGTGCAGCTGCACCAAGCTCCAGAAACTGATTCAGCTTATCGTACGGGGTGACTCGACGAACCTTCTATCTGCTGCATCCAAGAAGCGTGGTGGTCAGCGACGCAAGCCCCGACAGGTGGTGGAATAGGCGCCTTCCAGCAGGCTACAAAAAGGAACGGACCACTTTGATGCCCTTCACTTGGCAGTAGCGGCGAAGCTCTACGTATCTTGGCTGATACCCTCTCTGCCACTTGATGCAGATCACTGTGGAGCTGCACCAAGCGCCAGAAACCGATTCAGCTTATCGTACGGGGTGACTCGACGAACCTTCCATCCGCTGCATTCAAGAAGCGTGGTGGTCAGCGACGCAAGCCCCGACAGGTGGTGGAATAGGCGCCTTCCAGCAGGCTACAAAAAGGAACGGACCACTTTGATGCCCTTCACTTGGCAGTAGCGGCGAAGCTCTACGTATCTTGGCTGATAACCTCTCTGCCACTTGTTCAAGATCACTGTGGAGCTGCACCAAGCGCCAGAAACCGATTCAGCTTATCGTACGGGGTGACTCGACGAACCTTCCATCCGCTGTATTCAAGAAGCGTGGCGGTCAGCGACGCAAGCCCTGACAGGTGGTGGAATCGGCACCTTCCAGCAGGCTACAAAAAGGAACGGACCACTCTGATGCCCTTCACTTGGCAGTAGCGGCGACGCGCTACGCATCTTGGCTGATAGCCTATCTGCCACTCGTTGCAGATCACTGCGCAGCTGCACCAAGCGCCAGAAGCTGGTTCAGCTTATCGTGCGGGGTGACTCGACGAACTTTCCATCCGCTGCATTCAAGAAGCGTGGCAGTCAGCGACGCAAGCCCCGACAGGTGGTGGAATCGGCGCCTTCCAGCAGTCTACAAAAAGGAACGAACCACTCTGATGCCCTTTACTAGGCAGTAGCGGCGACGCGCTACGCATCTTGGCTGATAGCCTCTCTGCCACATGTTGCAGATCACTGTGCAGCTGCACCAAGCGCCAGAAACTGATTCAGCCTATCGTACGGGGTGGCTGGACGAACCTTCCAACCGCTGCATCCAAGAAGCGCGGCGGTCAGAGGCGTAAGACCATACAGGTGGAGGAATAGGCGCCTTCCAGCAGGCTACAAAAAGGAACGGATCACTCTGATGCCCTTTACTAGGCAGTAGCGGCGACGCGCTACGCATCTTGGCTGATAGCCTCTCTGCCACTTGTTGCAGATCACTGTGCAGCTGCACCAAGCGCCAGAAACTGATTCAGCTTATCGTAACGGGTGACTCGACGAACCTTCCATCCGCTGCATTCAAGAAGTGTGGCGGTCAGCGACGCAAGCCCCGACAGGTGGTGTAATAGGCGCCTTCCAGCAGGCTACAAAAAGGAATGGACCACTTTGATGCCCTTCACTTGGCAGTAGCGGCGACGCGCTACGCATCTTGGCTGATAGCCTCTCTGCCAGTTGTTGCAGATCACTGTGCAGCTGCACCAAGCGCCAGAAAGTGATTCAGCGTATCGTACGGGGTGACTCGACGAACCTTCTATCTGCTGCATCCAAGAAGCGTGGCGGTCAGCGACGCAATCCCCGACAGGTGGTGGAATAGGCGCCTTCCAGCAGGCTACAAAAAGGAACGGACCACTCTGATGCTCTTCACTTGGCAGTAGCGGCGACGCGCTACGCATCTTGGCTGATAACCTCTCTACCACTTGTTGCACATCACTGTGCAGCTGCACCAAGCGCCAGAAACCGATTCAGCTAATCGTACGGGGTGACTCGACGAACCTTCCTTCCGCTGCATCCAAGAAGCGTGGCGGTAAGTAACGCAAGCCTCGACATGTGGTGGAATCGGCGCCTTCCAGCAGTCTACAAAAAGGAACGAACCACTCTGATGCCCTTTACTAGGCAGTAGCGGCGACGCGCTACGCATCTTGGCTGATAGCCTCTCTGCCACTTGTTGCAGATCACTGTGCAGCTGCACCAAGCGCAAGAAACTGATTCAGCTTATCGTAACGGGTGACTCGACGAACCTTCCAGCCGCTACAATTAAGAAGCGTGGCGGTCAGCGACGCAAGCCCCGACAGGTGGTGGAATAGGCGCCTTCCAGCAGGCTACAAAAAGGAACGGACCACTTTGATGCCCTTCACTTGGCAGTAGCGGCGACGCGCTACGCATCTTGGCTGATAGCCTCTCTGCCAGTTGTTGCAGATCACTGTGCAGCTGCACCAAGCGCCAGAAAGTGATTCAGCGTATCGTACGGGGTGACTCGACGAACCTTCTATCTGCTGCATCCAAGAAGCGTGGTGGTCAGCGACGCAAGCCCCGACAGGTGGTGGAATAGGCGCCTTCGAGCAGGCTACAAAAAGGAACGGACCACTTTGATGCCCTTCACTTGGCAGTAGCGGCGAAGCTCTACGTATCTTGGCTGATACCCTCTCTGCCACTTGATGCAGATCACTGTGCAGCTGCACCAAGCGCCAGAAACTGATTCAGCTTATCGTACGGGGTGACTCGACGAACCTTCCTTCCGCTGCATCCAAGAAGCGTGGCGGTCAGTGACGCAAGCCCCGACAGGTGGTGGAATAGGCGCCTTCCAGCGGGCTACAAAAAGGAACGGACCACTCTGATGCTCTTCACTTGGCAGTAGCGGCGACGCGCTACGCATCTTGGCTGATAGCCTATCTGCCACTCGTTCAAGATCACTGTGGAGCTGCACCAAGCGCCAGAAGCTGGTTCAGCTTATCGTACGGGGTGACTCGACGAACCTTCCATCCGCTGCATTCAAGAAGCGTGGCGGTCAGCGACGCAAGCCCCGACAGGTGGTGGAATAGGCGCCTTCCAGCAGGCTACAAAAAGGAACGGACCACTTTGATGCCCTTCACTTGGCAGTAGCGGCGAAGCTCTACGTATCCTGGCTGATACCCTCTCTGCCACTTGATGCAGATCACTGCGCAGCTGCACCAAGCGCCAGAAGCTGGTTCAGCTTATCGTACGGGGTGACTCGACGAACCTTCCATCCGCTGCATTCAAGAAGCGTGGCGGTCAGCGACGCAAGCCCCGACAGGTGGTGGAATAGGCGCCTTCCAGCAGGCTACAAAAAGGAACGGACCACTCTGATGCTCTTCACTTGGCAGTAGCGGCGACGCGCTACGCATCTTGGCTGATAACCTCTCTGCCACTTGTTCAAGATCACTGTGGAGCTGCACCAAGCGCCAGAAACCGATTCAGCTTATCGTACGGGGTGACTCGACGAACCTTCCATCCGCTGTATTCAAGAAGCGTGGCGGTCAGCGACGCAAGCCCTGACAGGTGGTGGAATCGGCACCTTCCAGCAGGCTACAAAAAGGAACGGACCACTCTGATGCCCTTCACTTGGCAGTAGCGGTGACGCGCTACGCATCTTGGCTGATAGCCTATCTGCCACTCGTTGCAGATCACTGCGCAGCTGCACCAAGCGCCAGAAGCTGGTTCAGCTTATCGTGCGGGGTGACTCGACGAACCTTCCATCCGCTGCATTCAAGAAGCGTGGCGGTCAGCGACGCAAGCCCTGACAGGTGGTGGAATCGGCACTTTCCAGCAGGCTACAAAAAGGAACGGACCACTCTGATGCTCTTCACTTGGCAGTAGCGGCGACGCGCTACGCATCTTGGCTGATAGCCTCTCTACCACTTGTTGCACATCACTGTGCAGCTGCACCAAGCGCCAGAAGCTGATTCAGCTAATCGTACGGGGTGACTCGACGAACCTTCCTTCCGCTGCATCCAAGAAGCGTGGCGGTCAGCGACGCAAGCCCTGACAGGTGGTGGAATAGGCGCCTTCCAGCAGGCTACAAAAAGGAACGGACCACTCTGATGCCCTTCACTTGGCAGTAGCGGCGACGCGCTACGTATCTTGGCTGATAGCCTATCTGCCACTCGTTGCAGATCACTGTGGAGCTGCACCAAGCGCCAGAAACCGATTCAGCTTATCGTACGGGGTGACTCGACGAACCTTCCATCCGCTGCATTCAAGAAGCGTGGTGGTCAGCGACGCAAGCCCTGACAGGTGGTGGAATAGGCGCCTTCCAGCCGGCTACAAAAAGGAACGGACCACTCTGATGCCCTTCACTTGGCAGTAGCGGCGACGCGCTACGCATCTTGGCTGATACCCTCTCTGCCACTTGATGCAGATCACTGTGCAGCTGCACCAAGCGCCAGAAACTGATTCAGCTTATCGTACGGGGTGACTCGACGAACCTTCCATCCGCTGCATTCAAGAAGCGTGGTGGTCAGCGACGCAAGCCCCGACAGGTGGTGGAATAGGCGCCTTCCAGCAGGCTACAAAAAGGAACGGACCACTCTGATGCCCTTCACTTGGCAGTAGCGGCGACGCGCTACGCATCTTGGCTGATAGCCTATCTGCCACTCGTTGCAGATCACTATGGAGCTGCACCAAGCGCCAGAAACCGATTCAGCTTATCGTACGAGGTGACTCGACGAACCTTCCATCCGCTGCATTCAAGAAGCGTGGTGGTCAGCGACGCAAGCCCCGACAGGTGGTGGAATAGGCGCCTTCCAGCAGGCTACAAAAAGGAACGGACCACTCTGATGCTCTTCACTTGGCAGTAGCGGCGACGCGCTAAGCATCTTGGCTGATAACCTCTCTGCCACTTGTTCAAGATCACTGTGGAGCTGCACCAAGCGCCAGAAACCGATTCAGCTTATCGTACGAGGTGACTCGACGAACCTTCCATCCGCTGTATTCAAGAAGCGTGGCGGTCAGCGACGCAAGCCCTGACAGGTGGTGGAATCGGCACCTTCCAGCAGGCTACAAAAAGGAACGGACCACTCTGATGCTCTTCACTTGGCAGTAGCGGCGACGCGCTACGCATCTTGGCTGATAGCCTCTCTACCACTTGTTGCACATCACTGTGCAGCTGCACCAAGCGCCAGAAGCTGATTCAGCTAATCGTACGGGGTGACTCGACGAACCTTCCTTCCGCTGCATCCAAGAAGCGTGGCGGTCAGCGACGCAAGCCCTGACAGGTGGTGGAATAGGCGCCTTCCAGCAGGCTACAAAAAGGAACGGTCCACTCTGATGCCCTTCACTTGGCAGTAGCGGCGACGCGCTACGCATCTTGGCTGATAGCCTATCTGCCACTCGTTGCAGATCACTGTGGAGCTGCACCAAGCGCCAGAAACCGATTCAGCTTATCGTACGGGGTGAATCGACGAACCTTCCATCCGCTGCATTCAAGAAGCGTGGTGGTCAGCGACGCAAGCCCTGACAGGTGGTGGAATAGGCGCCTTCCAGCAGGCTACAAAAAGGAACGGACCACTCTGATGCCCTTCACTTGGCAGTAGCGGCGACGCGCTACGCATCTTGGCTGATACCCTCTCTGCCACTTGATGCAGATCACTGTGCAGCTGCACCAAGCGCCAGAAACTGATTCAGCTTATCGTACGGGGTGACTCGACGAACCTTCCATCCGCTGCATTCAAGAAGCGTGGCGGTCAGCGACGCAAGCCCCGACAGGTGGTGGAATAGGCGCCTTCCAGCAGGCTACAAAAAGGAACGGACCACTCTGATGCTCTTCACTTGGCAGTAGCGGTGACGCGCTACGCATCTTGGCTGATAACCTCTCTGCCACTTGTTCAAGATCACTGTGGAGCTGCACCAAGCGCCAGAAACCGATTCAGCTTATCGTACGGGGTGACTCGACGAACCTTCCATCCGCTGTATTCAAGAAGCGTGGCGGTCAGCGACGCAAGCCCTGACAGGTGTTTGAATCGGCACCTTCCAGCAGGCTACAAAAAGGAACGGACCACTCTGATGCCCTTCACTTGGCAGTAGCGGCGACGCGCTACGCATCTTGGCTGATAGCCTATCTGCCACTCGTTGCAGATCACTGCGCAGCTGCACCAAGCGCCAGAAGCTGGTTCAGCTTATCGTGCGGGGTGACTCGACGAACCTTCCATCCGCTGCATTCAAGAAGCGTGGCGGTCAGCGACGCAAGCCCTGACAGGTGGTGGAATCGGCACTTTCCAGCAGGCTACAAAAAGGAACGGACCACTCTGATGCTCTTCACTTGGCAGTAGCGGCGACGCGCTACGCATCTTGGCTGATAGCCTCTCTACCACTTGTTGCACATCACCGTGCAGCTGCACCAAGCGCCAGAAGCTGATTCAGCTAATCGTACGGGGTGACTCGACGAACCTTCCTTCCGCTGCATCCAAGAAGCGTGGTGGTCAGCGACGCAAGCCCTGACAGGTGGTGGAATAGGCGCCTTCCAGCAGGCTACAAAAAGGAACGGACCACTCTGATGCCCTTCACTTGGCAGTAGCGGCGACGCGCTACGCATCTTGGCTGATAGCCTATCTGCCACTCGTTGCAGATCACTGTGGAGCTGCACCAAGCGCCAGAAACCGATTCAGCTTATCGTACGGGGTGACTCGACGAACCTTCCATCCGCTGCATTCAAGAAGCGTGGTGGTCAGCGACGCAAGCCCTGACAGGTGGTGGAATAGGCGCCTTCCAGCCGGCTACAAAAAGGAACGGACCACTCTGATGCCCTTCACTTGGCAGTAGCGGCGACGCGCTACGCATCTTGGCTGATACCCTCTCTGCCACTTGATGCAGATCACTGTGCAGCTGCACCAAGCGCCAGAAACTGATTCAGCTTATCGTACGGGGTGACTCGACGAACCTTCCATCCGCTGCATTCAAGAAGCGTGGTGGTCAGCGACGCAAGCCCCGACAGGTGGTGGAATAGGCGCCTTCCAGCAGGCTACAAAAAGGAACGGACCACTCTGATGCCCTTCACTTGGCAGTAGCGGCGACGCGCTACGCATCTTGGCTGATAGCCTATCTGCCACTCGTTGCAGATCACTATGGAGCTGCACCAAGCGCCAGAAACCGATTCAGCTTATCGTACGGGGTGACTCGACGAACCTTCCATCCGCTGCATTCAAGAAGCGTGGTGGTCAGCGACGCAAGCCCTGACAGGTGGTGGAATAGGCGCCTTCCAGCAGGCTACAAAAAGGAACGGACCACTCTGATGCCCTTCACTTGGCAGTAGCGGCGACGCGCTACGCATCTTGGCAGATAGCCTATCTGCCACTCGTTGCAGATCACTGTGGAGCTGCACCAAGCGCCAGAAACCGATTCAGCTTATCGTACGGGGTGACTCGACGAACCTTCCATCCGCTGCATTCAAGAAGCGTGGTGGTCAGCGACGCAAGCCCCGACAGGTGGTGGAATAGGCGCCTCCCAGCAGGCTACAAAAAGGAACGGACCACTCTGATGCTCTTCACTTGGCAGTAGCGGCGACGCGCTACGCATCTTGGCTGATAACCTCTCTGCCACTTGTTCAAGATCACTGTGGAGCTGCACCAAGCGCCAGAAACCGATTCAGCTTATCGTACGGGGTGACTCGACGAACCTTCCATCCGCTGTATTCAAGAAGCGTGGCGGTCAGCGACGCAAGCCCTGACAGGTGGTGGAATCGGCACCTTCCAGCAGGCTACAAAAAGGAACGGACCACTCTGATGCCCTTCACTTGGCAGTAGCGGCGACGCGCAACGCATCTTGGCTGATAGCCTATCTGCCACTCGTTGCATATCACTGCGCAGCTGCACCAAGCGCCAGAAGCTGGTTCAGCTTATCGTGCGGGGTGACTCGACGAACCTTCCATCCGCTGCATTCAAGAAGCGTGGCGGTCAGCGACGCAAGCCCTGACAGGTGGTGGAATCGGCACCTTCCAGCAGGCTACAAAAAGGAACGGACCACTCTGATGCTCTTCACTTGGCAGTAGCGGCGACGCGCTACGCATCTTGGCTGATAGCCTCTCTACCACTTGTTGCACATCACTGTGCAGCTGCACCAAGCGCCAGAAGCTGATTCAGCTTATCGTACGGGGTGACTCGACGAACCTTCCATCCGCTGCATTCAAGAAGCGTGGTGGTCAGCGACGCAAGCCCTGACAGGTGGTGGAATAGGCGCCTTCCAGCAGGCTACAAAAAGGAACGGACCACTCTGATGCCCTTCACTTGGCAGTAGCGGCGACGCGCTACGCATCTTGGCTGATAGCCTATCTGCCACTCGTTGCAGATCACTGTGGAGCTGCACCAAGCGCCAGAAACCGATTCAGCTTATCGTACGGGGTGACTCGACGAACCTTCCATCCGCTGCATTCAAGAAGCGTGGTGGTCAGCGACGCAAGCCCTGACAGGTGGTGGAATAGGCGCCTTCCAGCAGGCTACAAAAAGGAACGGACCACTCTGATGCCCTTCACTTGGCAGTAGCGGCGACGCGCTACGCATCTTGGCTGATAGCCTATCTGCCACTCGTTGCAGATCACTGTGGAGCTGCACCAAGCGCCAGAAACCGATTCAGCTTATCGTACGGGGTGACTCGACGAACCTTCCATCCGCTGCATTCAAGAAGCGTGGTGGTCAGCGACGCAAGCCCTGACAGGTGGTGGAATAGGCGCCTTCCAACAGGCTACAAAAAGGAACGGACCACTCTGATGCCCTTCACTTGGCAGTAGCGGCGACGCGCTACGCATCTTGGCTGATACCCTCTCTCCCACTTGATGCAGATCACTGCGCAGCTGCACCAAGCGCCAGAAACTGATTCAGCTTATCGTACGGGGTGACTCGACGAACCTTCCAGCCGCTGCATCCAAGAAGCGTGGTGGTCAGCGACGCAAGCCCTGACAGGTGGTGGAATAGGCGCCTTCCAGCAGGCTACAAAAAGGAACGGACCACTCTGATGCCCTTCACTTGGCAGTAGCGGCGACGCGCTACGCATCTTGGCTGATACCCTCTCTGCCACTTGATGCAGATCACTGTGCAGCTGCACCAAGCGCCAGAAACTGATTCAGCTTATCGTACGGGGTGACTCGACGAACCTTCCAGCCGCTGCATTCAAGAAGCGTGGTGGTCAGCGACGCAAGCCCTGACAGGTGGTGGAATAGGCGCCTTCCAGCAGGCTACAAAAAGGAACGCACCACTCTGATGCCCTTCACTTGGCAGTAGCGGCGACGCGCTACGCATCTTGGCTGATAGCCTATCTGCCACTCGTTGCAGATCACTGTGGAGCTGCACCAAGCGCCAGAAACCGATTCATCTTATCGTACGGGGTGACTCGACGAACCTTCCATCCGCTGCATTCAAGAAGCGTGGTGGTCAGCGAGCAAGCCCTGACAGGTGGTGGAATAGGCGCCTTCCAGCAGGCTACAAAAAGGAACGGACCACTCTGATGCTCTTCACTTGGCAGTAGCGGCGACGCGCTACGCATCTTGGCTGATAACCTCTCTGCCACTTGTTCAAGATCACTGTGGAGCTGCACCAAGCGCCAGAAACCGATTCAGCTTATCGTACGGGGTGACTCGACGAACCTTCCAGCCGCTGCATCCAAGAAGCGTGGTGGTCAGCGACGCAAGCCCTGACAGGTGGTGGAATAGGCGCCTTCCAGCAGGCTACAAAAAGGAACGGACCACTCTGATTCCCTTCACTTGGCAGTAGCGGCGACGCGCTACGCATCTTGGCTGATAACCTCTCTGCCACTTGTTCAAGATCACTGTGGAGCTGCACCAAGCGCCAGAAACCGATTCAGCTTATCGTACGGGGTGACTCGACGAACCTTCCATCCGCTGCATTCAAGAAGCGTGGTGGTCAGCGACGCAAGCCCTGACAGGTGGTGGAATAGGCGCCTTCCAGCAGGCTACAAAAAGGAACGGACCACTCTGATGCCCTTCACTTGGCAGTAGCGGCAACGCGCTACGCATCTTGGCTGATAGCCTATCTGCCACTCGTTGCAGATCACTGTGGAGCTGCACCAAGCGCCAGAAACCGATTCAGCTTATCGTACGGGGTGACTCGACGAACCTTCCATCCGCTGCATTCATGAAGCGTGGTGGTCAGCGACGCAAGCCCTGACAGGTGGTGGAATAGGCGCCTTCCAGCAGGCTACAAAAAGGAACGGACCACTCTGATGCCCTTCACTTGGCAGTAGCGGCGACGCGCTACGCATCTTGGCTGATACCCTCTCTGCCACTTGATGCAGATCACTGTGCAGCTGCACCAAGCGCCAGAAACTGATTCAGCTTATCGTACGGGGTGACTCGACGAACCTTCCAGCCACTGCATCCAAGAAGCGTGGTGGTCAGCGACGCAAGCCCTGACAGGTGGTGGAATAGGCGCCTTCCAGCAGGCTACAAAAAGGAACGGACCACTCTGATGCCCTTCACTTGGCAGTAGCGGCGACGCGCTACGCATCTTGGCTGATACCCTCTCTGCCACTTGATGCAGATCACTGTGCAGCTGCACCAAGCGCCAGAAACTGATTCAGCTTATCGTACGGGGTGACTCGACGAACCTTCCAGCCGCTGCATTCAAGAAGCGTGGTGGTCAGCGACGCAAGCCCTGCCAGATGGTGGAATAGGCGCCTTCCAGCAGGCTACAAAAAGGAACGGACCACTCTGATGCCCTTCACTTGGCAGTAGCGGCGACGCGCTACGCATCTTGGCTGATAGCCTATCTGCCACTCGTTGCAGATCACTGTGGAGCTGCACCAAGCGCCAGAAACCGATTCAGCTTATCGTACGGGGTGACTCGACGAACCTTCCAGCCGCTGCATCCAAGAAGCGTGGTGGTCAGCGACGCAAGCCCTGACAGGTGGTGGAATAGGCGCCTTCCAGCAGGCTACAAAAAGGAACGGACCACTCTGATGCCCTTCACTTGGCAGTAGCGGCGACGCGCTACGCATCTTGGCTGATACCCTCTCTGCCACTTGATGCAGATCACTGTGCAGCTGCACCAAGCGCCAGAAACTGATTCAGCTTATCGTACGGGGTGACTTGACGAACCTTCCAGCCGCTGCATCCAAGAAGCGTGGTAATCAGCGACGCAAGCCCTGACAGGTGGTGGAATAGGCGCCTTCCAGCAGGCTACAAAAAGGAACGGACCACTCTGATGCCCTTCACTTGGCAGTAGCGGCGATGCGCTACGCATCTTGGCTGATACCCTCTCTGCCACTTGATGCAGATCACTGTGCAGCTGCACCAAGCGCCAGAAACTGATTCAGCTTATCGTACGGGGTGACTCGACGAACCTTCCATCCGCTGCATTCAAGAAGCGTGGTGGTCAGCGACGCAAGCCCCGACAGGTGGTGGAATAGGCGCCTTCCAGCAGGCTACAAAAAGGAACGGACCACTCTGATGCCCTTCACTTGGCAGTAGCGGCGACGCGCTACGCATCTTGGCTGATAGCCTATCTGCCACTCGTTGCAGATCACTATGGAGCTGCACCAAGCGCCAGAAACCGATTCAGCTTATCGTACGGGGTGACTCGACGAACCTTCCATCCGCTGCATTCAAGAAGCGTGGTGGTCAGCGACGCAAGCCCTGACAGGTGGTGGAATAGGCGCCTTCCAGCAGGCTACAAAAAGGAACGGACCACTCTGATGCCCTTCACTTGGCAGTAGCGGCGACGCGCTACGCATCTTGGCTGATAGCCTATCTGCCACTCGTTGCAGATCACTGTGGAGCTGCACCAAGCGCCAGAAACCGATTCAGCTTATCGTACGGGGTGACTCGACGAACCTTCCATCCGCTGCATTCAAGAAGCGTGGTGGTCAGCGACGCAAGCCCTGACAGGTGGTGGAATAGGCGCCTTCCAGCAGGCTACAAAAAGGAACGGACCACTCTGATGCCCTTCACTTGGCAGTAGCGGCGACGCGCTACGCATCTTGGCTGATAGCCTATCTGCCACTCGTTGCAGATCACTGTGGAGCTGCACCAAGCGCCAGAAACCGATTCAGCTTATCGTACGGGGTGACTCGACGAACCTTCCATCCGCTGCATTCAAGAAGCGTGGTGGTCAGCGACGCAAGCCCTGACAGGTGGCGGAATAGGCGCCTTCCAGCAGGCTACAAAAAGGAACGGACCACTCTGATGCCCTTCACTTGGCAGTAGCGGCGACGCGCTACGCATCTTGGCTGATACCCTCTCTGCCACTTGATGCAGATCACTGTGCAGCTGCACCAAGCGCCAGAAACTGATTCAGCTTATCGTACGGGGTGACTCGACGAACCTTCCAGCCACTGCATCCAAGAAGCGTGGTGGTCAGCGACGCAAGCCCTGACAGGTGGTGGAATAGGCGCCTTTCAGCAGGCTACAAAAAGGAACGGACCACTCTGATGCCCTTCACTTGGCAGTAGCGGCGACGCGCTACGCATCTTGGCTGATACCCTCTCTGCCACTTGATGCAGATCACTGTGCAGCTGCACCAAGCGCCAGAAACTGATTCAGCTTATCGTACGGGGTGACTCGACGAACCTTCCAGCCGCTGCATTCAAGAAGCGTGGTGGTCAGCGACGCAAGCCCTGCCAGATGGTGGAATAGGCGCCTTCCAGCAGGCTACAAAAAGGAACGGACCACTCTGATGCCCTTCACTTGGCAGTAGCGGCGACGCGCTACGCATCTTGGCTGATAGCCTATCTGCCACTCGTTGCAGATCACTGTGGAGCTGCACCAAGCGCCAGAAACCGATTCAGCTTATCGTACGGGGTGACTCGACGAACCTTCCAGCCGCTGCATCCAAGAAGCGTGGTGGTCAGCGACGCAAGCCCTGACAGGTGGTGGAATAGGCGCCTTCCAGCAGGCTACAAAAAGGAACGGACCACTCTGATGCCCTTCACTTGGCAGTAGCGGCGACGCGCTACGCATCTTGGCTGATACCCTCTCTGCCACTTGATGCAGATCACTGTGCAGCTGCACCAAGCGCCAGAAACTGATTCAGCTTATCGTACGGGGTGACTCGACGAACCTTCCAGCCGCTGCATCCAAGAAGCGTGGTGGTCAGCGACGCAAGCCCTGACAGGTGGTGGAATAGGCGCCTTCCAGCAGGCTACAAAAAGGAACGGACCACTCTGATGCCCTTCACTTGGCAGTAGCGGCGACGCGCTACGCATCTTGGCTGATACCCTCTCTGCCACTTGATGCAGATCACTGTGCAGCTGCACCAAGCGCCAGAAACTGATTCAGCTTATCGTACGGGGTGACTCGACGAACCTTCCATCCGCTGCATTCAAGAAGCGTGGTGGTCAGCGACGCAAGCCCCGACAGGTGGTGGAATAGGCGCCTTCCAGCAGGCTACAAAAAGGAACGGACCACTCTGATGCCCTTCACTTGGCAGTAGCGGCGACGCGCTACGCATCTTGGCTGATAGCCTATCTGCCACTCGTTGCAGATCACTATGGAGCTGCACCAAGCGCCAGAAACCGATTCAGCTTATCGTACGGGGTGACTCGACGAACCTTCCATCCGCTGCATTCAAGAAGCGTGGTGGTCAGCGACGCAAGCCCTGACAGGTGGTGGAATAGGCGCCTTCCAGCAGGCTACAAAAAGGAACGGACCACTCTGATGCCCTTCACTTGGCAGTAGCGGCGACGCGCTACGCATCTTGGCTGATAGCCTATCTGCCACTCGTTGCAGATCACTGTGGAGCTGCACCAAGCGCCAGAAACCGATTCAGCTTATCGTACGGGGTGACTCGACGAACCTTCCATCCGCTGCATTCAAGAAGCGTGGTGGTCAGCGACGCAAGCCCTGACAGGTGGTGGAATAGGCGCCTTCCAGCAGGCTACAAAAAGGAACGGACCACTCTGATGCCCTTCACTTGGCAGTAGCGGCGACGCGCTACGCATCTTGGCTGATACCCTCTCTGCCACTTGATGCAGATCACTGTGCAGCTGCACCAAGCGCCAGAAACTGATTCAGCTTATCGTACGGGGTGACTCGACGAACCTTCCAGCCGCTGCATCCAAGAAGCGTGGTGGTCAGCGACGCAAGCCCTGACAGGTGGTGGAATAGGCGCCTTCCAGCAGGCTACAAAAAGGAACGGACCACTCTGATGCCCTTCACTTGGCAGTAGCGGCGACGCGCTACGCATCTTGGCTGATACCCTCTCTGCCACTTGATGCAGATCACTGTGCAGCTGCACCAAGCGCCAGAAACTGATTCAGCTTATCGTACGGGGTGACTCGACGAACCTTCCATCCGCTGCATTCAAGAAGCGTGGTGGTCAGCGACGCAAGCCCCGACAGGTGGTGGAATAGGCGCCTTCCAGCAGGCTACAAAAAGGAACGGACCACTCTGATGCCCTTCACTTGGCAGTAGCGGCGACGCGCTACGCATCTTGGCTGATAGCCTATCTGCCACTCGTTGCAGATCACTATGGAGCTGCACCAAGCGCCAGAAACCGATTCAGCTTATCGTACGGGGTGACTCGACGAACCTTCCATCCGCTGCATTCAAGAAGCGTGGTGGTCAGCGACGCAAGCCCTGACAGGTGGTGGAATAGGCGCCTTCCAGCAGGCTACAAAAAGGAACGGACCACTCTGATGCCCTTCACTTGGCAGTAGCGGCGACGCGCTACGCATCTTGGCTGATAGCCTATCTGCCACTCGTTGCAGATCACTGTGGAGCTGCACCAAGCGCCAGAAACCGATTCAGCTTATCGTACGGGGTGACTCGACGAACCTTCCATCCGCTGCATTCAAGAAGCGTGGTGGTCAGCGACGCAAGCCCTGACAGGTGGTGGAATAGGCGCCTTCCAGCAGGCTACAAAAAGGAACGGACCACTCTGATGCCCTTCACTTGGCAGTAGCGGCGACGCGTTACGCATCTTGGCTGATAGCCTATCTGCCACTCGTTGCAGATCACTGTGGAGCTGCACCAAGCGACAGAAACCGATTCAGCTTATCGTACGGGGTGACTCGACGAACCTTCCATCCGCTGCATTCAAGAAGCGTGGTGGTCAGCGACGCAAGCCCTGACAGGTGGCGGAATAGGCGCCTTCCAGCAGGCTACAAAAAGGAACGGACCACTCTGATGCCCTTCACTTGGCAGTAGCGGCGACGCGCTACGCATCTTGGCTGATACCCTCTCTGCCACTTGATGCAGATCACTGTGCAGCTGCACCAAGCGCCAGAAACTGATTCAGCTTATCGTACGGGGTGACTCGACGAACCTTCCAGCCGCTGCATCCAAGAAGCGTGGTGGTCAGCGACGCAAGCCCTGACAGGTGGTGGAATAGGCGCCTTCCAGCAGGATACAAAAAGGAACGGACCACTCTGATGCCCTTCACTTGGCAGTAGCGGCGACGCGCTACGCATCTTGGCTGATAGCCTATCTGCCACTCGTTGCAGATCACTGTGGAGCTGCACCAAGCGCCAGAAACCGATTCATCTTATCGTACGGGGTGACTCGACGAACCTTCCATCCGCTGCATTCAAGAAGCGTGGTGGTCAGCGACGCAAGCCCTGACAGGTGGTGGAATAGGCGCCTTCCAGCAGGCTACAAAAAGGAACGGACCACTCTGATGCTCTTCACTTGGCAGTAGCGGCGACGCGCTACGCATCTTGGCTGATAACCTCTCTGCCACTTGTTCAAGATCACTGTGGAGCTGCACCAAGCGCCAGAAATCGATTCAGCTTATCGTACGGGGTGACTCGACGAACCTTCCAGCCGCTGCATCCAAGAAGCGTGGTGGTCAGCGACGCAAGCCCTGACAGGTGGTGGATTAGGCGCCTTCCAGCAGGCTACAAAAAGGAACGGACCACTCTGATGCCCTTCACTTGGCAGTAGCGGCGACGCGCTACGCATCTTGGCTGATAACCTCTCTGCCACTTGTTCAAGATCACTGTGGAGCTGCACCAAGCGCCAGAAACCGATTCAGCTTATCGTACGGGGTGACTCGACGAACCTTCCATCCGCTGCATTCAAGAAGCGTGGTGGTCAGCGACGCAAGCCCTGACAGGTGGTGGAATAGGCGCCTTCCAGCAGGCTACAAAAAGGAACGGACCACTCTGATGCCCTTCACTTGGCAGTAGCGGCGACGCGCTACGCATCTTGGCTGATAGCCTATCTGCCACTCGTTGCAGATCACTGTGGAGCTGCACCAAGCGCCAGAAACCGATTCAGTTTATCGTACGGGGTGACTCGATGAACCTTCCATCCGCTGCATTCAAGAAGCGTGGTGGTCAGCGACGCAAGCCCTGACAGGTGGTGGAATAGGCGCCTTCCAGCATGCTATAAAAAGGAACGGACCACTCTGATGCTCTTCACTTGGCAGTAGCGGCGACGCGCTACGCATCATGGCTGATAACCTCTCTGCCACTTGTTCAAGATCACTGTGGAGCTGCACCAAGCACCAGAAACCGATTCAGCTTATCGTACGGGGTGACTCGACGAACCTTCCATCCGCTGTATTCAAGAAGCGTGGCGGTCAGCGACGCAAGCCCTGACAGGTGGTGGAATCGGCACCGTCCAGCAGGCTACAAAAAGGAACGGACCACTCTGATGCCCTTCACTTGGCAGTAGCGGCGACGCGCTACGCATGTTGGCTGATAGCCTATCTGCCACTCGTTGCAGATCACTGCGCAGCTGCACCAAGCGCCAGAAGCTGATTCAGCTAATCGTACGGGGTGACTCGACGAACCTTCCTTCCGCTGCATCCAAGAAGCGTGGCGGTAAGTAACGCAAGCCCCGACAGGTGGTGGAATCGGCGCCTTCTTGCAGTCTACAAAAAGGAAAGAAACACTCTGATGCCCTTTACTAGGCAGTAGCGGCGACGCGCTACGCATCTTGGCTGATAGCCTCTCTGCCACATGTTGCAGATCACTGTGCAGCTGCACCAAGCGCCAGAAACTGATTCAGCCTATCGTACGGGGTGACTGGACGAACCTTCCAACCGCTGCATCCAAGAAGCGCGGCGGTCAGAGGCGTAAGACCATACAGGTGGAGGAATAGGCGCCTTCCAGCAGGCTACAAAAAGAAACGGACCACTCTGATGCCCTTTACTTGGCAGTAGCGGCGACGCGCTACGCATCTTGGCTGATAACCTCTCTTGCCACTTGTTGCAGATCACTGTGCAGCTGCACCAAGCGCCAGAAACCGATTCAGCTTATCGGACGGGGTGACTCGACGAACCTTCCATCCGCTGCATTCAAGAAGCGTGGTGGTCAGCGACGCAAGCCCTGACAGGTGGTGGAATAGGCGCCTTCCAGCAGGCTACAAAAAGGAACGGACCACTTTGATGCTCTTCACTTGGCAGTAGCGGCGAGCGCTACGCATCTTGGCTGATAACCTCTCTGCCACTTGTTGCAGATCACTGTGGAGCTGCACCAAGCGCCAGAAACCGATTCAGCTTATCGTACGGGGTGACTCGACGAACCTTCCATCCGCTGCAGTAAAGAAGCGTGGCGGTCAGCGACGCAAGCCCCGACAGGTGGTGGAATAGGCGCCTTCCAGCAGGCTACAAAAAGGAACGGACCACTTTGATGCCCTTCACTTGGCAGTAGCGGCGACGCGCTACGCATCTTGGCTGATAGCCTCTCTGCCAGTTGTTGCAGATCACTGTGCAGCTGCACCAAGCGCCAGAAAGTGATTCGGCGTATCGTACGGGGTGACTCGACGAACCTTCTATCTGCTGCATCCAAGAAGCGTGGCGGTCAGCGACGCAAGCCCCGACAGGTGGTTGAATAGGCGCCTTCCAGCAGGCTACAAAAAGGAACGGACCACTTTGATGCCCTTCACTTGGCAGTAGCGGCGAAGCGCTACGTATCTTGGCTGATACCCTCTCTGCCACTTGATGCAGATCACTGTGCAGCTGCACCAAGCGCCAGAAACTGATTCAGCTTATCGTACGGGGTGACTCGACGAACCTTCCAGCCGCTGCATCCAAGAAGCGTGGCGGTCAGCGACGCAAGCCCCGACAGGTGGTGGAATAGGCGCCTTCCAGCAGGCTACAAAAAGGAACGGACCACTTTGATGCCCTTCACTTGGCAGTAGTGGCGACGCGCTACGCATCTTGGCTGATAACCTCTCTACCACTTGTTGCACATCACTGTGCAGCTGCACCAAGCGCCAGAAACCGATTCAGCTAATCGTACGGGGTGACTCGACGAACCTTCTATCTGCTGCATCCAAGAAGCGTGGTGGTCAGCGACGCAAGCCCCGACAGGTGGTGGAATAGGCGCCTTCCAGCAGGCTACAAAAAGGAACGGACCACTTTGATGCCCTTCACTTGGCAGTAGCGGCGAAGCTCTACGCATCTTGGCTGATAGCCTCTCTGCCAGTTGTTGCAGATCACTGTGCAGCTGCACCAAGCGCCAGAAAGTGATTCAGCGTATCGTACGGGGTGACTCGACGAACCTTCTATCTGCTGCATCCAAGAAGCGTGGCGGTCAGCGACGCAATCCCCGACAGGTGGTTTAATAGGCGCCTTCCAGCAGGCTACAAAAAGGAACGGACCACTCTGATGCCCTTCACTTGGCAGTAGCGGCGACGCGCTACGCATCTTGGCTGATAACCACTCTGCCACTTGTTGCAGATCACAGTGGAGCTGCACCAAGCGCCAGAAAGTGATTCAGCGTATCGTACGGGGTGACTCGACGAACCTTCTATCTGCTGCATCCAAGAAGCGTGGCGGTCAGCGACGCAAGCCCCGACAGGTGGTGGAATAGGCGCCTTCCAGCAGGCTACAAAAAGGAACGGACCACTTTGATGCCCTTCACTTGGCAGTAGCGGCTACGCGCTACGCATCTTGGCTGATAGCCTCTCTGCCAGTTGTTGCAGATCACTGTGCAGCTGCACCAAGCGCCAGAAAGTGATTCAGCGTATCGTACGGGGTGACTCGACGAACCTTCTATCTGCTGCATCCAAGAAGCGTGGCGGTCAGCGACGCAATCCCCGACAGGTGGTTTAATAGGCGCCTTCCAGCAGGCTACAAAAAGGAACGGACCACTCTGATGCCCTTCACTTGGCAGTAGCGGCGACGCGCTACGCATCTTGGCTGATAACCACTCTGCCACTTGTTGCAGATCACTGTGGAGCTGCACCAAGCGCCAGAAACCGATTCAGCTTATCGTACGGGGTGACTCGACGAACCTTCCATCCGCTGCATTCAAGAAGCGTGGTGGTCAGCGACGCAAGCCCTGACAGGTGGTGGAATAGGCGCCTTCCAGCAGGCTACAAAAAGGAACGGACCACTTTGATGCTCTTCACTTGGCAGTAGCGGCGACGCGCTACGCATCTTGGCTGATAACCTCTCTGCCACTTGTTGCAGATCACTGTGGAGCTGCACCAAGCGCCAGAAACCGATTCAGCTTATCGTACGGGGTGACTCGACGAACCTTCCATCCGCTGCATTTAAGAAGCGTGGCGGTCAGCGACGCAAGCCCCGACAGGTGGTGGAATAGGCGCCTTCCAGCAGGCTACAAAAAGGAACGGACCACTTTGATGCCCTTCACTTGGCAGTAGCGGCGACGCGCTACGCATCTTGGCTGATAGCCTCTCTGCCAGTTGTTGCAGATCACTGTGCAGCTGCAACAAGCGCCAGAAAGTGATTCAGCGTATCGTACGGGGTGACTCGACGAACCTTCTATCTGCTGCATCCAAGAAGCGTGGTGGTCAGCGACGCAAGCCCCGACAGGTGGTGGAATAGGCGCCTTCCAGCAGGCTACAAAAAGGAACGGACCACTTTGATGCCCTTCACTTGGCAGTAGCGGCGAAGCTCTACGTATCTTGGCTGATACCCTCTCTGCCACTTGATGCAGATCACTGTGCAGCTGCACCAAGCGCCAGAAACTGATTCAGCTTATCGTACGGGGTGACTCGACGAACCTTCTATCTGCTGCATCCAAGAAGCGTGGTGGTCAGCGACGCAAGCCCCGACAGGTGGTGGAATAGGCGCCTTCCAGCAGGCTACAAAAAGGAACGGACCACTTTGATGCCCTTCACTTGGCAGTAGCGGCGAAGCTCTACGTATCTTGGCTGATACCCTCTCTGCCACTTGATGCAGATCACTGTGGAGCTGCACCAAGCGCCAGAAACCGATTCAGCTTATCGTACGGGGTGACTCGACGAACCTTCCATCCGCTGCATTCAAGAAGCGTGGTGGTCAGCGACGCAAGCCCCGACAGGTGGTGGAATAGGCGCCTTCCAGCAGGCTACAAAAAGGAACGGACCACTTTGATGCCCTTCACTTGGCAGTAGCGGCGAAGCTCTACGTATCTTGGCTGATAACCTCTCTGCCACTTGTTCAAGATCACTGTGGAGCTGCACCAAGCGCAGAAACCGATTCAGCTTATCGTACGGGGTGACTCGACGAACCTTCCATCCGCTGTATTCAAGAAGCGTGGCGGTCAGCGACGCAAGCCCTGACAGGTGGTGGAATCGGCACCTTCCAGCAGGCTACAAAAAGGAACGGACCACTCTGATGCCCTTCACTTGGCAGTAGCGGCGACGCGCTACGCATCTTGGCTGATAGCCTATCTGCCACTCGTTGCAGATCACTGCGCAGCTGCACCAAGCGCCAGAAGCTGGTTCAGCTTATCGTGCGGGGTGACTCGACGAACCTTCCATCCGCTGCATTCAAGAAGCGTGGCGGTCAGCGACGCAAGCCCTGACAGGTGGTGGAATCGGCACCTTCCAGCAGGCTACAAAAAGGAACGGACCACTCTGATGCTCTTCACTTGGCAGTAGCGGCGACGCGCTACGCATCTTGGCTGATAGCCTCTCTACCACTTGTTGCACATCACTGTGCAGCTGCACCAAGCGCCAGAAGCTGATTCAGCTAATCGTACGGGGTGACTCGACGAACCTTCCTTCCGCTGCATCCAAGAAGCGTGGCGGTAAGTAACGCAAGCCCCGACAGGTGGTGGAATCGGCGCCTTCCAGCAGTCTACAAAAAGGAACGAACCACTCTGATGCCCTTTACTAGGCAGTAGCGGCGACGCGCTACGCATCTTGGCTGATAGACTCTCTGCCACATGTTGCAGATCACTGTGCAGCTGCACCAAGCGCCAGAAACTGATTCAGCCTATCGTACGGGGTGACTGGACGAACCTTCCAACCGCTGCATCCAAGAAGCGCGGCGGTCAGAGGCGTAAGACCATACAGGTGGAGGAATAGGCGCCTTCCAGCAGGCTACAAAAAGGAACGGATCACTCTGATGCCCTTTACTAGGCAGTAGTCCGACGCGCTACGCATCTTGGCTGATAGCCTCTCTGCCACTTGTTGCAGATCACTGTGCAGCTGCACCAAGCGCCAGGAACTGATTCAGCTTATCGTAACGGGTGACTCGACGAACCTTCCATCCGCTGCATTCAAGAAGCGTGGCGGTCAGCGACGCAAGCCCCGACAGGTGGTGGAATAGGCGCCTTCGAGCAGGCTACAAAAAGGAATGGACCACTTTGATGCCCTTCACTTGGCAGTAGCGGCGACGCGCTACGCATCTTGGCTGATAGCCTCTCTGCCAGTTGTTGCAGATCACTGTGCAGCTGCACCAAGCGCCAGAAAGTGATTCAGCGTATCGTACGGGGTGACTCGACGAACCTTCTATCTGCTGCATCCAAGAAGCGTGGTGGTCAGCGACGCAAGCCCCGACAGGGGGTGGAATAGGCGCCTTCCAGCAGGCTACAAAAAGGAACGGACCACTTTGATGCCCTTCACTTGGCAGTAGCGGCGAAGCTCTACGTATCTTGGCTGATACCCTCTCTGCCACTTGATGCAGATCACTGTGCAGCTGCACCAAGCTCCAGAAACTGATTCAGCTTATCGTACGGGGTGACTCGACGAACCTTCCATCCGCTGTATTCAAGAAGCGTGGCGGTCAGCGACGCAAGCCCTGACAGGTGGTGGAATCGGCACCTTCCAGCAGGCTACAAAAAGGAACGGACCACTCTGATGCCCTTCACTTGGCAGTAGCGGCGACGCGCTACGCATCTTGGCTGATAGCCTATCTGCCGCTCGTTGCAGATCACTGCGCAGCTGCACCAAGCGCCAGAAGCTGGTTCAGCTTATCGTGCGGGGTGACTCGACGAACCTTCCATCCGCTGCATTCAAGAAGCGTGGCGGTCAGCGACGCAAGCCCTGACAGGTGGTGGAATCGGCACCTTCCAGCAGGCTACAAAAAGGAACGGACCACTCTGATGCTCTTCACTTGGCAGTAGCGGCGACGCGCTACGCATCTTGGCTGATAGCCTCTCTACCACTTGTTGCACATCACAGTGCAGCTGCACCAAGCGCCAGAAGCTGATTCAGCTAATCGTACGGGGTGACTCGACGAACCTTCCTTCCGCTGCATCCAAGAAGCGTGGCGGTAAGTAACGCAAGCCCCGACAGGTGGTGGAATCGGCGCCTTCCAGCAGTCTACAAAAAGGAACGAACCACTCTGATGCCCTTTACTAGGCAGTAGCGGCGACGCGCTACGCATCTTGGCTGATAGACTCTCTGCCACATGTTGCAGATCACTGTGCAGCTGCACCAAGCGCCAGAAACTGATTCAGCCTATCGTACGGGGTGACTGGACGAACCTTCCAACCGCTGCATCCAAGAAGCGCGGCGGTCAGAGGTGTAAGACCATACAGGTGGAGGAATAGGCGCCTTCCAGCAGGCTACAAAAAGGAACGGATCACTCTGATGCCCTTTACTAGGCAGTAGCGGCGACGCGCTACGCATCTTGGCTGATAGCCTCTCTGCCACTTGTTGCAGATCACTGTGCAGCTGCACCAAGCGCCAGAAACTGATTCAGCTTATCGTAACGGGTGACTCGACGAACCTTCCATCCGCTGCATTCAAGAAGCGTGGCGGTCAGCGACGCAAGCCCCGACAGGTGGTGGAATAGGCGCCTTCGAGCAGGCTACAAAAAGGAATGGACCACTTTGATGCCCTTCACTTGGCAGTAGCGGCGACGCGCTACGCATCTTGGCTGATAGCCTCTCTGCCAGTTGTTGCAGATCACTGTGCAGCTGCACCAAGCGCCAGAAAGTGATTCAGCGTATCGTACGGGGTGACTCGACGAACCTTCTATCTGCTGCATCCAAGAAGCGTGGTGGTCAGCGACGCAAGCCCCGACAGGGGGTGGAATAGGCGCCTTCCAGCAGGCTACAAAAAGGAACGGACCACTTTGATGCCCTTCACTTGGCAGTAGCGGCGAAGCTCTACGTATCTTGGCTGATACCCTCTCTGCCACTTGATGCAGATCACTGTGCAGCTGCACCAAGCTCCAGAAACTGATTCAGCTTATCGTACGGGGTGACTCGACGAACCTTCTATCTGCTGCATCCAAGAAGCGTGGTGGTCAGCGACGCAAGCCCCGACAGGTGGTGGAATAGGCGCCTTCCAGCAGGCTACAAAAAGGAACGGACCACTTTGATGCCCTTCACTTGGCAGTAGCGGCGAAGCTCTACGTATCCTGGCTGATACCCTCTCTGCCACTTGATGCAGATCACTGTGGAGCTGCACCAAGCGCCAGAAACCGATTCAGCTTATCGTACGGGGTGACTCGACGAACCTTCCATCCGCTGCATTCAAGAAGCGTGGTGGTCAGCGACGCAAGCCCCGACAGGTGGTGGAATAGGCGCCTTCCAGCAGGCTACAAAAAGGAACGGACCACTTTGATGCCCTTCACTTGGCAGTAGCGGCGAAGCTCTACGTATCTTGGCTGATAACCTCTCTGCCACTTGTTCAAGATCACTGTGGAGCTGCACCAAGCGCCAGAAACCGATTCAGCTTATCGTACGGGGTGACTCGACGAACCTTCCATCCGCTGTATTCAAGAAGCGTGGCGGTCAGCGACGCAAGCCCTGACAGGTGGTGGAATCGGCACCTTCCAGCAGGCTACAAAAAGGAACGGACCACTCTGATGCCCTTCACTTGGCAGTAGCGGCGACGCGCTACGCATCTTGGCTGATAGCCTATCTGCCACTCGTTGCAGATCACTGCGCAGCTGCACCAAGCGCCAGAAGCTGGTTCAGCTTATCGTGCGGGGTGACTCGACGAACCTTCCATCCGCTGCATTCAAGAAGCGTGGCGGTCAGCGACGCAAGCCCTGACAGGTGGTGGAATCGGCACCTTCCAGCAGGCTACAAAAAGGAACGGACCACTCTGATGCTCTTCACTTGGCAGTAGCGGCGACGCGCTACGCATCTTGGCTGATAGCCTCTCTACCACTTGTTGCACATCACTGTGCAGCTGCACCAAGCGCCAGAAGCTGATTCAGCTAATCGTACGGGGTGACTCGACGAACCTTCCTTCCGCTGCATCCAAGAAGCGTGGCGGTAAGTAACGCAAGCCCCGACAGGTGGTGGAATCGGCGCCTTCCAGCAGTCTACAAAAAGGAACGAACCACTCTGATGCCCTTTACTAGGCAGTAGCGGCGACGCGCTACGCATCTTGGCTGATAGCCTCTCTGCCACATGTTGCAGATCACTGTGCAGCTGCACCAAGCGCCAGAAACTGATTCAGCCTATCGTACGGGGTGACTGGACGAACCTTCCAACCGCTGCATCCAAGAAGCGCGGCGGTCAGAGGCGTAAGACCATACAGGTGGAGGAATAGGCGCCTTCCAGCAGGCTACAAAAAGGAACGGATCACTCTGATGCCCTTTACTAGGCAGTAGCGGCGACGCGCTACGCATCTTGGCTGATAGCCTCTCTGCCACTTGTTGCAGATCACTGTGCAGCTGCACCAAGCGCCAGAAACTGATTCAGCTTATCGTAACGGGTGACTCGACGAACCTTCCATCCGCTGCATTCAAGAAGCGTGGCGGTCAGCGACGCAAGCCCCGACAGGTGGTGGAATAGGCGCCTTCCAGCAGGCTACAAAAAGGAATGGACCACTTTGATGCCCTTCACTTGGCAGTAGCGGTGACGCGCTACGCATCTTGGCTGATAGCCTCTCTGCCAGTTGTTGCAGATCACTGTGCAGCTGCACCAAGCGCCAGAAAGTGATTCAGCGTATCGTACGGGGTGACTCGACGAACCTTCTATCTGCTGCATCCAAGAAGCGTGGCGGTCAGCGACGCAATCCCCGACAGGTGGTGGAATAGGCGCCTTCCAGCAGGCTACAAAAAGGAACGGACCACTCTGATGCTCTTCACTTGGCAGTAGCGGCGACGCGCTACGCATCTTGGCTGATAACCTCTCTACCACTTGTTGCACATCACTGTGCAGCTGCACCAAGCGCCAGAAACCGATTCAGCTAATCGTACGGGGTGACTCGACGAACCTTCCTTCCGCTGCATCCAAGAAGCGTGGCGGTAAGTAACGCAAGCCTCGACATGTGGTGGAATCGGCGCCTTCCAGCAGTCTACAAAAAGGAACGAACCACTCTGATGCCCTTTACTAGGCAGTAGCGGCGACGCGCTACGCATCTTGGCTGATAGCCTCTCTGCCACTTGTTGCAGATCACTGTGCAGCTGCACCAAGCGCCAGAAATTGATTCAGCTTATCGTAACGGGTGACTCGACGAACCTTCCAGCCGCTGCATCCAAGAAGCGCGGCGGTCAGATGCGCGAGACCCGACAGGTGGTGGAATCGGCGCCTTACAGCAGGCTACAAGAAGGAAGGAGCCACTCTGATGCCCTTTACTAGGCAGTAGCGGCGACGCGCTACGCATCTTGGCTGATAGCCTCTCTGCCACATGTTGCAGATCACTGTGCAGCTGCACCAAGCGCCAGAAACTGATTCAGCTTATCGTACGGGGTGACTCGACGAACCTTCCAGCCGCTGCATCCAAGAAGCGTGGCGGTCAGCGACGCAAGACCCGACAGGTAGTGAAATAGGCGCCTTCCAGCAGGCTACAAAAAGGAACGGACCACTTTGATGCCCTTCACTTGGCAGTAGCGGCGAAGCGCTACTTATCTTGGCTGATAGCCTCTCTGCCAGTTGTTGCAGATCACTGTGCAGCTGCACCAAGCATCAGGAAGTGATTCAGCTTATCGTACGGGGTGACTCGACGAACCTTCTATCCGCTGCATCCAAGAAGCATGGCGGTCAGCGACGCAAGCCCCCACATGTGGTGGAATCGGCACCTTCCAGCAGGCTACAAAAAGGAACGGACCACTCTGATGCCCTTCACTTGGCAGTAGCGGCGACGCGCTACGCATCTTGGCTGATAGCCTCTCTGCCACTTGTTGCAGATCACTGTGCAGCTGCACCAAGCGCCAGAACGTGATTCAGCTTATCGTACGGGGTGACTCGACGAACCTTCCATCCACTGCATCCAAGAAGCGTGGCGGTCAGTGACGCAAGCCCCGACAGGTGGTGGAATCGGCGCTTTCCAGCAGGCTACAAAAAGGAACGGACCACTTTGATGCCCTTCACTTGGCAGTAGCGGCGACGCGCTACGTATCTTGGCTGATACCCTCTCTGCCACTTGATGCAGGTTGGTGTATTTGGCAAGATTTGAGTCCTTGTGCCTTGCTTTTTGCGTCGTTTGCTGCTGCCAAGTTGTTCTGATGGCGATTGTTCTTTTCGTTTGAAATATGTCAAAAGAAGGTGGAAAATAAAGGACGAGATCAAAGCTGATATTCTTAAGTTCAAGGAAGAGTGAAAGCAGGAACTTAAGACCTATCGCGAAAGCCTTAAACAAGATTTACGAAATGAAATCTGGGAATTACGAAACAAGCAGCGAACCATGTCTAATGGCATTCAGTTCGCAGATGATACGATTGAGGATCTCAAGAGGGAATTAAAAAGTGAGCGAGCTAATAACAATGAACTGAGTAATGTGATCGTAGCTCTGCAGGCACATTGCGTAGAATTGCCATGCAAAAACACTGACTTAGAGACACGTGCTGTTAACATGGAACAGTACTCGAGGAACAAGAACATCAAAATTCAGGGCGTGGAACAAACCGAAAACGAGAATGTCGTGAGCATCCTCGCCAAAATCGGTGCCGCGATCCGGGAACCGATCGAAGAATCTGACATCAAGGCTTGTCATCGTGTGCCCACACAAAATCCTGACCAGAGTAACCTACTAGTTCAGTTCCGGGCACGCGCAAAGTGGTATCTTGCCTTGAAAAAGGCAAAAAAGATGAGGCTGAACAACAGTGACATAGGCCTGGCCACTTACGAACCCGTGTACGTTGACGAGCACCTCTGTCCCTCATTGAAAATGTTTTTGGGCGTGGTAATCAGACGAAAGCATGACCATGCGTGGAAATCGGTGTGGACATACAACGGCAAAATATTCGCACGGTAAAATGGCGACGCCGACGCGATACAGCTTACGAGGGAGGCAGACCTTGCTAAGATATGGTCGGAACAATCCACTAACGCCCTAGGTCCTTGGGCGCAACGGCAGAAGAAAGCTCTCACTTCCATTCAGCGTCATCACAAATGCGCTATCACGAATTTGCTTTGCCACAGACCATTCATAACCAGCAGCATGCGTCTGTCTTGCACATTAATACCCGATCTGCATCTAACAAACAAGAATATAACACCCAATTCCTGCATCAATTTTTGTTTCAGTTTAATCTCTCGATACTGAACGAGACATGGTTCACTGATGATTGCCAAATGATCCCGTTTGTTGGATACAATACTTTTTTTCTTAATCGCCAAAATCGCCGAGGTGGTGGAATTGCAATTTATGCTAAAACTTATAATAATTACACTGTATTGTCCGAGTTTTGTGTAACAACTGATGACTACGAGGTACTGACTTTGCAAAGTAATAAGAAAATTGTAACAGGGCTATACCGTCCACCCAATGGAAATATAGCTGTCTTTTTCGCCGTATTCGAGAAGCTGCTGGATTACATCTGCTCCAAAAATCTTTATCTTCTTTGTGGCGGTGACTTTAATATATATATTCTGGAACAATGTCGCACGGTCCATGACTTCACAATTATAATTCACTCCAGTGGTTGTACTACGGTAATCACTACGCCATCTAGAGTCACTGTGTCATCTTCATCTTGTCTTGATCTAGTCATTACAATTATTGAAACATTTATTTTTGAGGCTGGTACGGTGTCATCTGACATTAGCGATAACTGTGCCATTTTTATGCCGTATAGCAACCATCTTGCACAGAATCCAAAATCAGAACGCATTACTCGGCAGTTTATATCTGATCAGGCTCTGGAGCGTTTTAGGCATGCTATTTCCTTGTGTGACTGGTCGTTCGTGTTAAATAAAAGTGCCGTAAATATGGCGTATTCGGAATATATGAACACCTTTCCGCAGATATATATATCACACTTTCCTTTAAAGACCTTCAAGCCTTACAAACAGGCTAAAATGCCATGAAATACACGCACGCACTTAACGTTGATAAGCAAGAAGAACCGCCTTTACCATTCTTTCCTTAAGACACGTCTGCAAAAACCTTAAAGGAATTTAAGATTCTAATAAATTGAATGCTAAGCCTAGGCATGATAAAACATTGTATTACCAAGAATTGTTTTCCAACATCGCGAAAAATCGCCCACATGAAACCTGGAAAGCTTTAAACAACGTTCTTGGTCGCAGAGACCACAAAGTGAGTCCTGAAAATATTACGCATAACAACGAGGTACTGCCCGGAGGATCGTTAGCACATCATTTCAATTCGTATTTTGTAAACGTTTCATCCGTTGATAATATTTCACCTACAGTAGAGGTATCATTCCCTGGGCCTATTGACAGCCTGTTCTTCGAACCCACTGATGAATTCGAAATTATACGAACCTTTTTGAGCCTAAATGATAACACGGCGCTTGACGTTGATAATATACAGGTAAAGCCAATAAAGTATATTCTATATTCCATTGCTGCAATACTTCATTACATTTTTAACCTGATTGTGAGGAGGCGCTGCTCACCGGACAGGGGTCGGCAGGTGGAAGCGAGGAAGACGAGGTGTGTGCGAAGGCCGAAGAAGGGCGCGAGAGGGAAAGAGGAGGAGGAAGAAGAGGTGGCGAGCGCTGGAGGCAGGAAGCAGGTGGTTCCAGAAGCTCTCGGCTGGGCGAGAACGCCTAGGGGGTCTTCGTCACGGAGCCGCACATTCCTGCTGGAAGCTCTCAGCTGGGCGTCAACGCTCAGGAGATCTTCAGACCGAGCAACACCTGGTCTCTTCCAGTCGAGTCTGTCCACGGAACACCCGGGCCGAATACGACGTGTTGTTCATCGGGCACAGCACCGGCATCGAAAAGGGCACCGAGCCCAGCGCACCGAGCCTTGTGCACCGAGTCAACTCACCAACTGTGACCTACACGTGAGCGCGAACAATTTGGAGTGGGACTTCTCACAGGGGACTTTGCTACCATAGGACTGTTGTCATTAGATTAGCTGGATGTTCATTTGTGTCCGTTATTTTCTAATTTGCCCCGTCAATATAATTTGGTCCTTGTCCGTAGCCAAATCGTCTCTACTCTTGTCCGCCCGATAAATTTTAACCTCCTCATCCAGAAAAACAACCTGCATCACAAAAATGGCGTCCGCGACAGGACTCTCTGCGTAACTTCCAGAGAGTCGAGGAGGGAATTTTCGCGCGGAGAGGAGAGCACTTGGCGCCGGAATGGACATGGACAAATTGCTCGCAGTGGGAAAAGAGTTAGGCCTGGTGGGCAGTGAGCTGAAGGAATGGGTCGAGAGAGAGATGGAAAAGAAAAGACAGGAAAGACAGGATGCGAGACAAGAAAGAGCGCTCGCGAGACAAGCCGAAATTCGCAGGCTTGAGCTCGAACGCGACGAGATAGATCGTGAAATACAGCTGCAAGAGAACAAGCGTGCAACTGTAGCTTTAGATCTCAACATTGCAGACAGAGAGCGCCGCGTCTCCGAAAAAGGATGGAAAAATAGTTTGGAACTCCACGCACATGCGACAGAGGGCATGCGGGTCAGTGGCAGTGATGAGGCCGCGTGCGGAAAGGAAGAAAAAAGAACAGATTCCGAACTGCCACATGTACAGGTGAAAGACTTGTTCCAGGCACGAAACGGTGCACGTGTTGAGTGTGGCATGGAGGTATCCTTGCAGCGTGCAGGGAAGCTCTTGGGGGTAGATAAAGAGCTTCGAAAAAAAGAGAGGGACTCACTGCACGAGCTCGTGGGGCCCGGTAAAAAGCTTTTGCAAGCCCAGAGGGACCAAGCTGTAACAAATTTTTTGGAGCATAGGTGTGCACCCTCCAGCAAGCCTGCGGATAAGAGGGAGGTCAAGCGGTCAAAGCGTCGTGTTGTTGATACAGGCGAGAGTCGACCTGAGTTGAAATAAAGGCCAAATAAGCAATTCGTGCCAGTAGCGCACAGAAAGAAACAGACATGCAGGCGACGGTTCCAGATAACAGGAAAGAAGAATTATCCGCACTGTCTGGGAGGTCAGAAAACGCAAACTGGCGAACTACTACCTGAATTGCCCCGCCGCGTGCGAGCTTACAAGTGGGCTCGAAGAATCGCTCGCGCGCGAAAGGTAGTGGACGAGCTAGTAAAGCGCCGGTTTCTAGCGGAACCGTTGAGCCAGGCTTCGTGCCTTAGGTTCTCCAGAAGAGCTCGCTCTCAGAAGAAAAGGGATCGCATCCCTAAGGGTGCGGAGTGGACGCGTCGGAAGAAGGTGAAGATGAAGTGACGTGTGAACAAACGGGACTGAAGACACGATTTCGACATGGCTAGAAATCTCATGCCTAAACGAGAGGAAAAGGTTTGAAAATTATTTAAGGAAAGAAAACTGGTAGATTGTTGCATGTTAGGTTCATAGGTTGTACTCTGTTAACTGTGTGCGGGCTACTCGAGCAACCTTGAACGACGGCCAACCGTATACAGTGCTGGACGGTTTTTCGCGGTGGTAGTTTAATTATTGTTTGGTATTGTTTAAAACATCCGTGACTCCTTAGTTTGGTTGGAATAATTCTGGTTCGATTAGTCACTACTTATTTTGGGTGGTTTGTGTAAGCCGTGACTTAGGAGATGCAGTTTGTTGTATTATAAGTACTTGTATATGAGTTTGATTGTGTGCTGTTTGGATTCATTGTTATGCAGTGTTTTGGAAGTGTTACTATATGACGTGAAAGTGTTCTGGTGGTAGTGGTGATACGTGGTGCCTTGCGTGTAAGCTGACTGGACATTCCAGTGTGACCATCGACGGACTTTTCACCGGAAGTGTTTTTCCCCCAAAACACTTCTTTCGATGGGGGCAATTGTGAGGAGGCGCTGCTCACCGGACAGGGGTCGGCAGGTGGAAGCGAGGAAGACGAGGTGTGTGCGAAGGCCGAAGAAGGGCGCGAGAGGGAAAGAGGAGGAGGAAGAAGAGGTGGCGAGCGCTGGAGGCAGGAAGCAGGTGGTTCCAGAAGCTCTCGGCTGGGCGAGAACGCCTAGGGGGTCTTCGTCACGGAGCCGCACATTCCTGCTGGAAGCTCTCAGCTGGGCGTCAACGCTCAGGAGATCTTCAGACCGAGCAACACCTGGTCTCTTCCAGTCGAGTCTGTCCACGGAACACCCGGGCCGAATACGACGTGTTGTTCATCGGGCACAGCACCGGCATCGACAAGGTCACCGAGCCCAGCGCACCGAGCCTTGTGCACCGAGTCAACTCACCAACTGTGACCTACACGTGAGCGCGAACAATTTGGAGTGGGACTTCTCGCAGGGGACTTTGCTACCATAGGACTGTTGTCATTAGATTAGCTGGATGTTCATTTGTGTCCATTATTTTCTAATTTGCCCCGTCAATATAATTTGGTCCTTGTCCGTAGCCAAATCGTCTCTACTCTTGTCCGCCCGATAAATTTTAACCTCCTCATCCAGAAAAACAACCTGCATCACACTGATGTTTGCGTCCGGTGTATGCCCTTCTGCGATGAAAAAATCTTGAGTGTCTATGCTGTATAGGGGTTGTGACAAGAATTCGGTGGTAAACTACAGACCAATATTGATGATACCAATTTTTTCAAAAGGAATTGAAAAAATAATTTGTGCACGGCTTGTAAAATTCTTAGACAAACATAAAATTCTAACTGATCCTCAGTTTGGATTACGTGCCGGAAGGTCTAACGAATCGGCGTTACTAACACTGTGTAATTTCTGTGTAATTAGTACTGTGTAATTTCGAAGAAAAGCTGTATACCGTGGGCGTATTCATCGATTTCAGCAAAGCCTTTGATTGCCTACAACGTTGTATACTAATAGAAAAGCTTTCTCACTATGGGATTCGTGGTTTACCTCAGTCTTTGCTAACGTCTTATTTAGGGGATAGGCATCAGTGTGTATGCATTGGCATTTACCGTTCATCGTTTCTTCCGTTGGAATGTGGTGTGCCCCAGGGTAGTGTACTAGGGCCAATCTTATTCAACCTTTATGGTAATGACATTGTTAACCTTGACACAGCCGTAAAATACATTATATACGCTGATGATTGTAAATTGCTGTTTTCTGGAATGAATCTTGGTGACGTGATCGGAGAGTGTAACGAGGTTCTTAAAAACTACACCTGTGGTCGCAATCCAACTGCATTAGAATTAATCCTTCCAAAGCTAAAATTATTATTTTCCGCTCAAAAAATAAGGAAGTTATGTAGATGAACATAAAATACTTGGTGTTATATTTTCCTCAAATTTAGTCTGGGATGCACACATCGATCACCTTTGTTCTAAACTATCCGCAGCCGCTGGTGCTCTGTCGCGCTGGCGATGTTTAATTCAGCTGCACGCAAAACTCAGCATTTATCATGCTTTATTTGCTTCGTATCTTAATTATTGCAGTTCGGTATGGATGACTACTACGAAGGAAAACATCCAAAAAATTATAATCTTGCAACAGAAAATCATTCGCAACGTTGCTGACGTTGGTTATCTGTCCTCAACGCGTACCCTGTTTCTCTGGTATAATATTGTTAAAATTGAAAACATTTACAACTTCCGAATACTGCGCATGTTTTGTTTTTCATCCAGTACGCACAAATGTTTTCTGGCAGAAACTGCCTCTTTGACGCCCAATATCAAATGTGTTGCCACACGAAGCACAAATGAGGGGTTTGTACCTCGGTTTCGAACCAAATACAAATTTCAGATGCTTTGTCATAATCTGCCGTTTATATTAAACAGTTACACTTTCTTACCATTCAAAGATACGCGACAATTGATGTTGCTCTGCTCGCGTGTATAGCTTGTTTAATATGTTTAATGTTCTGATATATTTCGTGTATCATTTAGATTTTTTAGTAGCAGTTTGAAAAGTTTATTTAATTAACTATGTGGTTAACTGTGTATCTCGTACAATAGGTGTGTATTTTATTCCTGTATCGAAGTTATTTCCGTTAGTTATGAAGTTGTACACCCTGTATTTCTCTGTGGTCTTTATTCTTATATTGTCCCTATTTTTTTATTTTTTTCTGTACGTACTGCTCCGCCATTGCTGTCTTGTAATGGCTTCCCGGGCTCCGGCAAGCTGTGTAAAACAGCTTTTAGCACAGGAAGCTTCTCAGGAACCTCTGGGAAAATAAAGACTTGATTGATTGATTGTTTAGAGCTGTGCTTCGTGTGCTTCTGCAAGAATGTGTGGTCAGCTTGTCCCTTCACATATGAGACTTCATGCAGTATGCAGCACTTCAAAAATGGAAACACATTAATCTAGCAAGCAGGTTCCAAGTAACAGCAAACAGTGCTGAATAGCTAGCAAAACGTGTATTTGAAGTGTAAATGCCGAGAACACGTATAAGGAATGTAAATTTCAAGCATACAGGTTCATCTCAACAATATCATACTAACGGACACTAGTCATGAATATACAAACTAATGCTTGTGCCAAAGACAGAAAAACGATGTAGAACAGACATTATATACGTCTTGCATGCGTGCCACTACAACATCTATAAGATGTACCATTAAAGTAACATCCCGTAAACATATTATAAATGTACGAGACGTCTATTGTAAGTTATCCTTTGTGTGATTTAGATAGGTTTTTGCAGTTGTAGCAACGTTGAATATATGTATTTTCGACCCCAACAGTACGTCTCCTGGACATCTGCAATGTCGATTGCTGACATCTCCAGGATATCTGCACGACGGAACGTGGTCTGCTGGCTCAGCATCAAAAAGACAGCTGAAAATGCTGGACCCTGTGCTCCACTTGGGGCTTCGCCTCACGTCGGGCGTTTCCGTGCTAGCCCCGTACAAAGCCTATACATCCAGTGCGATAAATTCTCCCTATATCACCAGCAACATACATCGATATTCTTTACGCTTTTAAAATTTCGCCAATACCCACCATCCTTTCAAACCTTGTATTTGGATTCACCCATGTTCCAACTTCTTCTTAATCGTCCAACTATCTCTGCTCCATTCTCCCATACAGTGAGACAGGAAGCGTCAGAATTGTCTGTCACCTTTTCAGACACCTACAAATCAATCCTTTCCCAACGTTCACCACCATGGCAGCTTCGCCCCGTGTTGTGCAAATTGTCTTTCATAGCAGTAGATAAAATACGAGTACCGAGAACTTCAACTCTGCAGCACTTCTTGTTCTTCAAGAAGAATACAAGTGTGCAGAATTTTTTGGTGGCGCGTCAACAACAGCCCTTACCGTGTACTGTGCTGCACGCGAACGTGATTCTAGGGTATTTATTAGCCTGAACTTTTTTCGGGTTTTAACAGCCCTAATTTATCATAAACTTCCGAAGTTCATAATCTTCAGAGATTCCTTGAGCGTAGTACGTGCATTGCATTTAGGCAGTTTCGTAAAAATCATGTTATTTTTTTATTTTACAAACACATTATATCGGCATATGCGTTAAGTCTTGAAGTGACCGTTTGCTGGTTGCCAGGTCGCTCGGGGATCTCCGGAAACGAGACAGCAGATGAAATGGCCTCTGCTGCTGCACTGCCAAATTGCAGTTGACCTAACAATACCATCCACTGAACTTAGGTCACACATCACACAACACCTTCGCAAAACACGGCGAGCACACTGGAATGAACAGACAGACAGCAAACTACACGTTATCAAGAGACACGCTTGGGAGCATACATCACTGACACACACAACATACACAATAAAGTGACCCTGGCTTGATTACGGATAGGCCACAGGCATGCAACACGCCTACCTGCTCACGGGATTTCCAAGACCCCTGAGCAGCAGGAGTGGAGACGGCGTATCTGAGATCCATGTGCTATTTCAATGCAAACCACTCCACATAAGACGGCAAAAACACTTCACCGACCTCTATAAACAACCCATTCTACTACACCCATTATTGCTTTTAGGGGATGCTCCCATGATTCCTCTGCAACGCATCTTTAAGTTTCTTAGCGACATCAAGTTTTTATACCTCATTTCCTATCACGCGTGGTTTTTTAAACCTGATTTCATGCCACGCACCATCAAAACCTGGCTTTTTCACTAGCCATCCTACGTCTGTTTGGCTGATTTTACTTTTGTTTTTGTTGAGCGATTTTAGAGCTTACTTTACATCCTTCACACCTACCCACCACTTTATCGCTCTTTGCCATAGTTGGCCTTGTGCCATAAACGATCAACCATCATCATCAAACATTCCTTAGCAAAAATAGTGTCACACGTGAGCAATGATGGTTTCGGCATTGTCGCTAGTAAAAAAATCGCGCCAATCCACCCCGTGAATGTGGTTGGAAAGCAAAGCTGTAAACGGCGCCCATAACGATTACCCATGCGACGTCACTTAAATTCACTCACATCGCTCTACAAATAGTAAAACCAGAGAGAAGTGAAATGTACTTAACCACGCCATTTATTATTTCAAAGAGATATTCTTGGTAAGCTTAAATCAATGCATGGTGCATGAATGGTGTTTGGTTGAGTTGTATTGTGTAGCGCAAGAGTGGAAACACTTTTTTTTAATAAAATTAAAGTAAGCTCCAACCTGGTCCGGTGTTAGAGGATCTGACTTCTCCGTCTCTGCGCCGCGGACGGAGGCGACGAGATTTGCGGCAGAGAAGGAGGAGGACAAGGAAGAAATGCTTCTGTTCAGGTTTCTGAACGGCCCAGGGTGCAACCCTGGGGAGTGATTCCTTCTTCTGTGGGGCCTATATGCAGTCCGCGCGGCCTGCGTTCTGTCCACCCGCTGAAGCTGGGTAGGTAGATAGTGCCTGGACAGCAGCATCTCCCATTGCTCTTGTTGGGTAGTTGACGGAAAGAAAGGAGGGTGCTCAGGGCTAAAGAAGCACACCCCTATTACGGGGCGGAGTGTTCCTACTTCTGAGCAAAATTTACATTCAGCGTCGTAGCGATTCGGATACATTAAGTGAAGACGCGTTGGCTGTGGGAAGAAGAGCAGGCTTGTTGGGTGGGCGTATTTGTTGCCCTCCATTGAAGCGTGAGGGGGTGTCCAGATGAGCTGAATGGAACCGTTTGGGGAGTGCTTTATAGCACGCGCAGTACAGGTCGGGACACCAAACCCGACTGGTAATTTCAGTAGGCTTGCTGGGAATCGGTGACTACCCTCCGAACCCCTGGTTGAGTGAGAGCCAAGGTGATGGCTGCCTCTTCTGCTGCCGTCATTTCTTGGGTCCTAAGCGAGGTACACGCAAGGAGGTTGGTTCTGGAGGTAGCCACGAGGATTGCGTATTGCTGCCCTCGATGTTTGGAGGCGTCTGTGTAGATAACTAGATGATCCCCACCGATGGTGGCGTTTAGCGCCTGAGCCCGTGCTTTTTGGTGACCCTTGTCATGTGAGGGGTTCACAGTTCTAAGTAAAGGGAGCATCTTTAGTTTTAGTCGCCAAGAGTCTGAGAGTACGTCCAGCGAAGTGACATTCTGGGCTGTCCAGCCAATCTGGCCAAGCATGCGGTTACTCACCGCAGTTCTGAATCGGACCTTCTGGTTAGAAAGATGGCCTTCTATCAGCTCTTCCACCGTGTTGGAGCCCCGTGCTAAGCAGCCTCTGTGTGGACGCACTTATGAGAAGACCAATGGCCTGCTCGACTGCCTTTCTAATCACTATCTAAAGCATCTCTATGTCTTCCTTGTCGAGGAGAAAACAGGGGTGTACGTAAGTGACTCTCTAGAGGACAAACGCTTCAATTAATCGAAAAGTACCGGATTCCTTTAGGCCTCGCTTCTTGGTGGCAACTCGCCTGATCATGTATATGATTTGATTAATGCTGTTTTTGAGGCGCTGCAAGGAGACGTCACTCTTGGTGTTGGCCTCGAGAAGTAGGCCCAGGATATTGATGCTGGAGCTTGGAGTGATGGCCTGGCCATCAAGGAGTATTTGAATGTATTCCCAGGTTTGGCGTGAGGACGGACGACAAGGAGCTGTGATTTTTAATGTCAACACTGGAGGCTGAGGCTTTAGCACATTGGCGTATTAGAATTGAGATTTCATGCATTGGTGTGAGCTTCCCTTACATTTTGTAACTCTTAGCACATGAGCAAGGTGCGCACAGGGCCGCTAGACGGGCGTGAGTGGTCGCGTGACGCTTTCACGTGGCATTCAGCTAGAACGCAGGGGGTAAACCCGTTGATGTGCTTGGTGAGTACACCACCCGTCTTCCCCGTCTTCGCGTGGGCTCGTAGCTAAATCGGTAAGACAACGGGCTCTCGCTTTGTTAGTCTGTTAGTTCCAGGTTCGATTCCCGGCGGTGCCAGTAAATTCTTTTATTGGTTCGCTGGAGTTTTCTGGTGACACCAACGGTCGCGAAAGAACCCTTGGGGGGTAGAGGTAGAAAGCTTTGCTTTAAAAAGCAGCTTTTCTGCAATACTTCCGGCAGCAACGTCTACTTAACACCTCGAACATGTCTGCGAGAGTAAGTCCGGCTTTCTCGGTGACTTTACTATGGCTTCAGACAATGACAAGAGCGGCAATGATTACGATGATGCACATGATAATGCTTGTGATTGACGATGCGTAAGTAATGCAAACTTACGCCTTCCTCAGTACAATATGCTGTTGAGCAAGTTGGTGTATACTTGGTAAAACCTAAAACGCGATTCAACAAGGACAGGAAGACGACAACCACAAGCGCTCACTCGCAACTAGTTTTAATGGAGGCATTATCTCATCAATATTCACAAAATTCCCCTGAGCATGCTCACAAGAAGACCGCCAAAAACACGGGTGAGGTAGCTGCCATCAGAGAGCAGCTTCCAAAAAGTCGAATTCACTCGCACGTATACTGTAAACGAAAACTAGCCGGAAATGGAGTTTTAACAAGTAATGTGGCCTGAAAAGTTCCTACAGGAAAAAATTTACTCCCTAAGCATGGTGTAAAAAAGTGGACTCGCCTCCATGGTACTACCGTTCTCCATCCGTGTGGCAAAAGAGAGGATTTAGAACGACTTAACACCATTTGTGAGATGGAGTTAGGTTCCTTGTATACAACAACGTCCACAATAAACTCCCCATCTGGGGTAATCATCTCAAGCGGGTGGTCGCCATGTTAGTCTTGTATTGTTTCTGTGTATCAGAACTTCAACCATGGCCTAACGTAATTAGAACGAGAAAGCAGTACGCGACGGTTGCATGCAGCTACAAAACCGATACCGTACGTATACCCGTATCGATGCTTCAGCCAGCGTGATTACAGGCAGACAGCGCGGTCGTGTTGTTTCAATCTGTTTATTTTGGCGATAGATGTTGTCAAATTTGGCTGCTAACAAAGAGACAGTTCTCGCCGTTGCAAACAATTGCGATGTTCATCTGCTTCGCTTGCTTGCGCATATATAGACGATTTAAATTCTCGTGCCAGAGCGCCAACGCACCCGACTGCAGCGACTCAACTTGCCCTGGCGGCACGATTTGCTGCCCGGATGTAAACAACCTCCGTTCTAACCATGGAGGAAGAAAAAAGTTAGGAGACGGCGCCAGCGGGGAAACGTGAAGCCTGCGCATAACAAGTAAAATCGAAGTCCGCCCAGGCGTCACTGCAACACGTGACCCCACTGCGCCGCCGCCGTAAGGGCCGCCCCGCACTCTTCAATTTCGTCTGCTCGAAACTCCTCTGCGGCCCGTAGTCGCGAAGCCCGCTAAATGTTGGTTTTTTTCCACGGCTTCTGTCTTTCGCACGTACGCAGCACTCCTGCCCGCACGCGGGCATGAGATCGCCGAGCAGACAAATGCAGGAAGGACGGCGAGAAAATTGGGCCCATCTCCCCGCGAGGGGGACTCAAGTAAATGCGTCGCATAGGGGGTGGGTGTATTGCGTTAACGTTTAGTGTTTGGGGAGTTGGTGGTAGTGAATGCGTTGTATCGGCAGCTTCTTGACGTAGTTTGAATGAGTCAAAGATACAAAGATATAAGGCGCGTTCGTAGCCTCCTATTCTGTGTCGGCTTTGTGGCGCAGTGGGTAGAGCACCATGTACATTGCGTTCCGCCCGCAGGGTCGAGGGATCAAAACCGGGCGCCGGATAGTATTTTTTTTACATAGTGTAGGGGGAGAGGTGCGGACAACGACGGTGGGGACTACGACGGACGTCAACGCGCGTGACATCGTGAGTTACTGAAATGCTCTGCATTTAAAAGCTACCGCCAACCAAACACGGGAGATGCGCCGGACTCGGAGACCGCCGCCGCCGCCGGCCCAGCGGACCATGGAGGTCATGTGCTGGACCGAATGCGGCGGCTTGAGAAAGGGAAACGGCGGAGGGTGCGGCTTCAACGGCGGTGGGCTTGCGAAGGCTAGCTGCGTGACTTCATGCCGTCTCCTAACTTTTTTCTTCGTCCATGGTTCTATCAACGCAGCGCGGCGGTGGTGACTTGGTGCGGCTGGAGCTTCAAGCGCCTCGCTTTGGCCATCATTTTTTAAGTGCGATGCACTTTATAGGCGACCCTGAATCCGCCGTCATCCGCGCTCCTCCTCCTCTCCCCTAGCAACGGCGCGAGGAGCGGAGAGGAGCGTCTGTAGCAACGGCGCAGCGACGGCACGACGCCTCCCGCGCCGTGGCTGCGCGCGCCCGCGCCGGCTCCCGCACCGCTCCTCGCGCCGTGACGTCACACTCCCACGTGACCGCGCGCTGGCGCCTTTGCGTCTGCTCCCCCTCTCCTCGCGCCGTGACGTCACATGCTCAGCAGCTGGCGCGCCTCTCCCCCCGTTAGGTTTGCACTCACCCTCGGCGCGCGCCTCTCCCCTCGCCTGACAGCTCCCCCTCGCCGGTACTGCGCCTCTCAAGGCGATGGCAGAATTACTACGCCGTGTACTCTCGGCGCAAGAAATGCATTCGCACTTCCTCACGATTCCCTTCGGGGAGGTGGGGGCAATTTTTTCTTATTTCAGAAGGACTAGTAGTGCCATTTGGTGGAAAGATTTTTATGTGCCCCTGTCACATAACGAACGGCCGCTAACAGCATTTGGATACGGCGACAGCTGTGGACAGCTCGCTGGTAAGTGGTCTGTCATCAATCGATGCGTTCGTCAAACGTTTGGATAGGTTTAACTGCGAAGTACCCGTGCCGGAAACCGCACGTACACGCACGGGCAAAAAAAAGGCGCTCACTCGTTTTATTTTACTTGTTTGTAGGTTTTGGGGTATGCATTCGCATTCTTTTGTAGGCCAGTTTGTAACAGGGCATTCGAGATGAAATCGCTTGTCGCGAGCGGCATCGTTTCAAAGCAACGTGACGGTTACTTCGTGCTGCCGAAAATCAGCGCAGTCAGACGTAAGTGGGAAGGAAGGCAGAGAGGCCCGGAAAGAGGACGCTCATATTTTAAAGAAAGCGTAATGCAAGACGAGAAAAGGAACGCAATCCGCCTGCGTTTCTCCGAACTTCAGGACAGAGCCGCACACGGGTACGTTGATAAAAACTCGAGCATATGGCGTCTAAAATAACGTATATTTTTTCATTTTTATTGTACAGCGCCTAATTCTTGTTACAGTCGTCCGATTCATTCAGTTCAGTCTATTCGTCCCGAGAAATGCTGGAATTCTCTCGAACGAAGCGGCCATAACGCGACCACTCCCCGGCTCGGCGGCAAGAGAATACCAAAATAAAAACTCCGCCGCTCAGCTTTCACCGATGCTCAGTTCTTTTCAGGGGGCGAGCGTAGCTTTGCCAGTGCTAAGGCGTGTCAATGATTCTAGAAGGGAGAAAGAGGGAAGTGGTGTGCTCGTCGGCGGTGAGCGCGTTGCGGGTTGTGTCCTCTATGTCGCGAAGTCCGCAGTTATAAAAAAGAGACTCGCGCCGAAGCAACTTAGCCACGTTTGGACGTCGTTCACGGGTAGCCGAATCGCCTCCGACAGCGGTGCATCGTCCGGCCCAGTCGGTGAACATTGTGGGACTCTGTCTCTCATATGCATCGAACTCTCCCTGTTCTTTTTAGTTAACTGCTGTACTTTGTAATATCTATTTGTTAACACTCCTGATTGTACATTTTGTATTAGAAGTGTTGCTCGCATTTGTATTCATTCTAAGTTACCTCTCGCTTACGTTCCTGTCCTTGTGCTTGTACCGTGTTTTGCTTGTTGAAATATGTCTTTGTGTGGTTTTCGTTCAAGGCTCTCACTCATTCCTACCGCTCTGGTCGGCGAAAGCCGCACATCAGACGGCCACCCCCTTTGTCACATGTGCCCTGTAGATTCGGTAGGATTGTCTGTTCGCTTGAGTCGACTTCCCGCATCTTCTAACAGCGCAGCCTATTAAAGAATCGGTGAGAAACGTAAAAGATGCTATGAGCCTATCGAACGATTAAATGCATATAGTGTTGTCCATACCAGCGACGTGGTTCGAACCCGAAATGTTTTTTATTTCCGTTCGGATGATAATGAGGGGTTGGTATACAATCGGAGCCTGTCAGTCGCCAGCTATGACCACGTAATTAAAAATAAAAATGCATGCCTTTATGGAAGAGAACCGAGTTTGCCGTAGCATGACACAAGTCTGTCGGCAATAAAAAGGGATATCATTTTTTAGAAGAGCAATGCACACACTCTTTTGTTGGTAATAACTTTATGTCGTAATGAATAGTAAGACCATACATAAAAATTACTGGAATCATCTGACACTCGATTTTGACACGGAGCTTGCCGCTCCAGAAATGCACTGTGGTTTTGCGTTACCGAAACTTCTACAATCACGTTAACATTAACTAAGGCAGGTGTGTGTGGCCTGCAGCGTTGGTAAGTTTGCGAGAATAGCGTTTCCATTTCAACTATTTTTTTTGTTGCCATGCGATCACAAGTAATTTGGTGCCTTGAGCGAGGTTTGCGTGAGCTAACAAGGCTGTAGTAACGGTTGCGGCTACAAATTACCTTATGCACCAATCATGCTTGTCAGCACGTTGACACAGAATATTAAGGTGTCGGAATACGGGTGACTGAGTCGCCTAGTTTATCACTACTGTAAAAAAATAAGTGTTTTCTGACCCAGTGAAGGACTTTGTTGTATGACTAGCTGTGTTATGACAGATGACCATACTTGATGAGACAAGCCGTAACAAATTAGCTTTGGATGTAACACAACGAGGGAAATAGGTGGAGGTATCTGCGAGTATAACTGAAACAGTGTGTTCCTGTCCGGCATGAGTTTATTATTTGCTGACAAGATTTTATTCTGCAGATCCTGATACATCATTGAGTTGAATGACCTCATAGATGTTAAGGTAGGATAGGCTGTGCTGTACAAGGCAAAGCTGCATTTGGAAACCAAGTTGGCCCCTCCAGCAGATGTGAGTATTGCCACGGCTCGCAACAGCCGTCCAGCTCGAAAAAGTTGCACTTTTTCTATGAAAGTCAGCCACCATGGTAAGGGAGAGGCACTGTAAGGGTTTGCATTTTTAACTGTGTGCCCACTCACTTGAATAGATGCAACCTGGCATCCTAAAGCAAGAAACAGCAGTTGAAAAAATCATGCAATACCAAAGTGTTTTTCAGTCAAAAACAGAAAAACTAATTTATCAACCTAGAGAGACTTGCATTTTATCTTCACTGTCATTTAAAGTTGTGCTCGAGTATATTGTGCGGAAGTAATATCCTTTTCATTGCTGCAAAAGCCACGATGGTTAATGTACTAGCACTTGATTTTATGAAGCCTTTGCATTCCTAATTTAAGTACTGAAATTCGCAGGGAACCTGGCCTTACAATTTTATTACTGTACCGATATATTAAGTTCATTTACCCATAGTGTCTGTTTTGAATTTTACGTTTGGGCATTTTTTTCTTTTTTGCTTTTTCAGGCAGATTTTCCTTTGACTCCCTCCCTGCATTCCGTGAATCGGGAAGTTAGCCTCCACATCGATCGCCAGCGTGTCTTGACTGCATCATCCTTAGTGGGAGGACTGTGTAGTCTGTTTGCATCGTTCTGGGTTTTCAGCATTCAATATCCCAAGAAGCCACACAGATCTCTAACTTTTCTGGAACATGCCTTTTTGGACCTTGTCATCACCAAACCAGGTGTGAAGGATTTAGAACTAATTAACTCTTATCGCATCAATATCGCTCACTAATATTTTATTTGTTTTCAATTCTGTAATCATTGGATAGTAGTCAAAACGAATTCCGTATTATATTTCTAACTTTTTCTTTTTGTACTGAAAAGGGGATATTTGATGAGCCGTTCTGTATGCTGATAATACAGCTATCTTTCAGGGAAGCAATGATATTAACAAACTAATTTAACTTAAAACAATTATCTAAATAATGTTGGCAACTGGTGCGAAATGAATCAACTAAAAGTTAACCTAAAAACACGAATTTCATGGCGTTTTGTTCTCTCTCTAAAGGAGATGTCGCGATACCACCCATTCTGTTCTATATCATTGCAATTAACCGGTCAGACTCGGCCACTTTTCTTGACGCATTTGTGTCTTTATCAAAACGCACTTGTATTTTCCGCAGCATATTTTTCGCTCTTTATATTACTCTTTTATCCATAGCCATCTCACTGCTGTCTGTCTCCTACATCATTTATCTCTTGTGCCTTTAGCACCTACAAAATGCTCGTTACCTTTGAATATAAAATTGTTGCACAGCTCTCGCTCGTTTCACCACAAATTGAAAACTTTTTTTGTTGTTGTAAACCACTGCAACCTTTTTTTTCTTCACTTTGTGTACTCAGTACTGATGCGTACTGATAAGTTCGGAAAAGTACTGAGGCGTTCTCGATCCTCTAGTATTAAATAATGATTTCACTTACCATGCGGTTGGGTTTGTGCCTATCGGTTTTTCAAGTATTTCCAGTTCTCGTATTAATTTTGTTTCTACAATTTGTTCAACTAGCACACAGCTCTCGCTCATTTCTCCACCAACTGAATTTTTTTTGTTGTAAACCAGTGCAACCATTTTTTTTTCAATTTGTGTACTGAGTACTGATGCGTTCTGATAAGTCTGATAAGTACTGACACGTTCTCGATCCGCCAGTATTATATAATGATTTCACTTACCATGCGGTTGTGTTTGTGCCTATCTTTGTTTTTCGCGTATTTCCAGTTCTTGTAGTAATATTATTTCTACGGTTTGTTCAACTAGCATCGCATTGCTGTCTTCAATTCCTGACTTGCGTGTTATTTACAATGTACCATTTGTGCTTTCTTATAGGAGGTCGCCCTAAGATTTTATTTCCGACCATCCTTGTTTACACCATGTACCATGTAAACTTGTCTGCGAAAGTTCGTTTGAAATCAACCTTAAATCGAGAAAAACCGTGTGAAATCAGTACTCCCGCAGGGAACTAGAAATTCTCCCTTGAGAACTTGAAAACCTCCTTTCGGAAGGCCTACAAAACTACCCAAGCTTTGATAAAACTCCTTCCAAAAAAAGTAAATGCTTCCCTTGAACCTCCTAAAACGCCCATAAACTAACGTAAGTACTTTCTAAGGGAGCCATAATAGGCTCCTATTTAACCGCCTAAAAATTCCATAAACCACTTAAAAACGCCCTTTAATAAATAAAGTGTACTCCATTTTGACCTCCCTAAATTCTCCCAAACATTCCTTAACACTTCTTAAATACCTCCTTTCTATCACCTAAAAACGCCCTGTTTTGAGGAGGTAAACAAAACCTCCCTGTTTCATGTAGTAAAAAAACTCCTACAAGGTGGACCACTAGAGGACAGGCGAAAAAGAACCTCTAGGGAGTATATGGAAGGAAAAAAAATTTAGAGTGTAGTAACATCGACGTCTCACAGACGCACTGGTCCCCTTTCTTCTTGATATAAAGGGCTTCTCATGCTCTCTGGCCATTGTGTTTTCACTTGTGCCTAGAATAGTGATCTTCTCAAGGGAAGGTCTGCATTTCGACTGCAAATGACTGAATGGCCTGCACTGATCACGGTGCGCTGGCAAATGTGCACCTGTATTTTTGTCTAGTGACAAATTGTGCTCCCGTGCCCTATCACTGGCGCATCTGCCCGTCTTGCCGATATACGCCTCCGCGCATGAAACCGGTATCTCGTACAATGCTCCTACGTCATAGGGCACATATGCTTTTTTTTTCGAAGTTTTGCCTTGCCATCAATTTGAAACAAGGGCAACCAAGTTTTTGGGGAGCGGAAAACACTCCAGGCACTTTGCGTCTTTCTGCCACCTACTTCAGGTTGTGCGTGACCCCATGCATATAGGGTAGGACAACTGGTCTCGCCTTAGGCTGTCTTCACAGCTTTTGACGAGCTTGGCATTGGGATTTTCTCAGCAAAGCCTCTGAAAGACCAACCAATAGAAAGGTCGCGTAGCCGACAGAAAGACGTCTCTGTAGGTGACAGTCAAAGGTCTCGGGCACTGTATGAATGCATGACTTCTTCAGTGCGGATTTGAGAACCGAAGACGCTATGGCCGTTTTCCTGTCTTTGAATGGAAATATGCATATGGTAGAAGCTGTTTCCGGGCACGTGGGCAATAAATTCAACAAACGTTGTCGAGTGAAAGGCTAAAATTTATTTAATACGCCAAAGGCAATTCATGCATATACGCAAGATCCCCCCCGAGCTTGTTTTTGTCGTCTTCCTGTTGTTCTTGTTGAAACCAGCTCTAAGTTTTACCGACTGCACCCTTTTTGCTTGGTGACCGGGAGGCATTCAGTCAGAGCTGCCCTTCATAGTAGCGTTTTCTTTACAGTTTTAAAGTTATTTCGAAGCTGAAACTCGTTTTTTAAAATCCAAGTTCAAAAAAATTATGATTAGAGAAAATTTAGAGAATTGAACGTTTTGGAAAGATTGTGGAGGTTCAAACACAAGGTGCGAACTTGGGAATGGGGAATAGAAATATAACTGGGCTATGTAAACAAAAGCGTGTAATGATAAAAATTGAAGACTTTTGAGATTTTGGGGCACCCATTGTGGTGAAGGAGAAGGTACGGCTTGGAAGAGTTCGGGCGATGCAGCTGTCCCTAGTTGAAAAAATAGTGGCAGTGCAGTAGAGCTGGTCAACCTCGTCAAGAACGAATCATCATGAATATGAGGCTTGAGCAAGGGCGAAATCCTAATTGGTTTGATCGGCACTTTGTAGTTGGGTCAACCTCTAATGACAGGTGTAGACGTTGGGTAGGACACCGCAATGACGTCTGGCTGGTGCCACCCTATGCCACTGTCTTTCCATGGTGTCGCCTAGAAGGCGCATGGAAAGTGGTGCTACTACCTGCATCAGGTACAATACTGGGGCCTTATTTCGTAACCACACTGGATTTGTTGCAACACTTTCCGCCTCGCCACCTCATCACAAATGTGCACGTAGCACAAGAAAAAACAAATGTTTTTGTGCAGTATAGAATCAAAATTCTGCACCAGGCACTTGCCATACATGCAACTTAGTTAAGAACCCAACAGAAACCAAACTTATTTGTGTGCGTGTGATTAGCTGCAAGGGTATGTCCCCTCTCAAGGTCAAGCATTTCAACAAAGACTTAAAAAATGCACCTCGTCAACCTGTTTGGTCTTTGCTGCTTTAGACAACATACATCTATTGTCCCTGTCGTAAATATCGGTTACAATAAAATGTGGTGCAGGAGCGGTCCCCCTTTCTTGCTGGTTTACAAGTTCCCCTATGCATCCGCCGATTGCCACAAATTTAATGGTTCTATGGACAAAGTACGTAAGTAGGTAAGCTCCATTTGGTTCAATCTTATTGAACGCAGTGAGACGCCAGCGGTATATCTTTGCCGAAGACAACCTCGAACTTTAATACAAACATACACAGGGATTGCACTAAAAAAAAAGAAAGTGGGTCAAGGTGACGTAATTGGTCTGCTGATTATCATCGGCCATTCGGTCTCTCTGGTTACAAAGCTTATTTCCACACGTAGTCTTCGCGTGCCTCCCAGTGCGCGATATTGGGAAAACCCTGAAGCCTCATTCAGAACTGCCGGTTGAGTAGCCCTACAAGATTCGCATACGTCAGTTCTCCATTCGCCAAATGATATAGTATTCTGTTTCGAACTCCTTTGCGAAAATTCAAGGCAGAAATTTAAATTTCTGCTACTTGTAGAAAAAATATATTTAACCAATATTCTTGCGATGAGTAAAAAATAATTACGTTTACTAATTGTAAGCTTTATATAGGGAGTCGCTCGCGGAATAAAAACAAGACGAAAGTATTTGCAGTATTCTTAGAATGACCTTTAAACATTGTGTTTTAGAACAAGGCATTGCTTAAAATGAGTATACATTTTTTATTCCCGAGCATGAATAAACAAAAAATGATGAAATAAATTATGGTTTACGACACTGGGACAATATGCTTGCGTGTACAGTAGGAGGCATTATTAAAACACGAAATTTTCAAAAAGGGTTTCTTAAGATGACAAATTTACAAAAACGTACTAGACCTGACACTAGCGAATCCGATATATTCATTCTACGGGTATTTCATGGTGAGGAATACTTCAGGATATTGTAGTGTTGCCCGCGCATATAGAAAAATCCAAGCTTTTCTTTTTGTTTTTGTATCAAGATTCACAATTTTAGGGGTTCGAAGCGTGAGCGGGTGGCACGATCCGCGTGGAATTAAGTTCATGTGTCGCAACGTGGTGAAACTGCTTTAACAGCACAATTGTGTTCGCCTATTAGCGTACCAGTGTTGTTGGAAAAGCACGCAAAAGGAGCTGAATAGTGGTGTTCGTTCCACTATTACACCCGGCGACACCCTTCGGCATTGAAGTGAATATTGCTGCAATATCTACCCATGACTAGGTGAAACGCATTATTTATATTCAGTCTCTTGGGCATCAGCCGTATTGCACCTTTTCCAAATTGTATATGTATGGCACAAAGCACTCAAGTGACATTGGGGGCGGGATACTGGCTTGTTTGCACCTTTTACAGAGATTGACAAACCTTGCCAAATACTAAGTTTAAGCCAATGCTCAAGTACACCGACCTCTATTACACATTACCAATGAGAATGTGGTAAATATCCGAAATTGCCGGGACAATTGACCAGATAGTAAGACAATACTCGTGCAGTACTTACATTAAATGTATTCAAAAGACCGGTAGCCGTCTCCATGTATTTTGTCACTTTCACCGCGCCCCAGTAGCTACTGAAGGGTAAAACATAAGTTTTTTTTTTGCACTCCTCTTTGACAACTTTTATTCTTAAGTAAAAGAAAAGCTTAAAAAGTATAGACTATTAATATACTGCTTCTGACAGAAGTAGGAGCATACCAAAACAGAACATACGTCAAATGCAGAAACCATTGAACCCGTCGAAACATTTTTTCAGAGAAATTGACTCAGGTAAATACGGCGCTTCTGTACAACCTCAAGACATCCACCCTCGTTTGACAAGCCTTTGAAAAGTTTGAAGTCCAGCATCGACCTAACAGTCTTGGACAAATACAGAATTCCTCCGGTGATTGCCCATTCACGTGCCTCATCATCTGCTTACGTCAGCAGTGCACGTGATACTCCTCTAGTCAACCGAAAACAGATTGTTCATTTGATGGCGGGTAAAGCACACAGAAAAATAAATGGTTTATTTATCCGTAGGCTTAAAAATCGCAACATCAGCCCAGATATATCCCTTCGCACCATCGACAAATTGGTCAGGCATGACAACAAGTTTTTTTTTTAGGCATTGGTGTAAATATACTGGCATTGTGCATTGTGCCTAATTTTCTAGCAACAAGGGAACAATTTAGGGGCATTCGAAAATGTGAAATATGCGAGATTGCTCACCTATAGTACAACCCTGGCGCCTCTTGGGCTCACTGCGGGCAAAACTGAAAGATACGTCATGAATAATTTAAGAAAGCAGCTTACCCTAACCCTCGTAATAAAATTGATTCACGACACTCTTCGCAAAATGGCGTTTTTAATGCGCGTTCTACAGTACCATAATAATGGCTGTTCTGGGCTTGACATCTGTCATTCGGTCTCTGATGCTGTGGGCAGCGAAACAAAATCCTGAAATCGTCGTCCGGATGAATCAGAAGACAGATCTCGGCGCCAAACACCCATTATTTACGGACTGTCCGACAGCATGACCGAAACCTTGACCGAATCAAGACCAAGATTCGTGATCTCTTATCTTCTACTTTGAAAATTTAGCTGCCGGATGAGGCAATCGAACGCGCCCATCGCCTTGGAAAGTTTGTTCCAGATAAATGCAGGCCTATAATAATCAAATTGTTGCATTTCAAAAATAAGGATTGGATATTTTTTACCCGATCACAACTAAAAGCTCCTGGAGTGAGCGTTAGTGAAGACTTCTGCATGTCGACTCGAAACACGCCGAAGTAGTACTTGCGTTTGGTAAAGCTAGCGGCAAGCAGTTCTTCATTCGTAATAACAAATTGATAATTAAGAAGAAAGGCTATGTTTATGTTCCGTCCGCTGACGCTGTGTTCGAAAGTAACGTTCACGACGATTACGCCTCTCCGCCTGGCACTGTCATGGACACTCAAACAGGCATGCCCAGCACTTCTTCTTCATAGATAAATGTTAGTAGTTGCGTGAATGAAGTTTCCTTTTATTTTCCAACATTCGGAGCGTTGTGAATAAGCGCGATGAATTGTTCTCATTTATCGATACTTGTAATGCCGATGTAGTTAATTTAACGGAGACGTGGTTGTCTGCGAAGGTTTTGTGCAGCGAAATGTTTTAATGCGATAAATTCTTCTGCTTCTATCGATGTGATAGAGGCACAAGGTCGGGACGTGTTCTGATTTCTGTCGCCGATCATCTTCAGTCGTTCCATATTCCGCTTACAACTCCGTTGGAAGTGTGTTGCGCATGTGTTCGTATCATGCACCAAAACGCTATCTGTTGCGTCTGTTATAGACCACCCAATGCCCCCTCACCATTTTACAGTGGTCTTTATGACGTACTAAACACCATTATTCTAAGATTCCCCGACTCCCCAATCTTCGTTTTAGGCGTCTTCAATTACCCTCAAATAAATTGGTCAGGAAGGGGCTCCAGCAGTCCTTGTTCCTCACGTGAGGCAACAGAATTTCTTAACTTGTTTAGCACTTTCCATTTTTCACAGCTTGTAACCCAACCTACAAGCACTTCCCTATTAAGCGCTAATGTACTTTATCTAGTTTTATTCACTTCACCAGATCTCGTCTACTCGCTCACCCTCACACCAGGTCTTAGTGATCATTGTTTTATTCACTTCTCGGTAAACACAGATATAAAGGAATCGCAAGTAAAACAAATCGCCTCAGGGATTACAGCAAGGCCGACTTTGCAGCTATTAACACTGAGCTTGAAGCCTTCATAGATGATTTCATGGTCCAATTTTATGAACGTACACTGAATACTAACTGGGCAATTTTTAAAAATAAAATTCACTGTTTGATGAAAAAGTATATTCCCTCTCGCGTCATTCCTTGTAAACATCGTGCCCCATTTATTAATATTTCCCTCAAGCGCCTTTTAAATTCAAAAAAGTGACTGTTTCGCAAAGCGCGCAAGTGCAACCGCCTGATGCATGGACTACGTACCGCCAAAGTAATAAAGTTTTCAAGGACGTAGTAAAAACGTAAAGCGTGTTTCCTTCTGTGATACGCTTCCCTTGCTGCTTGTTGAAAATACCAAGAAATTCTGGACTATAATCGGTGCCTCAAAAAACAACGCAGTCTTTTTAGTTGATAAAAACGGTGCCGTCATCCCTCATTTCAAAAGCTGTTTGGTTTTGAATGAAGTGTTTAGGAAGGTCTTTACTCAACCATTCCGAAATACTAACTTGTGTCCTATTGAAGCGGTCGATTTTTCACTAATGAAACGAGTTGTTATTGACTGGGGTGGAATCATACCGCTCATCAGGAATTTAAAACCATCATCGTCATCGGGAGTAGATGAAATAAATTCAAAATTTCTCAAAGGCAGTGAAGTATATTCATTCAGAATTCTTAGTCAGATTTTCACCCATCCATTATCTCGAACAGCTTGCCTGACGATTGCAAGATTGGCAAGGTGGTCCAATTATTCAAGTCTAAAGACATGCACAGCACAATAAATTACCGTCCTATTTCATTAAATAGCATCCCATGAAAGCTTTTTGAACACAATTTATTCCCGACTGGTTAAGTTTCTGAAAAACAATTCTTTTTTTCTTCATGCCAACATGCCTTTTGGAAATCATTTTCTTGATTTTCTTGAAACTAGACCCAGCTCATTTCTTTCACACATGACCTTTTCTCTGCTCTAGATAACAGATCTTTTGTTGACGGCATATTCTGGGCCTTCTCCAAAGCATTCGATCTTGTTTGTCATCAGTTACTTTGCATGAAGCTTGGAAAGGTAAATCTGGATGCTAATATTGTAGCTTGAATTGAAAATGTTTTGTCTAATAGAAATAGAACACAACTTGTAACAGTTATTGATTTTGACTCTTCTTTCTGTTCAGTCACATGAGGCGTGCCTCAGGGGTCCGTACTCGGCCCCCTTCTCTTTCCAATTTATATGAATAGAATTTCTAGCTGAATTAACTCTTCCAACAGATTGTTTGCGGATGATTGTGTACTGTGTCGAACCAGTTTTTCAAATTCTGGCTCGGCAGTGCTAAACAAAGTGTCTAACTGGTGTAATAATTGGAAAATGCATCTAAACAATAATAAATGCAAAACAAGGAGAATTTCCCGGCGTCTGAACCCCCCTGAGGCTTCCATTTACAGTATTTAAGGCCGCCAACTTGAAGAGACTAAAACATCTAAATATCTAGGAGTCCACATAACATAATTTATCCTGGGAAACGCACATGAATTACTTAAATACCAAGGCTAATAGGACCCTTCGGTACCACGGACGTAACTTTTCTGCTGCCCCTTCTGACCTGAAATGGATACTTTACAAAACACTAATTCGTCCAAAGCTAGAATATGCCTGCGCAGTATGGGACCCAGGATTCCATTATTATTACTAACGCTTTAGAATCCATTCAAAACCGCAGCGCACGTTTTATCTTGGCCAACTACTCTCGCATCTTGTAACGTCTTGTAACGTCTATGGAACGACTTGTATCTTGTAACGTCTATGGAACTCACCCTTAATCTACCAAATCTTTCTTTGCGCAGAAAAGCAGCGCGATTGAATCTATTTCACAAGACCTACCACTCTAACCCAATTTAAAAGAAACTAACTGGTAAGTAGTCCACCATATATATCACCACGCACTGATCATCCCTACAAGGTTAAAGTTCCGCATTGCAATAAAAATCTGTTTTTTGATTTCTTCATCCCGAAAACATCGAAACAATGAACCACCTGCCAACCTAAATCGCCACAATAACCGATGCACGCGCATTTCGAACGGCCGCAGAACGCTACTTTCGTTCCCATTAAACTTTTTTTTTCTTGTTGTGTACACGCGTGCATTGTATATTTATCGAAAATGTATTCGGTCTCCCTATTTTTTATGCTGATTTCTTTTTGGCAGATGCGTTTATTTTTTGTGTGTTGGTATGTTCGTTTTGTATTTTCTTCTGCTTATATTTTTGTCTCATACGCTGATGCTATTTGATAAGTGGTTTTTAATTGAATTGCTTAAGTTCATATGCTCGCTTTGTATTTAAATCATTGTTTGAGCCTGTATATTGCTATTACCTTTGTATAATTTCCGGAAACATTATTATTTTCTATGTGTAAACCGCATTTATAGTGTAACTTGAATAATCTCCCTGTGTACAATTGTTCTGTAAACTTAACCACTCCTTTCTGTAACGCCCTTTGGGCATTGAAGGTATTGAAATAAATATATAAATAAATAAGTAAATAAATAAATAAATAAATAAACAAACAAACAAATAAATAAATAAAAGCAGTACTACGTCAATAATAAAAATCAAGCGTTGGGCTGTTTTCAGAAAAATGGCAGCAATACTGACGTCAGTCAAACCTATTTTAAGTAGCTGTCTTTCCGCCGAGGTTTAAGTGCCGGGTGTTTGCTTTTTCAAATAAAAGGTTCAGTAAGCTGTCCTTTCTCTGAGAAAATAATTTGATTTTAATGCTGGAAGAATATACGTGCCAGAGTCGAAACGCAAGTCACAATCAACGCTATACACTTTAAAATTCGCGTACCGATTCGTCATTCAGTGAGTTTTACAAAGCGCGCGTAAAGAAACTGAAAGTGCACTTGGCCCTACTATGCTATTGCTCTCATCCCGACCATTGCCGTCTTTGTTTATCACGTTTTTTACCGCTCATTCGACCAGCGTCTATTTATTGCATCTAAGCAAATATCCAAATGGTACCGGTCAACCGAAACACGTTACGGTCGTATGTATTTTAATCTATATATTCACCGCGAAGATCTGTTAGACTACCATTTGGTACACTTTTTATGTACCTACCGCAAACATTCACATGTATCACAAGAAAATGACAAAAAAATGTGCGTGTTTTTTTCATCGTAGGTTACGGCGAGCGAGAAAACAATGAAAGGGGGCGACGCAGCGTCCTTCCGGCGGAAATAACTCGAGCTGAGGTACGCCATCACGTAAGCCTGCAGCGTGTGGTAAGGCCGCTCGCCGTGTGTTAGCGGCACCCAGCGTAGGTCAGGCGGAAGCAGGGCTGTGGTGATGCGGTAGCGCTCGGTCCCTGAGTCGATACGGTGAATGAGAAAGTTCGCTTCCATTTTGAGGAACCAGGCTCGTGGATAGCGACGCTTGCAGGCCGGGTAGGGCGGCAGCAGGGAGACGAAGCGGGAGTCCATACTGCCGACGTCCGGGTCACCAATTATTGTAGGCGCCGATGTAGTCGCGCAGTAGACCTACACTTTTTTCAGCAGAGTTTCGATGGCAGCAGGAGTCCGTGAGTCGAGGAGCACCCAAACAATGCGGTCGAGCAGCGGGGCAGCCTTGGTGCTTCTTTTCTCTCGCGTGGCTCGTCGTGAGTGTTGAGGCCATGCGCTGCCGACGATGAAGGCACCGGCAAATGATGATGACGGTGGGAACTTGCTGACGATGACAAAGTGGAGGCTACAAGGTCATCTCTTCCATTGAAAATGCCCTAGCTTCACATAGGAAGCACACGATTGTTGTATTGCTGATTTTATTACCCCTGGGATCGATTTGGGCACTCCAATCACCATCAATACATGGAGAATAAGTGCAGCCCACTATTAGATTTTCTTGCGTTTTATTCCTTTCAACAATATTGCCAATTCTTCCCGTAACATCCTAGATTTGTGTATTTCGAACAATCAGCCTGTTGAACTGTCACGCTGTGGCATCTTTCTTGTTCGTCCCGGTAAATTTCACCAGCCACTTAAGCTAACACTATCAGTCAGGGGAAAAACCGAGCTTTCAAAATAACATCAACAAATCGCCCCGATTCGCTTTCAAAAGAGGTGACTACGTTGGCTTACACCGTGACTAGTCCTCCATTGACTGGTCAATGGTAACTGAAAAAACAATGTTGACGACCAAGCAGATTGGTTTACAGAACTTATCTTGAGCAGTATGCGGAAATATTTTCACGATATACTCCTAGACTCCATCAGTATCCCCCCTGGTTATCGTCTGAACTAACAAGTGTTCTAAAGCATAAATATTGCGCACACAGAAAGCTTCAAAGCAGAAAATCTCTTGAATGCAAGGAAGATTTCCGATGTTTTCGAATTCTTTTAAAACGCCTATAGTAACGGGATCACAGTTCTTAATTGCCCACTTAGAAAAAAACGCCTCTGACAGGCCGGCTGAGTTTTGGAAGAGGGTATTTAACGGTATAACAACGGAGGAGAGTCTTTAATACTACTGAACTCCAATGGAACGGAACTACAAGCCGTGGCTGCCGGTTTTGCCGCGCAGTACTCATCCATTTATAAAGCCTCAGTCTATAGCACTACTATCGAATCACCTTTGGAAGTAAACACACCCAATGCTCTGTCGCTGGATAAACATCTCACCAGCGATTGCATTAAGCGCTTGAAAACATCCCTAACATGTCGTCCAGATGGCATCTCCTCAGCCACATAAAGCATAGGGCGCTATATTGGTCTCAGTACTGACTAGCATATTTAATAACTGTCTGAATACTTCCACATTTTCTAGCAAGTGGGTTTTTCGAGGTTTTTTCACGTTTTTTTCAGTATTTAGGTGTGGCTCTAAAACTTGTATCTCGTATTCTCGTCCGATTTCTCTTCTCTATGCCATGTCAAAGATCTGTGAGCTGGCCCTTGACCACATACTGGCCCTTGACCACATACTCTCTTTTAATGCGAAAAACTCATTGATTCATATTCTTCATGGGTTTGTCCCTGGCCGCTCAACCGTCACTAATCTTGCCAGTTTTATGACGCAAATATCTACAAAAGTATTGATAGAGGGCAGGTAGACAATGCTTACTGTGACATCAGCAAAGCTTTTTATGTAGTCAGTCACTCAGTGTTGATGGTTAAACGTGCTCACTTTGATGTTGACACCGCTGTTGTGAATCTATTGCACAGCTATCTTCGTGACAGATCATGTTATGTGGCCGTCAATGACCAAACGAATTTCTTTTACAAAGCGACCAAAGATGTCGATAAGGGTTCGGTATTAGGCCCACTCCCATTTTTAATGTATGTAATAAGGTTTCTTCTGGAATTCGGAAGCATTTTTTTCTTTGGCATGTGGGTGATATGAAGATATTTAGTGAAATTCATTTATTTAACGACTGCCGCTTGCTGCAGTCTAATTTGTGTTCTTTTTTTGGGTAGGGCAGAAACAATAACAGTTATCTCAATACTTCAAAGAAAAAAATCATGAGTTTCACTCGCAAATCATCCAGCATATCTTCTTCATATACCGTCATTTCTGTATCTTTATATAGGATTTGTGAGAACAATGATCTCAGCGTTTACTTTTATAGCACCCGGCATTTTGCAGCTCATACTAAGTGTGTTAGAATGTGGGGTCTTCGTTCTCTCGACTGTCTTGGTAGAATATCGAGAGAATTTAATTCTCCTACGCTTTCGCAAAGTGTCTTCCTCAACATGAGTATGCGTCAGTTACCTAGAATGGCATCTCTAGTTTCCTAAGAAACAGTACTGAGCGATTTCAGAACACATTCTAAGGGTGTACAACGATCCCTTAGCTAAAAATGACTCTGGATCTTGTTCAAACATCGATGATCTATTCTCACTGCCTTGTCTTCACTGCCGGCGAAATGAATTTCTTTTCAAGCTCGTTGATGGTACTATAACCTGTCCTATACTGCCCAAAATTAATTTTCGGAGAAGGCAGGCGGTTTCTTTTAACTACTTGCCTCTGTCAACACTTAACATTCCACACGATATCAAGTCTTTAAAATTCCTATATTCTTGACCTCTATGCCCTTCATGGGTCACAGTTATTGTTGCCTTCCGAGCATCGTACCGTAATAAGATAACATCACATATTGGACAATTTTCCATCCTGTTCTTTCAGTGCCTCTGGCGTAAATACACACATATATATATATATATATATATATAAATATATATATATATATATATATATATATATATATATATATATATATATATATATATATATATATATATATATATATATATATATATATATATATATATATATATATATATATATATATATATATATATATATATATATATATATATATATATATATATATATATATATATATATATATATATATATATATATATATATCTATATATACACAAGAGAAGAAAACCTTCGAACAAGGTAAAAGCACGATTGTGGCCTACGTTTCAGCAAAGAGAACTTGCTTTCCTCAGGGCGGAGGCTGCCTGCGTATATGTATATACACACAAAGTGGAAGTACGCTCTTCGGAGACTTTATTTCCAACGTTTCGACCTGAGACAGGTCTTCCTCAGGAATGAAAGCTTTGGGTAAAATCGTACGGACGCAGAGGGGGGGCGGCGCCCCGAAACACAAGCCACATGGGAAACAAACACACAAACGACCACACACACCATACAGAGCTTATTCTGCCAAAGGCAGGCGAAAAAGATCCTCACAAAAAAAGAGGAAAGGAAGAGGGAGGAACAAGGCGGCAAGGAGGAGGCAAGACAGAGGCAAGGAGGAACACACTGCATGAACGCTAGTGGTGGGGATAACAGGAAATGCGACGAGTTCACGGGTGGCGAAAGGCCCAAAAACATCCGGTGTCTCCGAGAGGGAAAAACTACAAAGAACACGCCGCCACGAGCGGTGAGTTTACATGCGCGTCACCGGTAAGAAGGATTAAGTACCGACCGTCTTCAGCGGCATGGTCAAGAATGCAAGCGGGGCCCATTACTGTATCTGAAGCGCAGGCAGCCTCCGCGATTTTGGAGGGTCCCACAAAAGCCAATGGACAGCCCATTTGAGGCGTCCCCTTCCCCGCCTACGCCTCCCTTTGTACACGGCGTCGCGTCGTTTCGCGCCAGGTCAATGGACGGCCTCTTAACTGTTGGTAGTCGGCACGCGTGGACCCCTGGACCCAATCTACGAAAATATGGCGGAGCGCGGAAATTTTTAAAAAACATGAAAACAAGAAGAGGGAGGCGACCGCCGGTATGTGCCGTGCCTCCGGTGCAACCAAAAAAATAGAAAAAAAAAAAAAGAAAAAGAGGGAAACAATGGAAAAGAGAAGCCAAGCAAAACGTGAGCGAAAAGACAGGAAGGATGCGAGCACTCCATGAACACCAGCATTGGGGGTCACAACGCGATTACAAGACACCCGAGGCACAAGACACAACAGACGCCAAAACAAAACACTTCCCACACGCTCGGTTGGAATGAAAAGCTTCAACATCCCATTTCACACTTCTCAAGGAAAAAATGGGTATGACATATGGTGACACAAACAGGCAATGGGCATCATCTGGTTACTAATGAGGCGCGCTATGTGTGCTGAGCGCTGAGACTAGGAAATGAGAGAGAAAAAAATATAAAATAACGAGGGCGGGAAGGGAAGTGTTGGCAGGGGGCCGGGAGCGGACGAGACGATTACAGTGACCGCGGAACACAACGGTAGGTTGCTGGTGTCACAATGTACAACCTCACACCTGGAGCAACAGGCTGCCTGTAAACCTGAGACCATGCAATGCCCTGCGCGGGAAAGCCGATGCACATGAAGGGCTTAATGTTATCATAGCAAAAGGAGAACAAAACTACAAGGTCCCGTATGTTCCGGGGTCACAATGCTTCAATGGTCATGCAGCGTACGAATTACAGTCGTAGTTCCTGGGCTCTCATTAAGACCCCCCTTCAGCGTATTAAATTTGTAGATTAAGTAAGACTCACATTGTTCTCGCTCCCTACAGCTAGAAAAACTGCTCTGTAGAAGCGTGACTTTAATGTCATCGAAAGAGTGATTTTGCATCGCTAGGTGTCTGGACAAGGGAAGGTTTGGGAGTGGTTTGGTGTGATAGCGGTGATTGTTAAAGCGCATTCGAAAAGGTCCATCCGTCTGTCCGATGTACTGCATATTACATCCGCCACACTCCAATAGGTAAACCAAATTGGACGAGTCACAATGAAATGACCCGCGTATAGAATATCGGAAGTCCGAATGTGTGCTAATTGCCACCCTCGCGGTCTGCACGTGTTTACACACCAAACATCTGTTTTTGCCACACGGTCGGCAGCATAATTGCTCGGCGTCCCTGTCTTTGGCGTGGACAAGATAGTCCCCTATCCATTTTGCGCGCCTGTATAGTACACGCGGAGGATCACTGAAAATTTTGGAAAGTCGCTCGCTCTGCTGGAGAATGTTGAAGTGCTTTTTTTTAAATTTTATTCACGTTTGGCGGGCTACTAGTAAAAGTTAACACTAAATTAGCGCGGGAATTATTCCCATCATTCACGTGCGACCCCTGTAGCAGTGTGTTACGATTTAAACTTGCCGCCCTAGAAATGGCATCGTCACCAAGGGCCGGCGGGTAACGCTGTTTGACGAGGACGCCCCGCATTCGGCTGGCGTTCGAACGAAAGTCTTCATCCTTGGAGCAAATTCTTCTAAATCTATGTGCCTGGGAATAAGAGATAGCCGTTATGCAATGGCGTGGGTGGCAGCTGTTTAAGTGAGGTACTGTTGGCGGTCTGTAGGTTTCCTGTACACACTCGTCTCCAGTGACCCCGCCCGCACAAGAACCTGAACGTCAAAGAAACTAATTTCGGTGCGAGAGTACTCGTAGGTGAATGAGATCTTAGGATGAACTGTGTTGAATTCTTCTATAAAGGCAATAAGTCGTTGCTCAGTGTCTGTCCAGATCATGAAAATGTCGTCAAGGAATCGCTGGTACTGTGCAGGTGAACTGAACTGTCTGAAGTAGAGAGGAATTTGGTTTCAATATTGTGCATGAATATGGTGGCATAATTGGGGGCCATTTTTGTTCCCATCGAAGTACCACTTGTTTGGAGAAAGTATTTGTTTTCAAATTCAAAACTGTTGAGTTCTAATACGAGACGCGTTAATACCTCAACAACCCTCGGGCTGGGAGAGTCTTCTTCGCGGTGTTCGTTGTACGACTGAATGAGGGCATTGATGCCATCGCTGTGCGGAATGCTGGTATAAAGGGAGGTCACGTCCAATGTTACGAGAAATGCACCGTCCGGCAGAACCATGCCCTCGATTTCTTGGAGAAAATGGTTTGTGTCCCGTAAGTATGATGGAAATTGAGGGGGTATATCACGAACGAGGTAATCTATATAACTTGAAATTGGCTCTGTGATGGTCCCTATTCCCGATATAATTGGGCGGCCGGGATTTCCAATTTTGTGTAATTTTTGAAGCATGTAAAAGCGACCAACCACTGGGTGGGCCGATGTTAGTGCTCTGGCAAGTTTTCTATCAATTTCTCAGGCCCCCACAAGTTGCTCCGGCACGTTATTTACAATTTTTTGGTGTTCTTTAGTACGGTCTGATAGAAGGGGCTTATAGAATTTTCGGTCGCCTAATTGCCGATCCCCTTCTTTGACGTAATCATTCCGGTCGAGCATAACAATCCCCCCTCCCTTGTCACCTGGTTTGATTACAATGTCCTGTCGGTTACTCAATGCATTGAGAGCATCCTGTTCGTTTTTTGTGATGTTGTGACGACGGGTTCGGCGTGATTGGTATGACTGGAAAACGTCTCTCTGGAAGGCACGAATATACAAGTCGAGATTTTCCTCCCTTTGTGCACTGGGGGTCCAGTGGTGCTTGGCGACGAAAGAAGGTTTGGCGTTCTCCCCATCACTTCTATCGAAGAAGTACTCTCGTAAACGCAGAGTACGGGCAAAATTATCCAAATATTTCAGGGGTGTTAATTCTGAGTACTTCCGGTTGCTCGGGCAAAATGTGAGACCCCGGGACAGAACAGATATCTCAGTGGCGCCTAATTTAATCTTCGATAAATTAACGATTTGCCCGCCCCCGTCGCCGCACTCAACCCCCAGCGGCAGTTCCCCCGGCATGCTGTCAGCACCCTCCTCGCGGTCAACCACATCCACAAGAGGCACACACGGTTGTTGTCTGACGTCCCTCGCATACTACCCGCCATGCCCCGGGACGGTATCCCTTGCGAGTTTTTTCAACTTTGGTTTTGAAACCTCGAGCGTTTTTTTGGCCTCAAACAAATTCAGCTCCTCGAGTTCCGGCGCTGAAAGTAAGGCACTTTCCCGGACTCGACGTTCCTCTCCCACAAGTGACCTTAACATTTTTCAGAGTGCTCTATTGTGACCTGGAGTAATTCTAGAGAAGCCGTATTTAGTATTCGATTCCATTTTTCTACATTCTCATTGGATAGGTTCTTCATTGAAGGAGGCAGTGAAATACGAAGCCCTTTGGGTACGATACCTTCTAGGTTATACGTTTGAAGGAGTCGAGGAATGCGGTTACCCGGATTCCTAGAACGGGTTGATATCTTCTTTGGAACGTCTCTGTGCCGCGTGACTAATCTTTTTGCCCATGTCAAACCCGTGCATGGGCATATCTTGTTTTGACCCCTCTTTCACCCCGGTTGCCACGGGGGAGGAAAATTACCTTGTTATTTATTTTTTTTTCTCTGTGTTTGGTTCTTCTCTCTCTTTTTTGCCCATGTTCGTACCGCGTGACTGTGTGTTCTTATTATCCTTTTTATAATTTATTTTCCCGCTCTCTCTTCATTCTTTTGATACCCACCAACCATGATACATTTGTATAAACTCCCCCAACTCTCACCTTGCCCTCGCCCTTGCTACATTTTCTGTATAAATATATATAGCTCTGAAACAAACTTATTTTGTACTCTGAAGAAAGGGAGTCCTCTCCCTGAAACGTCAGTAAACTTCTATTTTTATTTTCAATGTCCTTCTCGTGTGTCTCTGCCTCTACTAACCTTATTTTTTCGCACTCTGTGTGAGTTTTTGATTCCAGACTATATATAAATGTATATATATATATATATATATATATATATATATATATATGTATGTATGTATGTATGTATATATATATATATAACACAGAAATAAGACTTGGCAGTCAAGAAAACCTTGGAAAGCAAAGGGGAGGATGTGGTTGGTCATTGCTACAGATAAAGATTTTGGAAAGAAAGAAATAAAGTAGAGATAAAATGCCCGCCAGGTGGGATCGCACCTGGCGGGCATTTTTTTGTGTTATTTTGTGCCTCTCATTTCCTATTCTGATTCGCTACATATAAACATATATATATATATAAATATATATATATATATATATATATATATATATATATATATATATATATATATATATATATATATATAAATATATATATATATATATATATATATATATATATATATATATATATATATATATATATATATATATATATATATATAAATATATATATATATATATATATATATATATATATATATATATATCTACGCCAAAGGAGGCATAGAGGTGCAATTAGGCTCGTTTTTTTAGTGCGGTTAATGAAGTTAGTATTTTTTTTTAAATATGCGGAAGAAAGAAAGAAAGAAAAACACACGCCCAGAGTGGTGACCGAACCCACGGCTTTCGATTAGATCTCGAATGCCTTACCAATTTGGCTATCTGGGTGACTGTGTTCTCCTACACTGTCCTCCTTCACCGTGTTCTCCTTCTCCTTGGTAAGGCATTCGAGATCTAATCGAAAGGCGTGGGTTCGGTCCCCACTCTGGGCGCGTGTTTTTCTTTCTTTCTTTCTTCCGCATATTTAAAAAAATAATAATAACTTCATTAACCTCATTTCCTTACTATATATATATATACACACATATATATATATATATATATATATATATATATATATATATATATATATATATATATAGCGAATCAGAAAATGGCAAATGAGGGGCTCCCTGAAATAAGACAGAAAATAAGGGTTGGCAGTCAAGAAAACCTCGGAAAGCAAAGGGGAGGTTGTGGTGAGTCATAGAAAGAGGTGAAGAATTTTTTGAGTCGAAAAGAAAGTGGTGAAAAAATGCCCGCCGGGTGGGATCCGAACCCACGACCTCCAGAATACCGGTCTGGTGCGATAACCACTACGCTACCAGCGGGGCTGTTTTCCCAGCACTTTCTCGGGTATTTATGTTAAGCTATTTTTGTTTCCTGCACTTGGGGGTGGTAGCCAGCGCCACTCGGACTACTCGGGGTGAAGGGGACCTTCTTTTTAACCCCCGGGCCGTGACTCGAGTGTCTGCGGCATGTCGAGAGTGGTCGACCAGCGTTGAACCCTCTTAAGCTCCTTTTGGCACCAAGACTGCCAGAACGGAGGCCCTCGCTATATATATATATATATATATATATATATATATATATATATATATATATATGTAGGTAAAGATAAGAACAACTTTGCGGTTAACATGTTTATTACAAATTAGTCCAACAGTTTCGCAAGTGCAACTTCCTTCCTCAGACACATTCCCAGAATGAACACAGAACCCTTATGCACACTGCATGCGAGGGAGTCTCTCTTCATCTCCCTCTTCAAGGAGGGGAATACGCCAGAGAACGTAAATCCGGTAACAACACGGCACTTGCGGGGCTTGGTGCTGGTTTTAGTGGTTTTAGTGAGGCGGTGGTTTTAGTGAGAAAACGGCACGGGTGGGAGAAGGGAGCGGGAGCAAAATTTTCTATCGGCCCGCAGCGGCTGGGATGAAAGAGAACTGACAACCAAAATACAGACAACGCATGTGCACAGATGGGAAGAGCGGGACGGTGGTGTAGTAACTAAGGACGCGGTCTTGGCCCGGCATTTGTTTCGTGGGTTAACCCAGGACAGAGCGTTAAACGGAGGGGCATTGCTTTTACAAAGAAACCGGTGGTAAGTCTACTTTGTATGCCCTTTAAATGCTGCGACATGGCGACAGAGAAAGGCACTAGCGGCCGTCAGCGGCGAGCCGCACAGTGGTCGGATCGCTCGGAAGACAGGGATGAAGTTACACAGGGCGCGGCGAGTTCTGAGAAGGCGACGAGTGCCCCTTCCGTCCTCGGCCACAGCGTAGAGCAATGTAGAGGCACACATACGACGCGACAAGCGTGAAGTTCAATGGAGGGCGGAGACAGAAAATCACTGAATTACGCCACCGCTATTTCTTAACAGAACACGACAATCTCAAGGTACGGCCAGACTGGCACTGCCGTTCAACGTCACCTCCCTCTCTCTTTTTACTCTTCCTAGTTGTCCCAACGTGGACAGCATTTACCGCGCAGCACTTCTATTGCCGCGCTTAGGCGTTGTCAGAGCAAATTCTGCGGTATCTGTAAGCCAGGGAATAGGGTATCCTCATCTTCCACGGCATTGCAAGATGAGCATTCCCTATTCCCAGGCCCACAGATACCGCAGAATTTGCTCTGACAACGCCGACTTTGACCACAATTCCCAACAACTAAAAAATGCCCTGATTCGTCAAAAGTACCCAGCAGCAGTGGTCGATGACTCCATCAACAGAGCTCGTAACCTAAATCGAGAGGAATTTCTAAATGCAGTGAATACCAGGAATGAAGGAAGCCAGACAAATATTGTCTTCACCCACTCATCTGCGTTGCCTAAACTTAATACCATTCTTTCGAGACATTTTAATATACTGCAACAAAGTAGCCGGCTATCTTCAATTTTCCAAAAGCCCCCCCGAGTTCTTTATCGTCGCGGAAAAAACCTGAAAGATACGTTATTCAGAGCCAAGACGACTACCATTCAGGGCACTCAACGGGGATGCCAGCCATGCAAGAAAACGCGTTGTAAGGTATGTTCACACATGACAACCACCACTACTGCTAAAGCCAGCTCCTAAGATTACGTATCCAAAATAAATGCGGATCTAAACTGGGACAGCCAAAATGTCGTCTGCATGCTTCACTGTGACATCTGTGGCATGCAGTACATCGAACAAACATAAACCGCCTTCCGTAAACGCTTTAACAACCTCCGTTCTCACGCTAAAACACAACCGAACTTGCCCATTTCAAGACATGTCAGCCACCGAGGACATTTATTCGACCAAATTAAAGTCCCTCTGCTAGAGACCGGTTTTCACACTAAACGGGAGCTCGAACAGAAAGAATCGAATCTTATTTATAAGTTCAAAACGCTGACTAATGGTATCAGCGAAAGCGCTGGCAGCAAGTCGTGCCTCCGGAGGACCACGGACGTTTATTGACAACAGGACGTGGATGCACATTGTTCCACCCCCTTCCACCATCATAAAAGTTTTTTTTAATTATTCAGGACCACCTGCCCTCTGCTCACACAAAGGGGAATATACCGAGGGAAGCGCCGCCCCAAAAAAGCCGCCTAAGCCCCGCACTGCACGTGCTGCGCGATAAATGCTGTCCATCTTGGGACAACTAAGAAGAGTAGGAAGAGAGAGGGAGGTGACGTTGAACGGCAGTGCCAGTCTGGCAGTACCTTGGGATTGTCGTGTTCTGTTAAGACATAGCGGCGGCGTAATTCAGTGATTTTCTATCTCGGCCTTCAATTGCACTTCACGCTTGTCGCGTCGTATGTGTGCCTTTACATTGCTCTACGCTGCCGGCAAGGACCGACGGGGCACTCGTCGCCTTCTCCGATGTCGCCGCGCCCCTGTGTAACATGATCCCTGTCTTTAGCGCGGTCCGACCACTGTGCGGCTCGCCGCTGGCATCCGCTACTGCCTTTCTCTATCGCCATGTCGCGGCCATTCAAAGGGCAAACAAAGTAGACTTATCACCGGTTTCTTGGTAAAAGCAATGCCTCTCCGTTCAATGGTCTGTCCTGGGTTAACCCACGAAACAAATGCCGGGCCAAGACCGCGACCTTAGTTACTACACCACCGCCCCGCCCTTCCCATCTGTGCACATGCGTTGTCTTTATTTTGTTTGTCAGTTCTCTTTCATCACAGCCGCAGCGGGCCGGTAGAAAACTTTGCTCCCGCTGCCTTCCCCCACTCGTGCCGTTTTCTCACTAAAACCACCGCCTCACTAAAACCACTAAAACCAGCACCAAGCCCCGCAAGTGCCGTGTTGTTACTGGATTTACGTTCTCTGGCGTATTCCCCTCCATGAAGAGGGAGAGGAAGAGGGACTCACGCAGTGTGCAAAAGGGTTCTTTGTTCATTTTGGGATTCTCCCTGAGAAAGGAAGTTCCACTTCCGAAACTGTTGGACTAATTTATAAGAAACAAGTCAACCACAAAGTTGTTCTTATGTTTTACCTGAACGTCTCTTCAAGCGCGTTGTAAAGCTCATTTATATATATATATATAAATATATATATATATATATATATATATATATGTATATATATATAGATATATATATATATATATATATATATATATATATTGTTACGAGATGTATTTATTTACAGTGAGTTCGGACGGTGTAGGACGAGCGTAGATGGTAGAGCGGTCCATGAATAATGGTGCCAAGCCCGAGTGCAACCTCGTTCTCCTCTTCTTCCAATCAGCTTGCTCAGATGGTTGACCGTTGAAACGTCATAAACGCATCGGCGAATATACGGCACTTATGGTGTGCGTAACATTTCCCCCGTCGCAGACGAAGCCCCCAGGGCGAGTCAGCTTTGGGGGAGCGAGAGAGAGAGAGAGAATAACTTTAATGAAAACCAGCGATGTTAGCCGAGCCATCAGGCTGGCTTGCTACGCTAGATGAGAGAAGAAGGAGCGTTCTTCACAACGTTTGAGCCGGGCAACATAGACTACTTGCGGTTATTTGCTCTGTCGGCCAGTCGAAGTCAATCGCGAGATGACGTATGTGACATCGCTGAGACGTCTTAGTACAACAAACGGACCCACGTAATGAGGCAGGAACTTCTCACACAAGCCGCGCTAACGCAGCGGTGTCCAAAGCCGCACTAAATCACCGGGTGTGTATGTTACATCACGCCGACGACTGTCACAACGCTGCTTAGAGCGCTTCTGGGAGGCCAGGATTCGCAGGCGCGCAAGCCGACGTGCTTCTTCGGCAGGGCAGAGAGTCCTAGCTAAGCAAGGGTCGTCATGCTTGAAGAAAGGGAAAATGGTGTCGAGAAAGCTACCGGGCTGCCGGGCATTAGGACGAAGTGGCTGTAGCCGGTTGTTTCGGGCTTCCCAGTATTGTACGCGTATGTGATAAATGGGAGCAGATCGTCCCAGTTCTTGTGGTCCGAGCTGACATACATAGATAACATGCTCGCTAACGTGCGGTTGGTACGTTCCGTCAGTCCATTTGTTTGAGCGTGGTACGGCGTAGCATGGCGAAATTGGACGGAACAAAGGCGAAGCAACTCTTCAACGACATTTGCAGGAAACTGATGTCCACGGTCACGGATTATGACTTGGGGTGGTCCATGGCGTAGCAAACTGTAGCGAAGCAAAAAGATGGCAATCTCTGTAGCAGTAGCAGACGTTAGAGCAGCCGTCTCGGCATAGCGAGAGAGGTAATCCACGCATACAATGATCCAGCAATGTCCATGCGATGAGTGGGGGAAAGGCCCCAACAAGTCAATCCCAACTTATTGGAAAGGACGACTTGGCGGCTCAACAGGGTGGAGTCGCCCTACTGGAGCAGTTGGATTTTTGTACCGCTGGCATTGGGTACAAGTGGCGACATAGCGCTCAATAGTCTTCCGCGTGTTCGGCCAGTAAAACCGTTGTTGAGCGCGGTGCAGAGTGCGCGCGAGCCCCATGTGGCCCGATGTGACGTCGTCATGCACCAAACTTAGAACAGCGCTACGGAGGCTTTCTGGCACAACAAGTAGGAGACGAGGTCCGACTGCCGAATCGTTCTTGTAAAGTATTTCGATTCGCACGCAGAAACGGCTAGTAGGCTTCGATTCATCGGCTAAACCGAAAGCGAGTCCAATGTTTTGTCGTTGCACTGCTCCCTTTTCAAAACAGCCAGCTCAGGGAAAGATGTCGAAATGGAGGCGAGATAGTGGTCAAAGTTGTCTTCGTCAGAGGGCACCGATTCCAGTGGCAGCCGCGAGAGGCAGTCAGCGTCGGCATGCTTGCGGCCGCTTTTGTATGATAAGGTGACATCATACTCCTGCAGACGGAGAGCCCAGCGTGCCAGCCGCCCACAAGGATCACGAAGGTTGACGAGCCAGAAGAGTCAGTGGCGGTCTGTGACTATGGTAAAAGGATGCCCATACAGATAGGAGCGAAATCGCTGTGTGCAAAAATTACTGCCAGACACTCTTGCTCCGTGACAGTATAATTCCTCTCCGACTTGCTGAGAGTGCGGCTTACGTAAGCAATATCATGCTCACCATCACTGTGGCGCTGAACAAGCACGGCCCCAACTCCAACCCCACTGGCATCCGTGTGAACTAAGTAGGCGCCTGGGCATCCAAATGGCGGAGAATCGGTCCGGACGTCAGAAGTTGTTTCAAGTGACGAAAAGCGACGGCACAGTCGGTACTCCATTTGAATGGAACGTTTTTCCGCAGAAGACATGTCAGAGGATGGGCTATGTCAGCAAAGCCAGGGATAAAACGACTAAACTAAGAGCAAAGTCCCAAGAAGCTGCGAAGTTCCTTCGCAGAGGTGGGTTTTTTAAAGCAGCTAACGGCTCGTGTCTTGAGTGGATCCGGTCTGACGCCATGTTTGTCGACAACGAGGCCTAAGAAAAGTGTTTGCCGCTCTCCGAATCGACATTTTTTTGAGTTCAAGATGAGACCAGCCTTTTCTAAACAGTCCAAAACAATGGCCAAGCGCGTCTTGTGTTCACGAAATGTCCGACCAAAAATGACGATATCGTCGAGGTAGCACATGCACACTTCCCACTTGAGGCCCCGAAGTATTGTATCCATGAAACGCTCAAACGTGGCCTGGGCGTTACAGATTCCAAAGGGCATAACATTAAATTCAAATAGTCCATCGGGTGTGATAAACGCGGTTTTTACTTTATGGCCGGGGTTCACGGGAATTTGCCGGTAACCTGATCGCAAGTCAACTGAAGAGAAGTACGAAGCCGAATGAAGACAATCTATTGCATAATCTATGCGGAGAAGTGGGTAGACGTCTTTTTTAGTAATTTCTTTGAGGCGCCGATAGTCAACACAGAAGCGCCATGACCCGTCTTTCTTTCTGACCAATATCACCGGAGCTACCCAGGGACTTGAAGATTCTCGAATCTCGCCATTTTCCAACATGTCTAGTATTTGTTCATTGATAATCTTGCGCTCTGATGGTGAAACGCGGTACGACTTTTGCCTTATGGGCCGGCCTTCCACAGTATGGATTGAATGGTGGGTGGGAATCGGAGCTTTTGGTGGGCTCTCCTGCATTGATTGGCATTCAGAGCACTGTCTCACTGTATCTTCAATCATCTTGTCGATTCCGGTTATCTCTATTCCCAAATGAGGAAACCAGTTTCGTCCGAGGAGGTTACATCCTGATCCCTTGATTACCACAAGCGGTAATGTTAGTTTTCCATCGGAATTCGCAGAAACTCTCCAAATACAGCAATTTTATTAACCAAATGCGGCTCAACAATGCCATTTGTCCTTGGGAAGTAGGCCGCGTTCCCACCACCACTTAGGAAAGTTTAACCCTTTGTCATCTACATAGCCTACCTATTTCCTGTTAAGTTGCTAGCTTCTCTGCAATGCCCTTTTGCGCCTGCATCTATTCTCTCCGTCCGCGAGATGCACACCCATCTTCGCTTCCCGCCCAAACAGTCTCCCCAACCACTGAATAACTTACTGTATACTCTTCCCTTCCTTTTGAAACCGCGATTGTCCAGTTTTCTGCATGGTCTCAACTTGCAGCCCACGCCGCGTACGTTGCCCCGTCATGGTGCAACATTGAACGCTGCTTTGTTAACACGACCTCTTTGTCTCTCTCTCGCTCTCTCTCCCTCTCTCTTTTTGTTGTTGTAACATACGTGTAGCCCGACTGCATGCATACTCTCGGTTTCCGAAACATATCCCGCTCCTTCACACAGTTTTCTGCAAATTTATACAAGAAACGTGTTCCAAATGTTTGTGACAGCAAAATCATGTAACTGTACTCTGATGAAGGCATGTCCCTTTGCCGCAAGTAAGTAAACCTTGTTTGTTATTGTTCTTGCTGTGTATCCGACTCTTTATTATATATATATATATATATATATATATATATATATATATATATATATATATATATATATATATATATATATATATAGGGAGTAGTAGAACTTTGAAGATGGTAGAGAACACAAGAGAAGAAAAACTTCGAACAAGGTAAAAGCATGATTTTGGCCTACGTTTCAGCAAAGAGAACTTGCTTTCCTCAGGAAGCAAGTTCTCTTTGCTGAAACGTAGGCCAAAATCGTGCTTTTACCTTGTTCGAAGTTTTTCTTCTTATATATATATATATATATATATATATATATATAGAGCGAATCAGAATAGGAAATGAGGGGCTCGTAGAAATAACACTGGTAGGTCATTGAAACAGATAAAGAATTTGGAAAGAAAGGAAAAAAACCGGAGAAAAAAAATGCCCGTATTTTGTTTCCGCTTTTTTGCTTTCTTTCCAAATTCTTTATCTGTTTCAATGACCTACCACAACCTCCCCTTTGCTTTTCGAGGTTTTCTTAACTGCCAACCCTTATTTCTATATATATATATATATATATATATATATATATATACACACACAAATGGTTTCGACCACGGTAAAAAAAAAGAGAACAGATTAATAACGTTTCGGCCGAGGGACCGGCCTTCGTCAGATACAGTAATGGCATTGTCGTGCAGCTTATATATGTTTCAAAACTACAAATCAGCTACAGCAGTCGAATGAGGAAAGGGAAGAAAAGGAAAGAGGCAAACACGAGATACAGGCGCTTGTCTAAATCATTACATAGACGCTATGGTGCCCAGAATTATCAATAAAGGTTTTCTGCACGATGTGTGTGCTTATACAATAGCAAGGCTATCTTTACAGGGTTGTCTCTATAAACACCAAGAACAGAGCAACGACCCTTAACAGTGATAACATGAACAATTGCCTATGAATATTCAGTTCAACAGCAGAACTCAGTGTTATAACATTACTGCGTGTTCAGACAGCTTAATTTCCCCGGACTTTCGTTTAAACTAGATACTAAGGTGTTAAATTTGTAAATTAGGAATGACTCGCGCACTTCTCTATCATGGTGGGTACGAAAACCAGACTGAAGGATGGTGGCTTTGATATAATCAAAGGATTGGCCTGTAACGTTCACGTGTTTGGATAGCGGAAGATGCGGAAGGGAGGTTACATGTGCCCTGTGGTTATTGAAACGCAGTCTAAACGATAGCGCCGTTTGACCAATGTATTGCAGGTTGCAAAGAGAACATTCTAACATATAGATTACGTTTTCACTGTCACAGCAAAGATCGCTATTTATTTTTAGGCAGTACTTCGAGGCTGAACTGGTAACCGATCGGGTAGTAGTCATGTGTGCGCAAACCTTGCAACGGGGCTTGGTGCAAGGATGGCACCCAGATGGAGCCACACGTGTGGTTTTTGATGAAGTTAGAATATCACGAAGGTTTCTAGCTCTGCGGTATACTACTCGTGGCGGTTCGGGAAAAATTTCTTGCAGCCGATCACTCTGCTTGAGAATATTCTAGTGTTTACTTAAAATGTTCCTAATGTTAGGCATTGACGCGTTGTACGTAACCACGAGGTTAGTTTTTTCGGGGGGTGAAGGCCGGGCTTAAATATCGAGGGGGTCATTGCGGTCAAGAGCATCGGCGCGCCTAAATGCATCGTCAAGAATTTCGGCAGGGTACTTTTGTTTAGTGAGGGCGTCGCGAAGTTGTAGGCAGTTGGACTCGAAGTCAGATTGCTTAGAACAAACTCTTTTGAAACGGATGGCTAGACTATACGGGATACTAGTTTTGCAATGCTTAGGGTGGCTACTGTCAAAATGGAGGTACTGTTGCCTGTCGGTTGGCTTGCGGTAAATTTTAGTCCCGATTTCACCGTTATCTACAGTCAAAGTAACGTCAAGAAAATTGATGGTTGACTGGGAAAAAGAATGGGAAAATAAAATAGAAGGGTGAGCCTGATTAAAATCATTAATGAAAGACAAAAGAGCGGCCTCGCCGTGTGTCCAAATTAAGAAGATGTCGTCAATGAAGCGTTTATAGTACAGAGGTTTAAGAGCACAACCGGCTAGAAATTCGTTCTCAAGCAAGCCCATGAAGATATTAGCGTAGTTAGGACCAATGGCGGTGCCCATTGATGTACCACTAACCTGAACGTAATGGATTCCATTGAATTCAAAATTGTTTAGCTCTAATATCAGGCGCAAAAGAGTAGCTAAAGTTTGGCTGTCCAAGGTCTTATTGATATCTGATATCTCGTATGCTAGTAGTACAGATCGGATGCCGTCGCTATGCGGTATGTTAGTATACAGAGACGCCACGTCTAAGGTAACCAAGAGGGCGCCATCGGGGACCTCAACAGAAGTGATATCAGTTAAGAAATGATTGGTGTCTTTAACGTATGAAGCAAACGTTGCAGGAATGTGGTAGATTTCCGTATCGACAAAACGGGAGTTAAATTCAGTTACAGTTCCTATTCCCGAGACGATTGGACGGCCAGGATTACCATGTTTATGTATCTTCGGTAGGAGGTAAAAACGGCCTGCGACGGGGCTTAGAGGAATAAGCGACCTAATTATTGAGCTATCCAATTTTTCGGATGCGAGCGCGGTTAGCGCACTTGTTATGACAGACGTAAAATGTTCAGTTGGGTCTTCATCCAAACGTTTATAAAATGACTGATCGTTAAGTTGCCTCATCGCTTCTTTAAGATAGTCTGTTTTATTAAGCACTACGACTGCGTCCCCCTTATCTGCAGGCTTAATGACTATGCTGTCACGGGACTCAAGTTTCTTGATTGCTAAGGTTTCCTTTGGGTTGAGGTTACGTTTAAAACAGGCTTGATTGCGGGATGCTTCTAGGACGGCTCGCTGTACTGCGTTAATGTACAAATCTAGACATTTGTCACGTTGGGTGGGAGGCGTCCAGCGCTTACACGAAGGAACTGCTTTAGATGTATGGTTAGAATCATCTCTGCCATGAAAATATTCTCGTAGTCTTAAACTGCGGGCAAAGTTATCTAAGTCTTTCATTAGTTTGAATTCACTGAATAAAACACTGAATTCACTGAATAATAAAACAGACTATCGTAAAGAAGCGATGAGGCAACTTAACGATCAGTCATTTTATAAACGTTTGGATGAAGACCCAACTGAACATTTTCATGGCAGAGATGATTCTAACCATACATCTAAAGCAGTTCCTTCGTGTAAGCGCTGGACGCCTCCCACCCAACGTGACAAATGTCTAGATTTGTACATTAACGCAGTACAGCGAGACGTCCTAGAAGCATCCCGCAATCAAGCCTGTTTTACACGTAACCTCAACCCAAAGGAAACCTTAGCAATCAAGAAACTTGAGTCCCGTGACAGCATAGTCATTAAGCCTGCAGATAAGGGGGACGCAGTCGTAGTGCTTAATAAAACAGACTATCTTAAAGAAGCGATGAGGCAACTTAACGATCATTCATTTTATAAACGTTTGGATGAAGACTCAACTGAACATTTTACGTCTGTCATAACAAGTGCGCTAACCGCGCTCGCATCCGAAAAAAAGTTGGATAGCTCAATAATTAGGTCGCTTATTCCTCTAAGCCCCGTCGCAGGCCGTTTTTACCTCCTACCGAAGATACATAAACATGGTAATCCTGGCCGTCCAATCGTCTCGGGAATAGGAACTGTAACTGAATATATCTCCCGTTTTGTCGATACGGAAATCAACCACATTACTGCAACGTTTGCTTCATACGTTAAAGACACCAATCATTTCTTAACTGATATCACTTCTGTTGAGGTCCCCGACGGCGCCCTCTTGGTTACCTTAGACGTGGCGTCTCTGTATACTAACATACCGCATACCGACGGCATCCGATCTGTACTACTAGCTTACGAGATATCAGATATCAATAAGACCTTGGACAGCCAAACTTTAGCTACTCTTTTGCGCCTGATATTAGAGCTAAACAATTTTGAATTCAATGGAATCCATTACGTTCAGGTTAGTGGTACATCAATGGGCACCGCCATTGGTCCTAACTACGCTAATATCTTCATGGGCTTGCTTGAGAACGAATTTCTAGCCGGTTGTGCTCTTAAACCTCCGTACTATAAACGCTTCATTGACGACATCTTCTTAATTTGGACACACGGCGAGGCCGCTCTTTTGTCTTTCATTAATGATTTTAATCAGGCTCACCCTTCTATTTCATTTTCCCATTCTTTTTCCCAGTCAACCATCAATTTTTTTGACGTTACTTTGACTGTAGATAACGGTGAAATCGGGACTAAAATTTACCGCAAGCCAACCGACAGGCAACAGTACCTCCATTTTGACAGTAGCCACCCTAAGCATTGCAAAACTAGTATCCCGTATAGTCAAGCCATCCGTTTCAAAAGAGTTTGTTCTAAGCAATCTGACTTCGAGTCCAACTGCCTACAACTTCGCGACGCCCTCACTAAACAAAAGTACCCTGCCGAAATTCTTGACGATGCATTTAGGCGCGCCGATGCTCTTGACCGCAATGACCTCCTCGATATTCAAGCCCGGCCTTCACCCCCCGAAAAAACTAACCTCGTGGTTACGTACAACGCGTCAATGCCTAACATTAGGAACATTTTAAGTAAACACTAGAATATTCTCAAGCAGAGTGATCGGCTGCAAGAAATTTTTCCCGAACCGCCACGAGTAGTATACCGCAGAGCTAGAAACCTTCGTGATATTCTAACTTCATCAAAAACCACACGTGTGGCTCAATCTGGGTGCCATCCTTGCAACAAGCCTCGTTGCAAGGTTTGCGCACACATGACTACTACCCGATCGGTTACGAGTTCAGCCTCGAAGTACTGCCTAAAAATAAATAGCGATCTTTGCTGTGACAGTGAAAACGTAATCTATATGTTAGAATGTTCTCTTTGCAACCTGCAATACATTGGTCAAACAGCGCTATCGTTTAGACTGCGTTTCAATAACCACAGGGCACATGTAACCTCCCTTCCGCATCTTCCGCTATCCAAACACGTGAACGTTACAGGCCATTCCTTTGATCATATCAAAGCCACCATCCTTCAGTCTGGTTTCCGTACCCACCATGATAGAGAAGTGCGCGAGTCATTCCTAATTTACAAATTTAACACCTTAGTATCTGGTTTAAACGAAAGTCCGGGGAAATTAAGCTGCCTGAACACGCAGTAATGTTATAACACTGAGTTCTGCTGTTGAACTGAATATTCATAGGCAATTGTTCATGTTATCACTGTTAAGGGTCGTTGCTCTGTTCTTGGTGTTTATAGAGACAACCCTGTAAAGATAGCCTTGCTTTTGTATAAGCACACACATCGTGCAGAAAACCTTTATTGATAATTCTGGGCACCATAGCGTCTATGTAATGATTTAGACAAGCGCCTGTATCTCGTGTTTGCCTCTTTCCTTTTCTTCCCTTTCCTCATTCGACTGCTGTAGCTGATTTGTAGTTTTGAAACATATATAAACTGTACGACAATGCCATCACTGTATCTGACAAAGGCCGGTCCCTCGGCCGAAACGTTATTAAATCTGTTCTCTTTTTTTACCGTGGTCGAAACCATTTTTGTTATATTCTACCGGCGTCCAGGAAAACTTTGTTGCTGTATATATATATATATATATATATATATATATATATCAAGAAGTAGAGTCCGACGCACGTCTCAAAAAACAAAAACAAACATGTTTACTAACGTTTCGACTGGTGGTCCAGTCTTCATCGGAGTAACATTTACAGTACACTGCAGCACTCTTTTATAGGTGCGTGTAGAGAGAGGAAGTTGCACTACAGTGCGCCCTCTTTAAAGGAAATTATACGTCATCATTCAGCAAAACAAGGAAAAATGCAAGACATACACATGAGAGGGAATGCACTGCCCTCCCTCTTTTTTGAGAGATAAGGTGCGCTACAATGCGCCCTGTTTAGAAGTAATTATTGGCAGGTGGTACAACACAAAGAGAAACGAAAAATGCAAAGGGACGTCAAGAAAGGAGGTAAATTGGCGCCTCTACTGATAGGAATTTACAGAAGCGGGGGGAGGGGGGAAGAGAAAGGAGTAAAGGCGGCAGAACGAGATAAGGAACTGGGGGAACGCGCTTCAACACGCCATCGCTTTTCGTCCTAGGATTGTGTCACGCTTAGGAATGCGTCAACCGAAGAAGCGGGGTTGGGGGGGGGGGGGGGGCAGGGAAAGGCGGCAGAACGAGATAAGGAACTGGGGAGCACGCGTCAGCACGCCTTCGCTTTTCGTCTTAGGAATGTGTCACGTGAAGCCGGCGCTATGTGACTAAGCCGGCGCCGGGGCTACGTGAGTGAACCTGGAGGGATGAAGCCGGCGCTGGTATGCCTAAAAAGAGGATTGGTCACGCAAGAAGCCAACGGAAGAAAGGCGAGACATTACTGTGGCAAACATGCCAGTGCGCCCACGCCTTCGTTCAACCCAGAGGATGCGGTTTTGGTGTGAGCAGAAAATTGGTGTGAGAAAGAACTGTTAGGGTGTACGGCGTTAAACTCGGCTATAAATCTTAGGAGACTGGATTCTCCGTGTGGCCAAATCAAAAAGACATCATCGATGAAGCGCTTGTAAAAAAATGGCTTCAATTCGACGCTTGCAAGAAACTCCTCCTCGAGAACTGCCATTAAAATATTTGCATAATTTGGCCCTATCCTTGTGCCCATGGATGTACCACTGATTTGAACATAGTGTTTGCCATTGAACTCGAAATTGTTTAGCTCAAGAATTAATCCCAGTAATAAGGCCAATGTGGAATTCTCAACTGGCTTAGGCTCCCGCGATTCACTGTAAGCGTGCATTACCGCTTGTATTCCATCAGAGTGGGGAATATTGGTATATAGTGACGTCACGTCCATGGTGACAAGCAGACAGCCACTTGGAATCTCAAGGTGTAATATTTCAGAGGAAGTGGTTGGTATCTCGTAAGTATGAAGAAAAGTTAGGGGAAATTCTGTTGATTAAGTTGTCGACATAGAGGGAAATATTTTCGGTAACCGTGCCTATGCCAGATATGATTGGGCGACCAGGGACATGTGCCTTGTGAATTTTGGGCAAAAGGTAGAACCTGCCTGCTATTGGGCTGAGTGGTATCAGAGAACGCACCGTCGTTTTGTCTATTTCCTTGTCCTCCAGTAGTGCTTCGAGGTTTTCCTTGACAATTTCTTTATATTCAAAAGTTGGATCAGATTGAAGAATTTTGTAAAAGGATATGTCGGATAATTGCCGGTCTGCTTCTTTGATGTAATCATCTCGATTCATTATCACTATTGCTCCACCTTTATCAGCGGGCTTGATTACAATTTCGTGGCGACATGCCAACTTCTCAAGTGATTCTTTCTCTTTAATTGAAAGGTTGGGTCGAAAAGGCGTCTGCTTTTTATAGGCTTCAAGCACGTCATGTTGTACTGCTTTAATATATAGATCTAGACATTTATCGCGCTGAGGCGGTGGCGTCCAGTGTTTGGAGCTGGGTAAAGAGCCGGCATTGTCCGTGTTAGGGCGCCCATGAAAAAATTCACGCAATCTCATGTTGCGAGCGAAATTATCTAAATCTTTAAGAAGCTGGAACTCGATTAAACCTCCCGTTGCTGGACAAAAACTTAGGCCTTTGGATAGTGTGCGAACTTCAATCTCTGTCAGCCCAACACTTGACAAGTTCACTAAGTTACTAGTTGGGAAGTCACTCTTCTCGGTCATTTTGGAGGATGACGGCATAGGAGGGGGTGATTCAAATTCCTTCGGAGGAGGGACCATGTCGCGAGACATTTTTTTAGACTTCATCGTGGCTATTGAAGACTTTTTCTTGAGTTCAAAGACTGCGAGAGAATCAGATTCATGTTTGGTGAGAAGAGGCACCAAAGTCGATTCTTGCTCATGCACAGATTTAACTTCCGATTTGTAGTGATCTAAAACAATACTGGTTAATTCTAGGGATGCAGAAGTTAGCTCATTTTTCCATCTGGCTTGGTTATGAGGGGACAATTCAGACGTAGCGGGTTTTTATTTTAACATGACACCTTTCGGAACAGAAGATTCATTTAAATAGCGGGTGAGTGAGGTGACGTGCAATTCAAAGCGAATGCGTTTTTTTTTGTCAATTTTCTAGCATTTTGGAAGTTCCTAGACACGGTTCAAGGGGCAGATTTACCAGTGTCCAAGATGGGAAGTCAAGTTTGGCGGTTGCTTGTTAAGGGCTCAGCACCGCTGCTCCGAAGGTTGTAGCGGCGGGGGCTTGGCTGGGGCCTGTGCGGAGCCGATGGCTGGGGTAGAGGGCCCACGGCTGGAGCTGACGGCGTGGGTCGCTGTGGAGCTGACGGCGTCCTATTATGTCGGGGGGAGTCCTGGGTTGTCTGGCTCCGTGGATCAGCTGAAGCGAAGCTGCACCACGTAGTGTCCTAGCTGGGTCTTCGAAAACACAGGCGACGGATATGACTGGCCATGATGGCGACTCCCTCAAAACTGACGTGAAGGCCGTCGGCAGCTAGTACCCGTGCCGCCGGGAGCCACTCGAAGCCATGGTCCAGGTAGAATGTAGTCCGGGAACGGCGGAACAAGTTACGGAGCAGTTGGTTGGAGCGGCAAGCTTCCTGATTGCAGCGGGTCACCAGGGAACGGTTTCGGCCTCCACGACCGCGATCAGTGCTCCTAGGGAGAATTAGGCTGGCGTACACGCGCGACACTTGGGGCCGCTTCATGGTGATCGCGTCAAGCAGGGAGCGGTATTCTTCGAACACGGCCGTCGCCTTTTTTGAAGGAAGGTCGTTGGTTGGTCGTTGGTTCCCCACTAGTAACTTAGTGAACTTGGCAAGTGTTGGGCTGAGAGAGATTGAAGTTCGCACACTATCCAAATGCCTAAGTTTTTGTCCAGCAACGGGAGGTTTCAGCGAGTTCCAGCTTCCTAAAGATTTAGATAATTTCGCTCGCAACATGAGATTGCGTGAATTTTTTCATGGGCGCCGTAAAACGGACAATGCCGGCTCTTTACCCAGCTCCAAACACTGGACGCCACCGCCTCAGCGCGATAAATGTCTAGATCTATATATTAAAGCAGTACAACATGACGTGCTTGAAGCCTATAAAAAGCAGACGCCTTTTCGACCCAACCTTTCAATTAAAGAGAAAGAATCCCTTGAGAAGTTGGCATGTCGCCACGAAATCGTAATCAAGCCCGCTGATAAAGGTGGAGCAATAGTGATAATGAATCCAGATGATTACATCAAAGAAGCAGACCGGCAATTATCCGACATATCCTTTTACAAAATTCTTCAATCTGATCCAACTTTTGAACATAAAGAAATTGTCAAGGAAAACCTCGAAGCACTACTGGAGGCCAAGGAAATAGACAAAACGACGGTGCGCTCTCTGATACCACTCAGCCCAATAGCAGGCAGGTTCTACCTTTTGCCCAAAATTCACAAGGCACATGTCCCTGGTCGCCCAATCGTATCTGGCATAGGCTCGGTTACCGAAAATATTTCCCTCTATGTCGACAACTTAATCAACAGAATTCCCCCTAACTTTCCTTCATACTTACGAGATACCAACCACTTCCTCTCTGAAATATTAGACCTTGAGATTCCAAGTGGCTGTCTGCTTGTCACCATGGACGTGACGTCACTATATACCAATATTCCCCACTCTGATGGAATACAAGCGGTGATCCACGCTTACAGTGAATCGCGGGAGTCTAAGCCAGTTGAGAATTCCACATTGGCCTTATTACTGAGATTATTTCTTGAGCTAAACAATTTCCAGTTCAATGGCAAACACTATGTTCAAGTCAGTGGTACATCCATGGGCACAAGGATAGGGCCAAATTATGCAAATATTTTCATGGCAGTTCTCGAGGAGGAGTTTCTTGCAAGCGTCGAATTGAAGCCATTTTTTTACACGCGCTTCATCGATGATGTCTTTTTGATTTGGCCACACGGAGAATCCAGTCTCCTAAGATTTATAGCCGAGTTCAACGCGGTCCACCCTAACATTTCTTTCTCACACCAATTTTCCGCTACCAGCATCAACTTCCTCGACGTAACAGTATCTGTCTCGCAGAACAAATTAGAGACCACCCTTTACCGAAAACCGACAGACTCCCATCAATATTTGCATTTTCAAAGTAGTCACATTAGGCACTGGAAAACGGGCATACCCTACAGTCAAGCGCACCGCTTCCGCCGGATATGCTCCAAGGAAACAGATTTTCTTTCCAACTGTGAGAGACTGAAAAACGATCTGCTTAAACAAAAGTACCCTCTCCAATTACTTGATGATTCCATTCGCCGAGCAAGAGCGCTGAGCCGCAATGAACTCCTTAACTCCAGGAAGCCAGCCGACCAACGCCCTTCAAGTAACCTAGTTCTCACTCACTCCGCGTCTGTGCCGAATGTTTCTGGCATACTTCGAAAGCATCACAACATATTAAGTCAAAGTCCTCGACTAGCATCCATATTTTCCGAACCACCACGTGTTGTCTACAGGCGAAACAAAAACTTGCGCGACATTCTGACATCTTCGAGGCTCAGCCATTCACCAGTGACCGGTTGTGGGCCCTGCAACAAGCTTCGTTGTCAGGTATGCCCGCACATGACGAAAACAAAAACAGCCTCTAGCACCGCCTCGCACTTCTCTGTAAAACTGAAGGGAAATTTTAACTGTGACAGCGCAAACGTAGTTTACCTGCTCGAGTGCAATACCTGCCACCTGCAATATATTGGCCAGACGGCGAACGCTTTTGGATTAAGGTTCAACAACCATAGGGCACACGCCAAGTCTCTTCCTAACCTTCCTTTGTCCCGTCACGTCGGAATCTCGGGTAATTCATTTAATAATTTGAAGGTAACAATATTTGAATCCAATTTCAACAGCAACCACGCACGCGAAGTTCGCGAATCATATCTCATATTTAGGTTCAAAACCGCATCCTCTGGGTTGAACGAAGGCGTGGACGCACTGGCATGTTTGCCACAGTAATTACTCGCCTTTCTTCCGTTCGCTTCTTGCGTGACCAATCCTCTTTTTAGGCATACCAGCGCCGGCTTCATCCCTCCAGGTTCACTCACGTAGCCCCGGCGCCGGCTTAGCCACATAGCGCCGGCTTCACGTGACACATTCCTAAGAGGAAAAGCGAAGGCGTGCTGACGCGTGTTCCCCAGTTCCTTATCTCGTTCTGCCGCCTTTCCCTGCCCCCCCCCCCCCCCAACCCCGCTTCTTCTGTTGACGCATTCCTAAGCGTGACACAATCCTAAGACGAAAAGCGATGGCGTGTTGACGCGCGTTCCCCCAGTTCCTTATCTCGTTCTGCCGCCTTTACTCCTTTCTCTTCCCCCCCTCGCTTCTGTTAATTCCTATGAGGAGAGGCGCCAATTTACCTCCTTCCTGGACGTCCCTTTGCATTTTTCGTTTCTCTTTGTGTTGTACCACCTGCCAATAATTACTTCTAAACAGGGCGCATTGTAGCGCACCTTTTCTCACAAAAAAGAGGGAGGGCAGTGCATTCCCTCTCATGTGTATGTCTTGCATTTTTGCTTGTTTTGCTGAATGATGACGTATGATTTCTTTTAAAAAGGGCGCACTGTAGCGCAACTTCCTCTCTCCACACGCACCTATAAAAGCGTGCTGCAGTGTACTGTAAATGTTACTCCGATGAAGACTGGACCACCAGTCGAAACGTTAGTAAACATGTTTGTTTTTGTTTTTTGAGACGTGCGTCGGACTCTACTTTTTGATATTTATTCTGGACCATTGGAAACTTCTTTTCTTCGACCATATATATATATATATATATATATATATATATATATATATATATTTATATATATATATATATATATATATATATATATATATTTATATTTATATACATCTGTATATATATATATATATATATATCTGTATATATTGTACTGGAGATAGTAGTCCCCGACACGACGACATACCTTGCGTTAGTGTGGGCCAATCTCCCCTGTGCAACCGACGGGGTATGAGGCGCAGGAAGGCCTGCTATATGCCCCATGATGATGGCATGCGCAAGGTGCTGGGCGAGAGAAGAAGAGGAACGGCCAGCATCGCGAGTGGCTCGCTCTAAGAGAACGCACCGAGAGATCGGTCTGTGCTTCCTTGCCCGTCTCTGGTCTCTGCCTCTTTCCAAGCGTCTTGCTGGTCCCCAGCTATAATCCCCCTTATAGTGTGGTGGAGGTGCATTTCTCTACGCCTTTCAAGCCTGGAACTGGGGAGCAAGCGCAGAATGCAACCACTATTCCAAGACATCGGCAACGACATGGCGCCCCCGCAACATGAGCCCATCTTGTGCTCCGGATCCCTTCCTCACCGCGACCCTGCCAAGTTCTCCGGCACCGACGACCGCGACGCAGAAGACTGGATCTCGTTCTTCGAAAGAGTGAGGGCCCAAAACCGCTGGGATGACCCGATGAAGCGTGCAAACGTCGGCTTTAGCCTTACTCAAAAAGCCGAGCGGTGGTTCCCAAACAACGATGCCGACCTGACAACTTGGTCTGCCTTCAAAACGAGATTCTTGGAAGTGTTCGGTTGCCTCGCGGTGCGCAAGCGTAAGGCTGAACAGAGCTTACGTGGGCGCACACAGCTTGCCGACGAAAAGTGCAAGACCTATATTGAGGACGTTGTCGACCTCTTTAGGCACGTAAATCCTGCTATGCCCGAGTCCGAGAAGATCAAGCACGTCTTAAAAGGCATAGAGGACGGCGCGTTCCAGATGTTGCTCAGCAAGGACCCGACGTCAGTTGGAGACGTCATGAAATAGTGTCTTAGCTACGCTACGACGAGCTCAGGAAGCAGCGCATTCCTACCCGCCAGTGCTCCCCGAATGAAGAACCGCATGGGGCCTCACTTTCAGCGCTTGCATTCGCATCTGATTTTGCGCTGCTTCTTCGTCACACTGAATCATTCGTGCGCGAGGAGGTTGCGCGTCAACTCAACCTTCAGCCGTTGTCATCCGCGCCTTCATGCTCTTTACCTACGACGGTGCGCCGTGTGATTCACAACCGAGTCGCCGACGTGCTGCCGTCAGACCACCAGCCTACGTCCTCGACTACGCACCTGGTCACGCCTGTTACTGCCCACCTCGACTCGCCCATGGCCGCGCTCCCAGCCGTACCCGTGACCGCGCCTTTCTTTTCACCGATGGCAGCACCGATTCCTTCCGCTGTGGCGGCGCCCTTCGCCTCATCCGTGGCAGAGCCTTACACTTATGGTACGGTTTGTGCCCAATCGCCGCCAGCCACATTTCAGCCGTTGCAGTACACCACGAGCCAGCGGGTGCTCCCATATCCTCGAGCGGCCACTCAGGGGCCCAACCCGTGGCGCACGTCCGATAATCGGCCCATATGTTTCGCGTGTAACGTTCCCGGACATGTCGCGCGTTTCTGCCAGCGCCGACCCCCTCCTACGAGTGACGTTCTTCGGGGGTCCGCATTTGCACCTCAGGTGCACTCCGCTTCCGTTCCTTCTGGATCAACGCCAATATGGTATTCCCCAGATTTCTTTCCCTTTTCTGGACGCCGTTCACCTTCACCACGCCGCCGTTCTGTTTCTCCAATGCGCCCCAGTGCGAACCCTGCAGCCGAGGGAAACTAGCAGCCGCAGTTCCTGAGGCACGAGCTGCGCAACCGTCGAACGTTCTAAGTCCTCATATTTCGCCTTCAAATGTGACTGATGTGATTGTGGATGGTACCCCTGCACTCTCGCTTATTGACACTGGAGCCGCCGTATCTGTGATTCAAGAGACTTTTTGCCGAAAACTTCGTAAAGTTATGACGCCGCTTTCGGGATTTACTCTTCGAACTGCCAACGCACAGCCCGTTCAACCGCTAGCCATGTGCACCGCTCGCATTACCGTTCAAGCCATCCCTCACATATTTGAACTGGTCGTCCTTCGTGCATGTTCTCACTGCGTTATCCTCGGGTGGGATTTTTTGTCACATAACCACGCTATCATCCATTGCTTCCGCGCAGAGGTTGAACTGTTTTCACCCAGTACTAGTACCGGGGAGACTAGCAGTGTGAAATTGGTTGCTTCTGAATATGCCACCATTCCCCCATTCCCTTCTCTCATTGTACCTGTGCTGTCACCCGATGCCCCAGACGCCACCGTTGCCTTCACGCCCTCCTGTCTATTTTCGTCGCGCACCAACCTTCTCCTCGCGTTCGCTGTCCTGGAAATGAGATGTGGTTCGAGCATGATGTCGATTCCAAACCCGTCACCTTGCCCGTCCCGAGTGCTTCGTGGCAAATGTCTTGGATGCGTCGAAGTTGTTCCGCCACATCTTGTCGTCGACATCCCGAACGAGTCCTCTCCGGCCCAGCTCGATGCCCTGTGCCCCGACGTCCCTTTTATTCCGGCAGCTTTTCTGCCCTCCATCGACGCCGACCTCACCAAGGAGCAAAGCGTTCAGCTCCTGGCTCTTCTACAACGATTCCGTACATCATTCGACTCCCATCAAAGATCCGTAGGGCGCACGTCAACTGTCTGTCATCCGATTGACACCGGCAACCATGCACCTCTGCGCCAGCAACCGTCACCCAAAGAACGCCGCGTTATCGAGGAGCATGTAGCCCATATGCTGAACCGGGACGTTATTCGCCCCTCCACGAGTCCCTGGGCTTCTCCAGTCGTGCTAGTCACCAAGAAGGATTGGTCTATTAGGTTTTGCGTCGACTATCGCCACCTCAATAAGATTACACGAAACGACGTCTATCCACTACCTGGAATAGATGACGCGCTAGACTGCTTCCAAGGTGCTGAGTACTTTTGTTCATTAGATTTGCGCTGGGGTTACTGGCACGTACCTATGGCTGAGGCTGACAGACAGAAAACGGCGTTTGTGACACGGAATGGGCTCTATAAATTCAACGTCGTGCCCTTTGGACTGTGTAATGCGCCAGCGACATTCGAGCACATGATGGACAATGTTCTGCGTGGGCTGAAGTGGCGTATCTGTTTATGCTACTTGGACGACATTGTCGTGTTTTCACCGGACTTTACGACCTACATTCAGCGACTTGACCAAGTCCTTACGTGCCTTACTTCGGCTGGCCTGCAAATGAACCTCAAGAATTGCCGTTTTGCTGCCCGCATACTTACGATATTAGGTCATGTGGTATCTAAAAACGGCATCCTACTAGACCCAGCCAAGCTGCGTGTGGTCCGCGAGTTTCCTAAACCGAGCACCATGAAGGAGCTTCGAAGCTTTATTGGGCTTTGCTCTTACTTTCCGCGGTTTGTCCGGAACTTGGCGTACATCATCGCACCGTTGACGCAGCTGATCGGTGACGCCAAAGAAGTTCTAAACTGGTCAACGGCTTCCGAGAGAGCGTTCGAGACCTTACGAAGGCTTCTGACGTCGCCGCCGATATGGCGTCATTTTGATCCTACCACGCCCACTAAACTTAACACGAATGCCAGTGGTGCCGCTCTCGGCGCTGCCCTGGCTCAACTCAAGGGTGGTTTTGACGAGTATGTCGTGGCGTACGCAAGTCGCGCTCTGACAAAAGCGGAGTACAACTACTCCATCACAGAAAAAGAGTGCCTTGCAATTGTTTGGGCGATTGGTAAATTTCGACTCCACCTCTATGGCCGCCCATTCGAAGTAGTCACGGACCACCATGCATTATGCTGGTTGGCATCATTGAAGTATCCGTCCGGACGTCTGGCCCGCTGGTCCCTTCGGCTCTAGGAGTACGACGTTCGTGTTGTTTACCCCTCAGGAAGAAGACACACCGAAGCAGACGCCCTTTCTCGTTCGCCATTACCACCGGAAGCCACGACGTCAGCGCTGGTTTCGAATAGCGACGAGTTGTCGCTACAAATTGACGATGTTGGAACTTTATATCCGCGAGGACAAAGAAGTGATCGCAGATGGTAGCAGACGAGAACGATGAGGAACGATGGCGGCGATCGGACGTGTTCTGTCTGTGATGTAATGTAAATACAGTTCTTTTCCCTTAACGAAGGCGTTGTAGTCGCGACATAGTGGTGCCGAAATCCCGCGGGATCAACGAACCATGGTATGTACCTCAACGGTTGCGACCGATGCCTGAAAAGAACTGAAACCGATTTCATCATGACCGAATCACGAACGGAGCCTACTGAAGGTCAGCTATACCGTAAACGAAGTGTTCAACGCTCTACTATAACGACGCTGATCTCCCAAGCGAAGGCTGCCATTTTGAACGCGGACACTACTCGTGAAGAAATATCCGCCATTACCGACCAGCTTGACTATGAGTCCGCACAACTACGCAACACCGACCGCGAAATCGAACCCTTTCTGTCTGGCAAGTACGCTGAACAAGAGTTTATGGACACTTTTGAGCTCCGTGACTTCATCGTAACTTGGCAATCCATCTTAAGGCAAGCGACAGAGTTTCCCCCAAGACATCTCCGCGGCCTTTGTCTCAAGTATGAACGAGCTCCATTTGAAATTGACATCCCTGCAACCCGTCAACAAAACTACAGTTGGCACGGTGACGCTTCTCAAGGAGACACGCCTCTTGCAACCGCGAACAGCTTTATGATTTCCCCATTGAGCGGTATCGATGATTCTAGCAACGACACCGAGATACACGAAGCGGCACCGAAATCTTTCGTTCAACTTGAACCGAAACTGGAAGGTGTGGGTGCTCAAAAAGGTGCATATCCCGACGGTCCAGTTGACCTCAACGGACAAACCAACAGTAAACAGAATTCGCCAACGAGCGACACCCCAGCTGGAACTGCAGCCATTACCGATAATCACGCGTCCCTAATGCAGGTGCGGCTTCCAGCTGACCTTAAAGTAGGCGCATTGAAGGAAGCCCTGCCAAAGAGAACGTGGGTGCATCAAATACGAAAAGACAAAAGGAAGCATAAAGTTGACATTGATGCCATCGCGACATTTGCTTTGAAGTTCTCCCTGCACCGATACAGGAATGTGAAACGAATGATTGTCGTTGCCAGTGGCTTGCATGGCAGTTATCGGGCTCATGGCCACGACCACTTCCGCTCTCAAAGAAAGAAGGGTAACAAAAACCGAATGAAGGTTTCTCCTGCTGTTAGACGTACTTGGAAACACCGGCACAAGAACCACCAGCGAGGTGAGCGTTTGCCCTGGATGGCTAGAAACGGACCACGCGGGCAAAGACGGCGTTGTTGGAAGTACAGACGCAAACAGGGGTACAAGGACTATCCCCTACGTCTCACTGTTTTTTTTGCCGCGGGGGAGGTTGTTGGAACTTTATATCCGCGAGGACAAAGAAGTGATCGCAGATGGTAGCAGACGAGAACGATGAGGAACGATGGCGGCGATCGGACGTGTTCTGTCTGTGATGTAATGTAAATACAGTTCTTTTCCCTTAACGAAGGCGTTGTAGTCGCGACAGACGACATGCCTACCGAGCACCGCAAGGACCCTTGGATAGCCTCACTACTAGACTTCCTTGGAAACCCCACAAAGCCTTCCGTAACCCGCACATTAAGGCGCCAAGCAGCGCATTTCGCCATTCGAGAGGAGCTCCTATACCAGCGCAACTATTCGGCAGAAGGCCGCAAATGGTTGCTGGTAATACTGTGTCACCTGCGCTGGCATATATGCGAATTGTTTCATGCTGACGCCCAGTGCGGCCATGCTGGAACACGTAAGACATACCAGCGCCTACGCCTACGCTACTACTGTCGAGGCATGTACATGTTCATCGCGAAGTACATTCGTTCCTGCACTGACTGCCAGCGTCGCAAGACCACTTCACGGCACCCCACTGGAGAGCTGCGGCCGCTACCATGCCCGGAACGGCCTTTCGATCGGTTTGGGATTGACCCCTACGGACCCCTTCCGAGCACTCCATCATGCAACCGTTGGATCATCGTAGCGGTGGATCATCTGACTCGATACGCCAAAACAGCCGCCCTGGCCACCGCAACGGCACGCGACGTCGCCATTTTTCTACCCCAGCGTTTCGTCTTACGACACGGTGCTCCCCGAGAGCTGCTCAGTGACAGCGGCCGGGTATTTCTCTCTGACGTCGTGAAGGCGCTGCTAGAGCAATGTCAAATTGTCCACAGAACCACGACTTCATACCACCCACAGACAAATGGCGTAACTGAAAATTTTGCGGGTATGCTTCCCATGTACATATTGTACGACCACTCAAATTGGAACGTGGTGCTATCGTTTGTCACGTACGCATATAAAACCGCCACCCAAGCGACCACAAGTTTTTCACCGTTTTTTCTTCTGTATTCACGTAAGCCATCTTGCTTGATCTGCACTATTTTGCCCTATCGCCCCGACGCCTGTGAATGTGCCCCAGTTTCCGAGATGGCGAGGTACGCGGAGGAATGTCGACAGCTCGCTCGTAAGTTCACATCAGAAGAGCAAGGACGCCAGAAGTCTCGACATGACAGCTCTCCCGCTGCAACAACGTTTGGACTTGAATCCCTTGCATGGCTTCGTGTGCAATGCCCCACTGCTGGTCTTTCGGCGAAATTCCTTGCTAAATACCATGACCCATAAAGGATTCTCGAACAAACATCTCCCGTTAACTACCTCGTTGAGACCAAGACTCCCACCTCAGACCATCGCCGTCGAGGGTGTCAAATAGTGCACATAAAACGTTTAAAGCCCTACTACGATCCCCTCGTCGTTTCGTCCCCTTAAGTCGCCAGGATGGCTCATCTTTTCGCCGGGGGGTGATTGTACTGGAAATAGTAGTCCCCGACACGACGACATAACTTCCGTTACTGTGCGCCAATCTCCCCTGTGCAACCTACGGGGTATGTGGCGGAGGAAGGACGGCTATGTGCCACATGATGATGGCATGCTCAAGGTGCTGGGCGAGAGAAGAAGAGGAACTGTCAGCATCGCGAGTAGCTCGCTCTAAGAGAACTCACCGAGACATCGGTCTGGGGTGCCTTGCCGGTCTCTGGTCGCTGCCTCTTCCCAAGCGTCTTGCTAGTCCCCAGCTATAATTCCCCTTATAATATATATATATATATATATATATATATATATATTTTGTGAGCGTGTGTAAGCGCAGTCACCGTTACTGAACAATTATCGCGCTCTAGGACATTTACCTGCTGTGGCCAATCGCCGTCATTCGGTAGGACCAATCCCTCATCTGTGCATACCTATTATCATCATCATCTGTACATAATCATCGCCACGAGCGGCTGATTCCGTTGAGTCACCGATGGTCTCATTAAACCTAGTCCGCTGGTACTGGTGCCGACTTGTGCAGGGTCTTCCGTCTCCTTACAATGCATATATATATATATATATATAAATATAAATATATATATATATATATATATATATATATATATATATATATATATATATATATATATATATATATATATATATATATATATATATATATATATATATATATATATATATATATGTAGCCAATCAGAAATGGGTAATGAGGGGCGACAGAATGAGGGTTGGCAGTCAAGAAAACCTCGGAAAGCAAAAGGGGGATTGCTGTAGGTCATAGCACCCGATGAAGAATTTTTTGAGTCAGAAATAAAGTGGTGAAAAAATGCCCGTCGGGTGGTGACCGAGCCCACGACTTTCGGAATACCGGTCTGGTGCGATAACCACTACGCTACCGGCGGGGCTGTTTCCCCACCACTTTTTAGGGTATTTTATGTTAAGGCTTTTTTCCTGCACTTGGGGGTGGTAGCCAGCGCCATTCGGGCTACTCGGAGTGAAGGGGACCTTCTTTTTAACTCCCGGCCGTGACTCGAGGGTGTACAACATGTCGAGAGTTATCGACCAGCGTTGAGCCCTTATAAGCTACCTTTGGCACCAAGACTGCCAGGACAGAGGCCTTCGCTATGCATGTAGCGAATCAGAAATGGCAAATGAGGGGCTTGGGGAATTAGGATAGAATGAGGGTTGGCAGGCAGGAAAACCTCGGAAAGCAAAGGGGGGAATGCGGTAGGTCATAGAAACAGATGTAGAATTTTTTGGGTCAGAAAGTGGTAAAAACATGCCCGCCAGGTGGGATCCGAACCCGCGACCTCCAGAATACCGGTCTGGTGCGATAACCACTACGCTACCGGCGGGGCTGTTTCCCCACCACTTTCTGGGGTATTTTATGTTAAGGTTTTTTTTCTGCACTTGGGGGTGCTAGGCAGCGCCACTCGGACTACTCGGGGTGAAGGGGTGAAGGGGACCTTTTTTTTAATCCCCAGGCCGTGACTCGAGTGTATACGACATGTCGAGAGTGGTCGATCAGCGTTGAACCCTCTTAAGCTTCCTTTGGCCCCCAGAGTGCGAGAACCGAGGCCCTCGATATGCATTTAGCCAATCAGATATGAAAAATGAAGGGCTCACGAATTAAGACAGAATAAGGGTTTTGCGTGGTCATCGCCGAGTGGTCATCGTCGACGTGGCCGTTACGTGAAATTGCAACAAATCGATTTTAAAACAGGCAAGCCGGGAGAAGGCAAAGAGGCTTTCTGTGCTTGCGGGCATTCTTCCCGGGCAGCATCTTGTATTCCACGGCCTCGTCTTCTGTGCTCGTCCAATGCTGTGTTGAGGATCTATGGTAGCCGGAGCAGCACCTCTGCCTTCTTCTTCGTGACTTGGTCCGGTTTTCTGCTTGCGTACTCCGTGGCAGTCTCATAGTCCTAAAGGGTTCAGTAAGCGCGTCTTCGGAAGGGTTGAGGAGTGTAAGCAGTGATTTTTATTATTAATCTATTTCTTGAGTTCTCCGTACGTTTCCCGAGTTTTGTTTCCAATTTTGTCGTTCCTGTTCTCGTTCTCTTTTGTTGTGAACAATCGCCATTCTTTTGTTGTTGTAGTTGAGAGGCCGGTCACTGGCTTAACTTCTTTTCTGCTATTTCGTATTCATCTTTTACAGTCCGTGTCGGGGTAGCTCTTTGGGCGTATTGCCACGAACAAGATACACTCGCAAGGCCAAAAACACGCTGGCCTACGGCCGATTGTTTTATGTCCCAAACAAGTGTCCTTCAGTCAGACGCCAGTGGCCACAACCCCTCGGTCTCTGAGCAGTTTACGTATTTAGGCAATTATTTTTCGCGCCACTTTAGCAGCACTTTTGGACCCCGCAAAGATGACGAGACGTATTAGTAAATTAACAGTATGCGCCCGGAAAGTGAAGTTCTTCTTGATAAGAAGTTTGTTTTTGGTAGCCTCAAACGCATGAAGCCTTCTCGATTTTCTGGCCCTGACGGTATTCCGAGAGCCATTCGTAGGACTTTTAAAGATATCCTAGTTCCTGTTTTAACATCTATTTCAGACAACTGTTTATTCACCAACACTTTTCCAGCTTCGTAGCAATTTATAGGACATAACATATCTTCAAGTCAGGCCACAAAACTGACTCAACTAAGTACCGGCCGATTTGAATCCTTTGTGCCTCGTCCAAACTTTATACTGCGTCTTTGTGCCACTTCCAATCTTTGTGCTTCGTCCAATTACTTTGCGCCGCGTTACATACAGTATTGTCTTTGTGCGTGTAAAACGCGTGGTTACCCAATCAGCATGGCTTCATAACTGGGCGGTCAACTACCACTACTCGTGCTAGCTTCATGACGTATGCTTATAAAGGAGTCATCGAACGCGGTCATGTTGATGCAGTTTACTGTCATCTAAGTAAGGCTTTCTACCTTCTCACTGACCCACGGTTGCTCAAAAAGCTGTGGGTCTCCGGAGTTGACGTTCCTTTAGTTGCCTTCTTTGGCAGCTATCTCCTTAAGAGACGCTGCTAAGTTAGTGTTCACGGCCAAGCATCCATCGAATTCAGCCCTACCAGTGGCGTACCTCCAGGGTCCGTGTTGCTGCCTCTTCTGCTCACGCTTTTTATTTACAACGTATCCACCGCTATTAGGAAGTCATTTTTCTTTTTGTATTCTGATGATAGAAAAGTTTAAAAGATAGTTCACTGTCCTTAAGACTGCCTCGCACTTCAACTTGACATCTCATCTTTCGCACGCTGGTGTGCTGAGCAGTGCCCCCCCTTCTGAACATTTTCAACCCATCAAAGACCAAAGTTATCCCGTACAGTCGGAACACATTCCCAGTTCAATTTTCCAAAACTCGTAAGAAAACCCGCCTTTTTAAAGTTTCCGATGTTAAAGACCTTGAAGTACTTTTCGACAGTTCACCTAGTTTCACTCCCAACATAAGACAGATGGTCGATCGGGCACTCCGCTCTCTTAGTGTGGTTTGCAGGCTTACCAGAGATTTGAACCTCCGGTTCTTTTTTTTAAATTTTCTACATCAATTTGCCTTCCCCAATCACAATACTCGCCCATCGTCTGTAATTAAACCTGTAAGTCTAATCATCAGCATCTTAAAGGGGTTAAGAAAAATTCTTATCAATATATTAGGACCGGCTAGACCACAGTTCTGCTTCTACCTCTAGTCTACATTACCTACTGAAGCTTCTATCTTTGGGTTGCCGGCGTGACCGAGCTGATGTTCTTTCTCCATAAACAACTTCACGGAGTCCTTTCCTGCCCGGAACTTCTATCTCATCTTATGCTCCTATAGTTCCCCATAACTGCACGACTTCGCGCTATTCATTGCATACTGGTGCAACTGGTATTCGTACCTCGCCTCTCAACCTACTGCAAAGCATCTACAATTTACAAGGTTAGAAATTAGATAAGTTCAATGTTTCTATCCGACAGTTTCGTGCAGGGCTGAGCGGTGCTGTTTGCAGCTTACCGTAAACGTCTTTACTCCGTCCACATATTCTTTTTATGCCACGTACCTTTATTTGCTGGTTGTATTACACACTATTGCACATTATTCACACACTATTGCACATTATTCAACCTATTATCTGTATAAGCTTTCATTATTATTTCACGATCTTTTATCTGTTGCGTGTTCACTTACCTAGTCCATTATGCTAAAAACAGTAGTGTCCTTTACTAAGCACGCCTCCCAAAATTCAGCATCTTAAATATTAAACGACAGCCTTTTGGACAGAACGTTCACCTGTAAACACCCCGGGGTACATCTAACCAGGAAATCGACATGGAATAATCATATTTACCACATCCTAGCAGCTGCTCACCATTCGCTGAGTTTTCTCAAACGTTACCTCAGACATGATCCCGAGCGTTTACGAAAGCTGGCATATATTACACTAATATCCCGTAAACTAGACTACGCGGCAGCCATTTGGGACCTTCATCAGGCATAGCTAATAAATGAATTAGAAGCCTTTCAAAATCGTGCTGTCCGCTTCTTCTTCACCGTTTGCTGAACCTATACAAGTGTGACCGCATTAAAAACCGTGCTGAACTCGAAGCGTTATCGCATCGTCACAATATATCTCGCTTAACATTATTTCATAAATTGTACTACCATGTATCCCTTATTAATTATTTCATCTGTGAACCACAAGCCATTTTTCCGCGCCGAGATAATTCACGCAATCTTAAATGCGTCATACGTCGCACAGTTGCTTTTGACGAATCCCGTGTTCCTCGTACCACAATAGACTGGAATAATCTATCATCAAACATTGTCATATTTCGATTAAGTATATTTAATAAACTTTACGAACATACGTCCCTTCGTAATGATGTCATCCGTGAACCCGAAACCATTTTTCCACGCCGAGATCATTCATGCAAAATGAAATGCATCATATGTCGTACTGTTCCATTTGACGAATCATGTGTTCCTCTTACCACAATAGACTAGAATAATCTACCATCAAACGTTGTTATTGAACCGAATACCATAAATTTATTATTGCTTTGGGCAAAAATAAATCTGTATAATATGTATCATTTCACTACCTCCTTTCACTCAGTTCTTGTTTTGTCAAATGACGTGTGGTAATATTACATGTGGTTCTAATCGGTGTAGTTTGTTCTACTTACTGTACCATTAGCTGTTCTTATTTTTCTACTGAATTTTTCCTATTTGTTTTTACTCTATTGATGTAAAAAATTTTGCCATTTTTAGTTCTTGTGTTTATTTTGTTAATTGTGTAGTTTTTGTGGCACCAGTATAACCCCCCTACAGAGTGCCTTGAGGGTGTCTCTGAAATAAATAAATAAAAAATTTGTTTCTAACCATTCCGACCATTGTTTGCCATAATATTTTCATAACATTTCTGTGTGCTTGTAATAGTGTAGCCAATTTTTAGTGATCCGTGTCGTATGTGTCGTCATTGTATGCTTTTATGTTATTTTCGTTAGTGTGCAAGCACTAAGACGTCATCGTCATTACTGGGCACTGAAAATTAATGTATTTATTGATGGATTGATAATTTTTAGAAGCTCCTAATATTTTACTGCAAAACCATCGTTTTTTACAGATGCGCTATCTCAGTCATGTTCATAGAATATTTGCCTGTATATTTCCTATTTTTCACGTGCCCTTAACGCTGCACTGTACTAGTGACGTGACTTGCACCACTACGCTTCGTCTTTTTTTATTTTTTTACTTTCTCAGGATTCTGAAACTATTTTTGCTCTTTTCTTTCTGTCATATATGTGGTTTTTTGTGTCGTGTCGTCTTAATTTTAGTTTTTTTTTATGTTTTGTATATTGTGTACCAGCTTCAAGATCTTAGGATTGTTTCTGGGCACCGAAAAAGATGTAATATTATTACTATTATATTATTTTAATAATTATTATTTTTATTTTATATAAGTGCAACACGTGACCCTTCAAAATTCTGCCAGTTCATTCGTTCCCACTCAAATAACGCAGATAATCGCATTCGTTTAGTTGATTCTTTAGGAGCTGAGGTAACTGATGTAGCCAATTTCTTCGCGCGTCAATCTGGTAACACTTTCGCACCTTGCAGAGAGAATGCGAGATCTCGATTTATCAACAGCGTGCGTGGGGCAACTTCAGTTCTTGAGGAGAAACTTACATTTGAAAGCCTCAAGCACAAGAAACCTTCTTATCCTCTGGCCCAGATGGCATTCCTGCAGCCACACCTAAAGCTTTTAAAGATATTCTAGTTCCTGTTCTAACATTTAAATTTATTAACTGCTTAACTACTAACACACTTCACCTACATAAAAATTTCTAGAATATATCCTAGTCAGGCAACCACAAAGATCTAACGAACTACCGGCCGGTGTCTCTCCTGTGTGCCGCGTCCAAACTTTTTGAGTCCTCGTTACACAGTTTTGTCTACGTGCGTAAAAAATGCGTGGTTACCCGATCGGCATGGCTTTATAACTGGGCGGTCAACGACAACTAAACTTACCTACTTTATGAAGCATGCATCCAAAGCAGTCACAGACGGAGGCCGGATTGACACAGTCTACTGTGATCTAAGTAAGGCTTTTGATCTTGTTACTCGTCCACTGTTGCTCAAAAAGCTATTGCTCTGTGGCGTCAATGCTCCAATAGTTGCCTGACTAGGCAGTTATCTTCTTAACTGATGGTGTTATGTCTGTGTAAAAGGCCAATGGTCTGTCGACTACATTCCTACCAGCGGCGTACCAAGGGGTCCCTGTTGGCCCCTCTTCTGTTGTCTCTTTATTATAACGACGTATCTACCTCTATTAAGAGCTCGTTTTTTTCTTTTGTATGCTGATGATATAGAGTTTTACAAAATAATGAATTGCCCAGAGGACTGCCTCGCCCTTCAACATATCTCATCTTTCGCGCACTGGTGGGCTGAGCAGGGACTATTTCTTAACTCTAATAAACCCGACAGCCGGAAACCGACAGCCGGAAAACACATCTCCAATTCTCTCACGTGCCTAATAACGCTCGTCTCTCACAAGTTTCCAAGGTTATAGACTTTGGAGTGCTGTTCGACAGTTCCCGCAGTTTCACTCCCCATATACGACAGAAGGTTTACAAGAGATTTCACTTCTGCTGTTCCTTTTTTAAAGCTTTACTCATCAGTTTGCCTCCCCCAAGTAGAATACTCATCAGTCGTTTCGAATGGAACCTGCCAGTCAAACCACCAGTATCTTGAACGAGTGCAGAAATATTCCTCCCAATATTTAAACATCGGCTAGGGCGCACTTCTGTTTCGTCCTCTAGTCAACGTCAGCTACCTAAGCTTATTTCCTTGAGTTCTAGGCGTGATCGAGCTGAACCAAAACTTCTGTCCTAGCTTATGCTCCGAGTTTCCCAGAAGTGCACGTTATCGCGCTATCCATTCCATACTGGTGCAACTAGTAGTAGTTACTCACCTATCCAGCGACTGCAAAGCCTGTGCAACTTTCTTGGGGACAAATTGGATGTTTTTAATGGCTCCCTGGCCCAGTTTCGTGCAGGGCTGAGTAGTACTTTTTGTATCTAAGATATGTCTTAATCCGTTCAAAAATCTTGCCATGCGACCTTCCTTTGTTTGCTCGTTACTGCATTTTATTCAACTTCTCGTTTGTATAGCTTTTAACCTTACCTCACTATCTTGTAATTGGCTGTATCTTCGCTTAACTAGTACATTATTTGTGGCTAGCTGTTTCGTTCATAGAGTGTGATTTTATTGTTATTACCGTTCTTTCTGCTTCTAGTAGTGTAGCGTAGTTTTAATGATACGTGTTGTATGTATGATGTCTTTTTGTTTGTTTTTATGTTTTTTAGTGTACCAGCCCTAAGACATCACCATCATACCTGGGCACTGAAAATAAATTGATTAATTGATTGATTGACGAATATTTTTATTATAATAATATTACTATTATTATTATTATAAAACTTTATAATTACGACTATTACTATTACTATCCTCGACGAACGCCTCGGCATTCGCAGAACGCTCCAGCGGTCAACCAGGTGCGGCGTTGAGTGATTTGGGTTCCCCTTCAGACTGCCCTTTGCCTCCGCCTCTACGGTCCGAAACTGCGAGTAATGGCCCGCCGGCAAACTTAGTGAAGAAAAGAAGCCCTCCTCGCGTTGGTGCATTGGAAGCTTCTGAGTTGGTTGTGGTGCGCCGACCGCCGAGCTCCAGGGCCATCTTTGTTTCGAAGTTGTAGGCTGACACGACATCTCGACAACTGTTGGCCCACTTGTCGAATGTGGAAGTCACGCCAGTGTCATGCAAACGCCTTAAAACCAAGTATGACTCGTATTCTTCTTTTTGTGTAACTGGTAACGCAGAGTGTTTCAGGCGCCTGTGCGACCCGTCTATGTGGCCAAAGGGCTGCCTCTTCAAGCCGTTCCAAGGCAAGCTGACCCTGGCATGGTGCACAGCTGTGAAACTACTGAGAATGACCAGTAAGAACTACACTCTCAACATCTGTTATCAAAATTCTCGGGGTCTACGTAATAAGTCCTCCGAATTTGTTAGAAATGTTGTGTGCTCCAAATTTTCTACTATTGTTATTACTGAAACTTGGCTTTGTGATGATATCTCATCTTCCGACTATTTTCCTCCGACCTATGAAGTTTTTAGCAGTGACAGAAAGTTAACTGGGCCTAAGCAAAAGAGTGGCGGTGTTCTCATTGCCATCGATCGCTCAGTGCAATGCGTGCGGCGTGCAGACGTCGAGACCGAGGAATCAGTCTGGCTTGAGGTAGGTCTCAAGAGGGGCAAGAAGCTGCCCATCGGTGCATTCCATATATCCCCGGATATTTTACCTGCTGAATGTAATCGAAAGCTCACATCTATTGAAAATGTTTCCAATTCACACTCCAACGATAAGTTAAGTATACTTGGGGACTTCAACATCCCAGGTATTCAATGGAACAGCCTTTCATTTCAGCATGAAAACCATTATGCAGCGCAGAAATGCAGCATGTTATTATATTTTCAATCATTCACCTCCTTGCAGCAGTTCTGCCGCATAAAAAACCTCTGTGGTAATGTCCTAGATGTGTGCTTCTCGAACTTGAAAAACGTACAAGTGTGTGCCTCCGAAATATCTCTTGTATACCCCGACAAGTTTCACCCCCCTCTTAAAGTCTCTGTCTCTGTCGCTGCCCAGCATTGCTATGGTGGTGTTAACGATTGTGCAGTCACGCGGTATGCTTTCAAGCGTGGAGATTTTGCTGGGCTCTATCACTTTTATTCATCTGCAGAATGGTCTAGTGTTTTTGATGTCAATGATGTTGACGAACAGGTTCAACGTTTTACCGAAATTGTCAGGAGTGGCATGGAAAAGTACATGCCTTGTTATAGGCCTGTTTATTCCAAATTTCACCATTGGTTCACTAAAGAGCTTCGGAGTTCGCTTAAACTTAAGGACAGCGCCCACAAAAAGGGCAAGCGTTCTGGGCTTGACAAGTGGAAAGCGGAGTTTAGTCGGTATCGCTCACTTTGTAAAAGCCTCTACCGGCGTGACCACCAGATCTATATAGAGTCGTTAGAGGCATCTGCGTCTCAGAAACCGGCTGACTTCTGGCGGTATGTGCGCGGCCGTTCTAAGGCGTCTAAAGAACACATTAGCCTGCTTAATTCCGATGGGGATCAGGTTGAGGATGTTGCCACGAGCTTTGCTCAGTACTTTCATTCTGTCTTTCAACTGCGAGATGGTCACGACGAACGCGTATCGTTTAATAATATGTCTAATTTTAGTACACTTATGTTCAAAGAAGGACTTGTCAATGATAGCCTTAAACGAATTAAACCGTCATTTTCCTGTGGTGCAGATGGAATTCCAGCAGCCCTCATGAAGGCTTATGGCAACATTTTTGTGCCTGTCTTAACTTCCATTTATAATAACTGCTTACTTTTCGGCAAATTTTCTCGTGCATTGAAGATCGCTTGAATTGTTCCAATATTTACGTCGGGTGATAAGTCAGCCGTTACAAACTACCGCCCAATCTCAGACCTTTGTGTCGCCTCAAAACTCTTTGAGTCAGCTCTGCCCAACGTTCTTGCTGCATGCGTAAAGAACGTTCTGATACCAAATCAGCACGGCTTTTTCTTGGGTAGATCGACGGTTACAAATCTTGCAAGCTTTATGACACAGCTTCGGCTGCAGTTCGTGACAACGGCCAGTTAGATGTAATTTATTTTCACCTCAGTAAGGCGTTTGATGTAGTGAACCATCAATTATTAATTAACAAGCTTACCACGTCCGGTGTAGACGCAAGGCTTGTTGCCTTGTTGTCCAACTATCTCCTTGACCGGTCCTTTTACGTAGATGTAAACTTCAAAAGGTCTAGTGTTTAGTCTGCAACTAGTGGTGTACCTCAGGGTTCTGTGCTGGGTCCACTATTGTTTTCTGTCTTACCAAAACCTTCATTTCTTCTGCATGCAGATGATGTGAAACTATTTAGGCACATTAGCGGTTTTCAGGACTACTGTGCCTTGCAGAGGGATGTGCCGGAGTTATCGGTCTGGTGCAGAAAAAAATTGCCTAATTTTAAACCAGGCTAAATCAAAGGTTGTCCGGTACAGCCGGAAAACCCATCGTCTACTGTTTTCCTACAGTATAGAGGGAGCTCCTTTGCAAAGGGTTGAGGAGATTAGGGACCTCGGGGTTCTTTTTGACAGTACCCTCTCTTTTTCTTCTCATATTAGGCTCATCACCCGGCGACCGCTCCGAAGCCTTGGAAATGTGTGTCGGATTACGAAGGAATTTTCTTCTCGTGATCCATTTTTCATGCTATACAATGCAATATGTATCCCTCAGTTAGAATATGCTTCTGTTGCATGGAACGGCATTTCCAAATCTAGTAGTGAAATAATAGAACGCGTGCAGAAGAAGTTTTTATCCATATTTAAGCACCGTCATCACAATCACAGTTTTCATTCTGATTCTGATTTACCCATAGTTCCTTCCATCCCTTCGTTGACCTGCAGAGGTATGCGTGCAGACTTTACATTTCTTCACAAAATTGTTCATGGTGACCTTTCTTGCGCAGACCTGCTTAACTGTTTAGAGTTTAGTGTTCCACAAAGGCTCACCAGGTCGCATCGCCCTTTCTTGAGAGCTGCGCACAACTCCAATCATTCTCCTGTTCGCAGAATACATAATTGTTACAACCGCTTCTCTGAACGCCTTGACATCTATGAAAGTTTCTTTACAATTTACCGCACTGCTCTGTTGAATACAGTATGTTAAACATCTATGATATCTCTGTCGTTCGCTCTTTTTTTCTTTCCTGAAATTTTGTTTTGGTTTCTCTGCGGTTCTGTTTAACCAAAAGATAGTTGCCTATTTTTGAACCTGTTTACTTATCTTTACTTATCATGCTTGTCTTATCATTTGTCTCTATACACTTGTCATTGTTTTTGTCGTCTTACTATCAAACTTTGTTCATCTGCTTGTTGTGTATTCTTTACAATAAGCTGAGCCACAAAGGCATCTTCATTTTTCTTTTTTACCTGCATCCAGGCTCCACCTGTCCTTTATTTCTGTAATTTTCGCTACTTCAATTTGTGTGTGTCTTGTCGCTTGTTTGTTTCTTGCAATATGTTTCTTGTATTTTGTTTTCATGTAACTATCCGTGCGCCAGCACTCAGGCCTATGGCTGTTCCTGGGCACGTAAATAAACATGATTGATTGACTGATTGAATATTATTATTATATTATTATTATTATTATTATTATTATTATTATTATTATTGTGCCAAGATGGCGCCCAGCACAGATGTCTGCGTGCTGTGCTCCGCTGTTTTTTACGGCAGACAGGAGAATTTTCGATGCACATCGTGCAAAAAACGTGCGCACTCCAAATGTATTCAGCTGCCCGACATGGAGCTGCAAGCTGTGAAGACTGGTGAGAGGCCCTTCCAGTGTAATCTGTGCCTGTGTTCGGCGTCGGAGGTGGTGAGTAGGCCTAGTGACGATTCCGTACACGAGAGCCTGCCGGCCACGCAGCCACCCGATCCTCAGAACAGCGCTCTTCGACCAGGCGACCTTGGAGGGGACGCGACCGACATCCGCGAAATGCTGCTCCACGCTCTCGAGGGCCTTTCATTCCTGACGGACGAGGTGGCAAAGCTACGAGAGGCCAACGACCGCCTGAGCAGGGAGAACGCGCGTGCTTTCGCCCAGCAGTCAGGCATAATTGCTTCTCTGCGGGCGGAGGTTCGCAGCCTTCGAGGGGAGCGGCTCCCGCGGTTACCGCGGGCCGGTCCCTTGCCTCCCGAGCGGCCTGCCCCCCCTTCGACACCTGAGCTCAACGTGACGATGGCGACCCCTTCCACGCAGCGAGTGGACCTTTCATCCTTTGCCACTGTTGCGGCGAAGATAAACGCAGCGTCCACGCTTTCAGCGAACGAGCAGCTGACCCCAGCCCCTTCCGAGGCTTGCCTTTTGTTAAATGATGCATCCGGCAAGCCACCTTCCAACGACTCGGCCCAGTCAAACAAACGCAGAGGGAGTGCAGTGTGTGTGGGTGCTTCAGATGCGTGTAGCATCTCCGTCGTTCGTCCATCTAAGCGTCCGAGACACATCTTCGTGTCTAAACTGTCACCGTCCACCACATCAGCCCAACTGACGGAGCATCTTTCGACGGTACATGTCATACCTCTGGCTTGTCAGCGGCTGAAGACTAAGTACAGTTCATATTCTTCCTTCTGCGTTACGGTCGATGAGGACTCATTCGAGCGTTTGAGCGATCCTTTGTTCTGGCCGAAGGGCTGCCTTTTCAAACCTTTCCGCGGAAAGCTGCATGCCGAAATGTTCTGTTCCACTGATGTCCCACACGATGAAAAAAACTAACAATAGGGTGGACATTTACTATCAAAATGCGCGCGGCCTTCGCACTAAAGCGTCCGAATTTTTTGCTAATGTACTTTCCTCAAATTTTCCAATTGTTGTAATTTCTGAATCCTGGCTCTGTAGCGACATTAGCTCAAATGATTATTTCCCCCCAAATTACCAAGTTTTCCGCAAAGATAGGAATTTTACTGGGGCTAAACAAAAGGGAGGGGGCGTATTAGTTGCGGTCGATTGTGGTCTTCAGTGTAAGAGGCGACAAGACCTTGAGGGCGACAATGAGTGTGTCTGGCTGGACATCCGACTGACTGGGGGCGAGAGGCTCTTAATAGGGGCGTTTTATATTCCCCCCGATGTTCCTATTTCTTCGTTCAATGAGCTACTTACTTCTGTAGAAGAAGTTTGCGCTTCACACCAAAATCACCAGTTTATCATTCTGGGGGATTTCAATGCACCTGGTGTACAATGGGACAGTCTAACTAACCAGCATTACAATTATTACGTACAGCAAAAATCTCGCATTGTTTTAGACTTCCTAGATTTCACATCCATGACACAACTGAATAACATCAAAAACTGCTCCGAAAATATCTTAGACCTCTGCTTCTCAAACATTCAGAACGCGCGAGTATCAATGGTGGATATCTCTCTTGTCAAACCCGACAAGCTTCATCCTCCATTTTCAGTTTCGGCTCCCGTTTCGATTCGGCATTGTGGTACCTCACTAAAGTATAATGAACTCTCTCCCTTCTGTTATGCACGTGGGGATTACATTGGCTTGTATAGCTTTTTTTCTTCGTTTGATTGGTCGGAAATTCAAGAACTCCCTGATTGCAATGCACAGGTCGAACGGTTCACCGAAATTGTCAAAAGCGGTATGGACCAATTTATTCCCAAGTATAAACCAAATTACTCCAAGCACCCACATTGGTTTTCGAAAGAACTTCGTACGACTCTTAAATTAAAAGACCGCTGCCACAGAAAGTATAAGAAAACCGGGAGTGACGAATGGAAACAGAACTTCTGCTGTTACCGTAAATTATGTAAAAACCTTTACGAGCGGGACCAGCGCTCCTATCTCGATTCTGTAGAGAGTAGTGCGAATTCTCAGCCTGAAACATTTTGGAGATACATCCGGTCCCGTAAGAACAACTCACATGATCTTATCAATCTTGTAGATTCCTCTGGGGAAGAAGTTCATAATGTCGCCAACCACTTTGCTCAGCACTTCAGTGCCACATGCGGCCAGCGTGACGTCTCTGAAATGAACATATTGTTAAATCGCGTGCAGGGCTCTAGCTTAGTGCTTTTGGACGAGCAGTTGGTTTTGGAGAGCCTAAAGCGCATGAAACCGTCATTGTCGTGCGGAGCTGACGGAATACCTCCAGCTATTCTCAAAACATACGGCAGCATTTTTGTACCTGTTTTGACGGTGATATTTAACCAGTGTCTAAAAACAAACGTGTTTCCTCTCGCGTGGAAAATTTCTCGAGTGCGTCCTATTTTCAAGTCAGGCTCCAAATCGGATGCAACAAACTACAGAGCAATTTCTCTCCTTTGTGCTTGTTCCAAGCTGTTTGAGACAGCGCTGTACAAATTACTGTCAAGTTCTGTACAGAATCTTCTTGTAAGTAAACAGCACGGCTTTATATCAGGAAGGTCGACAACGACTAATCTCTCCTGCTTCATGGAGCAGGCCTCGGCAGCCATTTCTGAGAGGGGCCAGCTCGACGTTGTCTACTGTGATCTGAGCAAAGCATTTGACGTTGTTTGCCACACGCTGTTACTTAAAAAGCTTTTACAGGTAGGAATTGATACACCACTCGTGGCATTGTTGGGTAGTTATCTAGATAACCGGTTCAGTTTCGTTAGCGTTAACGGGCAGACGTCTGCTCTGTACAGATCAACAAGCGGTGTGCCTCAAGGCTCCGTGTTGGGGCCTCTCTTGTTCTCCATTTTTGTTAATGATGTGTCAGCCGCAATTAAGATGTCTTCTTTCCTTCTTTACGCTGACGACATTAAAATATTCAGACGGATTGAGTCCATTAATGACTGCATTGCCCTGGAGCAAGATATATCCTCATTTTCCAAGTGGTGCTCAGACAATAGACTAAATCTTAACTCTACAAAAACAAAGGTCATGTCTTATAGCAGGAAAACGAACCGCACTATATTTTGCTACAGTATTAACGGCGGTTACTTGTCTAGAGTTGAAGAGATCAGAGACCTCGGCGTGCTTTTCGACAGTGCCTTAACTTTCTCACCTCATGTCACTCAACTTACTAGGCGGGCGCTACGCTCTCTTGGGGCTGTTTGCAGGTTTTCTCGAGAATTCCGGTTTCCTTCTTCATTTCTAAAACTATTCAGAACGCTTTGTATTCCGCAACTAGAATATGCTTCTGTCGTTTGGAATGGAACCTGTAGTTCCAACTGTCAACGTATAGAGCGTGTACAAACCAAATTTTCATCAATATTTAGGCATCGTTTTCCTTCGGAGCCTATCCCTATAACGGTTTCTCTAAGTTCCCGGCGGACCCACTCAGACCTTCTTTTCATGTACAAATTGCTTCATGGTATTATTTTATGCCCGGAACGACTTGAATCAATCAGTTTTCGCGTTCCACAAAAAGCTACAAGGCTCGCCCACCCTTTTAAAGCAGCTGGAGCTCTCAGCACACGTTCTCCTCTTCAAAGGATGCAGCATCTGCATAATGTTCACTCCGAGAAGCTCGATATCTTTCAGCGTCCTCTTCGGGAGTTTTTGGCCGGGTTGTCAGCTCTGACACACTAGGTTCATCTTGGCAGTGCTCTTTTTCTTCACTTATCGTCCTGACGTGTGCATTGACTTCACCGAGCTTGTTCTTGTTCCTGTTATTCGTGTATTGTGCTGATACTGCGACTGTAATTATCGTAGAATTTTTCTTTTTCTGCCACTTTTATCATTAAAAGTTGCCATATTCACTTCATGCGTCCATTTGAAACTGAAAATGTACGCTTCCCAAATCTTGTAAAAACTTTCTTCTTTTCACTCTCCCTTCCGTATAGTTACGCTTATTGTAAGATGTCTTCTTGCAATTGACCAGACATTACAGTTTCTATTGATTGTGTAATGTTGCCTAAAATTACAATATGGTATTTTTATTCTTCTTTGAAGTTGTAGCTTCTTCATATTTTTCGCTCGCTCACTGTTCTTTTGCCACCTGTTGATGCATTTCATTGCTGTCTTATACCTTTTCTGTGCGCCAGCATGACTTGATTGTGTAAAATCGGTTGGATTGCACTATTCTATTACTAATCTTCTGTGCCGTTTTTTGTGAGTCTTTCTGTCTTTTTTTCTCATTTTTTTTTTTTGCTCACTGAGTGTTTATTAGCAAATTGTTGATGTACTACAGTGCTGCATTTTCCCCTCTGAGTGCTCCAGCACGAAGGCCTCCGCTGTTCCTGGGCACTATAATAAACATTGATTGATTGATTGATTGATTGATTATTCTGGAAATACATTAATGTATTCCAGAATAATAATAATTAATGTAATTAATAATTAATGTATTCTGGAAATACATTAATTCTAGATCTAGTACAACTACAGATTCTATTCGTCTTCTAGACTCCAACGGAGATGAGGTTGTCAAGGTGGCCGACTGTTTTGCTCGTCAATTTTCTTCTTTTTTTGGGATTAGCGGTGGTAGTGACAACAGCAGCGCCCCTTGTCACCAGGGCGAGAACTCCGGTTGTTTACAACTGGACGAGAACATCATTCGGACCAGCATCAAGCGGCTCAAGCCCTCGCTTTCTTGTGGGCCAGATGGTATTCCTGCTGCAATCCTAAAAACATATGCAAATATATTCGTTCCTGTGTTCACTTCAATATTTAATAACTGTCTCCGGTCGGGAACGTTTCCTCGCTCATGGAAAATCTCTCGCGTATTCCCTGTTTTCAAGTCAGGCCTAAAAACTGATGCTATAAACTATAGGCCTGTCTCGCTGCTTTGTTCTGCCTCTAAAATTTTCGAGTTATCTCTTCATACGGTCTTGTCTTTCTCATTTAAACATGTCCTCATTCCTAATCAACATGGATTTATGCGTGGTCGTTCAACTTCCACGAACCTTGTATGCTTCATGGAGCAGGCTGTCCCAGCAATCGTTGGTAGAAGCCAACTGGATGTGGTCTACTGTGACATGAGCAAAGCCTTTGATGTTGTCAACCACTCGTTATTGCTTGCAAAGCTCACTCTGTTAGATGTACACGCTTCGTTGGTGGGTCTTATACGTTGTTATCTCAAGGAGCGATATTGCTATGTAAGTGTTAACGGTCAAACATCATTTAGGTACAAAGCAACCAGTGGTGTACCCCAAGGCTCCGTTCTGGGTCCCCTTCTTTTTTCCATTTTCATTAACGATGTTGCTTCTGCCATTCAAAATTCTTCTTTTTTGTTGTACGCTGATGATATAAAAATCTTTAGAGAAGTGCGTAGTGTTCAGGACTGTAATTCTCTTCAGGTTGATATAGTGTCATTCCATCGTTGGTGCACCAAAAACGACCTTATCTTGAACCCTTCAAAAACTAAAGTTGTCTCCTATAGTAGAAAAACTCAACAGCTGCAATACTCTTATAAAATTGCAAGCACTGCATTGCCGAGGGTGACTGAAATTCGAGACTTGGGAGTACTATTTGATACTTCTCTGACTTTCTCTTCCCACATTGCACAAATTACCCGTCGGTCTCTTCGTTGTCTGGGTGCTGTTTGCAGGTATTCTAGAGAGTTTAAAGGTCCGCTTCCTTTCTTAAAGTTGTATTCGGCTCTCTGCTTACCTCTTCTTGAATACGGGTCTGTTGTCTGGAATGGAACTTGCAAGTCCAATAGTGACCGTATCGAAAGGGTTCAAGATAAGTTCCTTTCTATCTTTAAGCACCGCTTCCGTCATGTGCAAGACGACGCAAACGGCATCATGTCTCTTCTGAAAAGCATTCCTTCCCTTCGGTGTCGACGAATGCGAGCTGATATTATCTTTCTCTATAAACTTCTTCATGGTAATATTTTGTGTGACGATTTGGTTACACTTATCAATGTCAATTTGCCAAATAAACTTTTCAGAAAATTTCCAGCTTTCAGACCAGTTGCTTTAAATAGCCGACGCTCGTCCATCTGCCGAATACAATGTGCATATAATGAATATTCCGTTCGGCTTGATATATTCCAGAGCTCCTTTACTTTGTTCTGTAATGAGTTGAAAACTGTTGTAGCTTAAGTCCTTTATGTCATTCCAAATTTATATACCCTATGTATTATGTGCAAACTGTTCTTGCTTGCTTTTCACTTTTTCTTGTTTTGTGTTGCTTGAATATTTGTACGTTTTAGTGTCAGTAATGCTGAAGCTTTTCCCCCTTTTTTTTTTTTTGAACTTCCTAATATGTTGTTAGAAAACCTTGGTTACATACGTATACTCTATGTCATGTTGATTCAATATTTGCTTGTATAGTTCCTATTTTTCACATCTACAGAACGTTTCGCTGGCCGAGTGGCATGGCTTGCAACACTAAGCCTGCCTTTTCTTTTTTGACTTTCTGTTCTTTTTTTTTTTTTTTCCTTTTTTGCTTTCTAAGATTTCTGTAACTATTTTTACTTTATTGTTTATGTCATACATATAGTTTTTGTGTGTTGTCTTGTCTTAATTGTAGTGTTTTTTTTTGTATGGTGTACCAGTACCAAGACCCTAGGGTTGTTCCTGGGCACCGAAAATAAAGGTTGATTGATTGATTGATTATTATTATTTAACTAAATTGTCGAGATTGGCATGGAGAAGTACCGTATTTACCCGATTCTAACGCGCACTTTTTACCGAAAAAATAAGCCGAAAAATTGCATGCGCGTTACAATCAGATACAAAACCAAAACTGCCGAAACAGCGGAAATCTCGTTCCACCCATCGCCATCTCAAGATCGCGCCAAAGCATTTAGCTACGATTTTTCGGACGCAGCAAGCCTAGGCACCTAGGCTTTTCTATGGGCGTTCACACAAATTGTCAAATCGTTTCTCTTGTGCGCTGCAGCAGCAGCGCCCACGCGTTCAAAACGAGCGGACTGCTGAAGCGTGCACCTCTGGAGACGCTCTCGGGATGGTCGTCCGAGGCGTGGGCCACAATCCCATCGACCATGGTTGAACGTTCGTTCAGAAGTGTGGCATTGCGAACGCGCTTGAAGGCACCGAGGCTGAGATGTGGTCAGCGGAGAGCGACGAGGAGCGAGAGGAGTGAGATTACGACGGGAAATGAATCGCCCGTTTCTCTCACATTCGTTTGTCTGGGTCACAAAGTCCCGTGCGCGTTACAATCGGAGGTGCACGTTTTTCGCTTTTTTTGCCAGGAAAATCGGGTGTGCGTTAGAATCGGGGGCGCGTTGGAATCGGGTAAATATCGTACATCCCTCTTTATAAGCCTGTTCAGTTCAAATTTCCCAACTGGTTCTCTAAAGAACTTCGAAGTTCGCTTAAACTTAAAGACCGCGCCCACAAAAAAGCGAAGCGTTCGGGGATCGACCAGTGGAAAGCTGAGTTTAGTTGGTATCGCTCACTCTGAAAAGCCTCTACCGGCGTGACCACCAGCTGTATATAGTCCTTGGAGGCTGCTGCGTCTCAGAAACCGGCTGACTTCTGGAGGTATGTACGCGAATGTTCTAAGGCATTTAATAACCAATTCGCCTGCTGAATTGCGATGGTGAACAGGTTGAGGATGTTGCCACCAGCTTTGCTCAGTACTTTCATTCTGTCTTTCAACTGCCAGATGGCAATGACGAACGCCTATCATTCAATAGAATGTTTATTTTATTACACCCATGTTCGATGAAAAATTTGTCGATGATAGCCTTAAATGGATGAAGCCATCTCTTTCCTGTGGTGCAGATGGAATTCCTGCAACCCTCATGACGACCTACGGGAACTCCTTTGTGTTGCCTCAAAATTCTTTGAGTCAGTTCTGCACAAAGTTCTTGCGGCCTGCGTCAAAAACGTTCTGATACCTAATCAGCACGGTTTTTTTCTCGTGTCGATGGACAGTTACAAATAATGCCGGCTTTATGACACGGGCTTCGGGTGCAGTTTGCCAAAAGGGCCAGTTGGACGTCATTTATTTTGACCTCACTAAGGCGTTTGATGTGGTTAACCATCAACTAATTATTAACAAGCTCACGGCGTCCGGAGTAGATGGAGCCCTTGTGGCCTTGTTGTCCAACTATATCCTTAACCGGTCCTTTTATGTAGATGTAAACAACAAAAAGTCTGGTGTTTACACTGCAACAAGTGGTGCACCTCAGGGTTCCTTGATGGGTCCACTGTCGGTTTCTATATTTATCAATGATGGGTCAACAGTCTTAACAAAGTCTTCATTTCTTCTCTTTGCTGATGATATCAAACTATTTAGACACATTAGCGGTGTTTAGGACTGCCGTGCCCTGCAGAGTGATGCGTCGGAATTATAGGGCTAGTGAAGCAAAAACTGTCTGATTTTGAACCCTGCTAAAACAAAGGTTGTCACGTACATCTGGAAAACCCATCGTCTTCTGTTACTCTACAGCATTGAGGGAATTCCCCTGCCAAGGGATGAGGAGATTAGGGACGTCGGCGTGCTTTCCGGCAGTACCCTCTCTTTTTCATCTCATCTTAGGCTAATCTCCCGGAGAGCGCTACGCAGTCTTGAAATGTTCGTCGGATTTCAAAGGAATTCTCATCTCCCCATTCATTTCTAATCCTATATAACACAATATGCATCCCTCAGTTAGAATATGCTTCTGTTGCCTGTAACGGCATCTCCAAATCTAGTAGTGATTTAATAAAACGTGTGCGGAAGAAGTTTTTATTCATATTTAAGCACCACCATTACCTTCACATTCCGGGTCCTGATTCTGACTTACCCACACTTCCTTCGATTCCCTCCTTGAACTGCAGACGGATGCGTACAAATCTTACATGCTTTCACAAATTTGTTCATAGGGACCTTTCTTGCGCAGACTTGACTAACTGTTTAGAGTGTAGTGTTTCGCGAAGGCCCAAAAGATCGCATCGCCCGTTCTTGACCGGTGCGCGCTGCTCGAATCATTCTCCTGTGCGCAGAATACAAAATCTTTACAACCGCTTCTTTAAACGCCTTGACATCTTTCATTGTTCCTTTAAAATTTACCGTACTACGCTGTTGAATACAGTATGTTAAAAATCTGTGATGGTTTTGTCGTTCTATGATGTCTCTGTTGAATGTCTATGATGCCTCTGTTGAATCCAGTAGGTTAAACATCTATGGTGTCTCTGTCATTCTTTTTTTCTCTTTTTTTTTCAACTTTTTCTTCTTTGTTTTCTCTTTTTTCTTTTTTTGCATTGCTTTTCTTTCTCCATTGCTGGAAATTGGTTTCTCCGCGGTTCTGTCAAACCAACTGATAGTTGCCTATTTTTGAAACTGTTTACTGTGATTTGTTCGTCTTATCATTTGTTTCTATACTCTTGTCATTGTTTTTTGTTGTTTTTCGGTCAAACTTTGTTGCTATGCTTGTTGTGTGGTCTTTCCAACAAGCAGAGCCACAAAGGCATCTTCTTTTTTTCATTTTACCTGTACCCCGGCTCTGCTCTTGTTTTATTTATGTAACTTTCACTACTTATATTTGCGTGTGTCTTGTCGCTTGTTTGCTTCTTGCAATATGTTTCTTGTATTTTGTTTTTATGTAACTATCCGTGCGCCAGCACTCAGGCCTTTGGATGTTCCTGGGCACGTAAATAAACATGATTGATTGATTGATTGACTATTTTTATATTATTATTATTTTTTAATAATAATAATAATATATTACTATTATTATTATTAATTTTTTTTAACGCCCCGGGGATTTCTTGGGAGACTCAGCGGGTCAGTCAGGCGTCTCATCCAATATCTCCGAAGTGTGACTTTCTATTTGATTTTATTTCGTTTACTTCCTTGCAGCAGTGCAACCTCATTAGGAATTCATGTGGGAACGTCTTAGATTTGTGTCTGACTAGCTTGGAAGCTGTCGACGTCTCCCGCAGTCATACTAACCTTGTAAAACCGGACAAGTTTCATCCGTCATTACATATTTCATTGCATAACGTATCTCTCCTCCATTACAGGCCCCCTGTTTGCACACCAGGAAGCAGTAGTTACGACTTTGCTCGTGGTGACTACATTAGTTTATTTCACTTTCTTAGTAACACTGATTGGTCACCAATGGCTAACCTCAACGACGTTGATGAACAGACCGATTTTTTTACTGAAGTTGTTCACGATGGCTTCTTGTGTGCTGCTACAACATGTTCGTCTTTATGTGCCGCAAAAGTGGACCAGGAAACATGATACCTTTTGCAACCCCAATTGTATGCGTGTCTTGTGCCCTGTGTTCCGACTGCAATGCACGTACAATCGGTACTCGGATTACCTTGATATATTTAATGATTGCCCTACTGTGTTTCGCAAACATGTCTGTGAGTTTGTATTGGCGTAACTGCCAACTTTTCTTATTATGCATTTGTCTTTTATCCTTGAGTTCATGCACTTAAATGACTTTCATTTTGTAACTTCAACATAAGCTATCCTTACGTTTTTTTTTGTATTTTATTTTGTATTTTTTTGTATTTGAGAGATGTGTACATTATGTTTCGTGTGTTTCTGTTTCCGTGCGCCAGCACAAAGGCCCCCCGGCTGTTCCTGGGCACGCAAATAAATGATTGATTGATTGATTGATGGATTATTATTCACGAACTGATAGTGAACGCAGCGAAAACAAAAGTGTTGTCGTACACGCGTAAAACAGACTGCCTGCTTTATCACTACTCAGTTCATGATCTTACTTTGCCTCGAATCTCGACAACTGATCTTGGCGTGCTCTTTGATAACCACCTGACTTTTGCACCACACGTTAGATCCATCAAAAAGCGAGCTGTCCGCCGCTTGGGCATGGTCTGCCGGATGTCTAGAGAATTCTGTAGTGCAAAGTCTTTCCTGAAACTGTACTCCCCGGTCTGTCGTCAGGTGCTGGAATATGCCTCGGTTGTCGGGAATGGCACATGCAAATCTAACACCGGTGCCATTGAAAAAGCGCTGAATAAGCTGCTGTTCATACTTAGACATCGATTCCCTCGTGAGTATCCCCGTCTTGACTCCAGACCACGGTACTTTCAAGTGCTCACTGATTTAAAGGCTAGGCGCGATACAGCTGACCTCTTGTTTCTTTTTAAGCTCATACATGGACAAATTAGCAGTGCGGAACTGTTTCTCAGCTACAGCTAACAGTGCTTCTTAAAACCACAAGAAAATGTCATCCTTTTCGTACTCTCAGCTCCTGTAACCCACATGGCCCGCTGTTCAGGCTGCAGAGCACGTGTAACTTCTATTCTGCAGACGTAGATATTTTTAACAGCTCTCTCAAGCAGTTCAGTTCAGACACTTGAAGAATTTTCATTCGTTATTAAGCTCCCTCTTATTCTCTTACATGGATCTACATATATAGAATTTTTCTTTGTTCCGTCATACTGAATGGATCTTGTTCGGGTTATTGTAACTTCGTTTTACCTGCTCGCCTTACTATATGAATAGTATGCTTCTTATATGTCTTTTTTGTTTTTTTACATTTTATGGATTGCTGTTATATCGTTACACGATTATCTTTAGTGTGAAGATGTTCTGTTTCATCTGTACGATGTAGTTACGAATTCTGTTGTATCCTGTCAGTTTTGTTTGTGTTCATTGCATGTAGTGTATACACTATCTACGTTTAGAAGTGGTGTGTACAGTATACTTTGTAATATACATTGTAAAGTTTATTTTTTTACTCTTTCATCTTTTACGTTGTCAAAGTGTTCTTTCTTTTCCCCTTTTCCCTTTTTTACACTTGTATCCATCTGTGTGCCAGCACCAAGGCCTCACGTCTGTTCCTCGGCACAGTAAATATACATGACTGATTGATTGATTGATTGATTGATTGATTATTATTTAAATGCAATAATACAAACCCAAAGAACGTGCGCACAGAAACATTAAGCGCTCTGGTGTGAGACATTTCGCTGAGGAGCTCCGGCGCATTCGTGCCCTATGCAAAATATTGCACAAGCGTGATCATGCCTTGTACTTTACGTCAGTAGAAACTAAAGCAACTCATCAGCCTGGAGCCTTCTGAAATTACATTTGTTCTAGACGTAGTACAACGGAAGAATCTCTTCAGCTACTAGATTCCAGTGGCGATGAGGTAGCAGATGCGGCCGACTGCTTTTCTCGTCAGTTTTCTCCTTTTTTTTTGGGCTGAGCGGTGGTATTGATGACGGCAGCGTCTCTTGCCACCAGGGCGGTGACTCCGGTTGTTTCCAACTGGATGAGAAAATCATGCGGACCAGCATCAGGCGGCTAAAGCCCTCGTATTCTTCTGGGTCAGATGGTATTCCTGCTGCAGTTCTAGTAACATATGCAAATACATTCGTTCCTGTGTTCACCTCAATATTTAATAACTTCCTCCGGTCTGGCAAGTTTCCTCACTCATGGAAAATCTATCGTGTATTCCCTGTTTTCAAGTCAGGCCCAAAAACTGACCCCATGAACTATAGGCCAGTCTCGCTCATTTGTTCTGCCTCTAAAAGTTTTTTAGTTATCTCTTCATACGGTCTTGTTATTCTCGTCACGTCCTCATTCCTAATCAACATGGCTTCATGCGTGGTGGATCAACTTCCACAAACCTCGCGTTCTTCATGGTG